>NC_136488.1:157371874-157669374 GCF_053919585.1 Euprymna scolopes
CCTGGGAGCAATGGTAACTATGGGGCAACTCTACATTCCTCACAGCCCCCAAATTGGGCCTCACCACTTGATGTCTTTTAAAATCATTGGTCCTAGACTTGGTTGAATGGCTTCTCTCCACTTGATTCGATTCAAATCTGTTAAACTATGTTTTAGGTCTTGCTGTATCATTTTCACTTCTTCCTAGATCAACCTCTTGGACAGGCTCCAGGGACATCAAAATTAAAAATTCTTTTTGGCCACTTGTCTACTGACATGCAATTAGATGTGGCCAGTCTATTCCAGTGTAGGGTCTTATCTACTGAATTGAGGTCAAGCCTGGATATCAACTCATTGAGAAGGGTTCCATGACCCAGCTTTGATGAGCATATCTGTCGTACCATTGCATTATTGTTGCAAGTTAGTCTTGTAATGTCCTTAATTCCAACAGTTTTATCTAAAACTTATAAAAAAAAAAAAAAAAATTGTTGCCATGCAAATGTAAAAAAAAATAATGTCAATAGATTTAAAAGCGAAAATGTGTGTGTGTGTGTATGTATGTATGTTCGCTTTTTGTGTGTGTCTGCAAAAGGCTTTTTTCCGAGAAGCAATCGGTCGGCTCACTCCTGTAAACTTTTTATATCACGTCTACGTGATAATATCTAAGAGTTACGAACAGGGGTCACGTGTGTATTTAATTTGCTCGACTTTTACCAGCTCGCCGTTTCGAAAAGCGAATGATCTGGCTTGCAGCATAAAACTAGGTCAGACACCACGCGACTCCCTCACACCTGTTTGCTTCATAAACATTCACTTAACGCCCTTATCAGTTCCTTTCCCTCATGGCCGAGACGGTTAGGTGTCTGGCTTTTTTTCCCTTTCGTTTCTACCTTCGCGTCAAGGCTTCGGGGTTCAATCCTACCTTCCTAATAAAACTTTTTTTTTCTTTTACACCTCCAAACACCCGGGCAACGCCTGGTACTCCCCCCAGTAATAATATGAAATGGAAAGCATAAAAAATATCATTGTATACATTCTCTGTTGGTTTTAGATTATGATCCAAGAAATGATCATTAATAACGAAGCACTTGGTCTTAATTATGTTTGCAATTGATCATCAGCATTTTTGTTTTGTTATTTTCTTATTTTATTTATTTCTCCAGAAAGTGAAACACAATGTCAGGTTTTAAGTTGAAATGCTAGTGCACTAGGATTAGTGCACTCTGGCTTACAAAAATTACTGTGCCGGTCCTGTCAATATTTGTTGGTAGAGGCGCCTCCAGCGATTAGTGATAAGCAAATCACAGCCAAATTCTGCACTTGGGTAAATTCTGAAACAACTTCAATTAATAACGCCATTACTTTTGTTGCATTAAAGGTTCTTATAATCATTTCAGTTGAGTCTGCTGTTGCACCAGATGACCATAAACCTTAAAGACAACATTTTACTGTATTCGATTTTGTTTATAACTTTAAATTGTATTCATCATTTAGTGAATCTTAGACAATGATACCTGGTGGAGCCTTCCCCTCTCCAGGCCTAGCTATGGCTGACTTCCCCCAACTTGGAGGCTAACCCTGGCCATGACACTTAGCTGTTGAAGTTCTGAACCTTTTTTGCTATGACCAGTGATCTGCTTTTTGGAGATCTTTCGTCCCCTCACATGCTTTAGTCTGCTAGCTGAAGCGGTGAACGTGGAGTGTGAGGCTTGCAGTCAGCATGTGAGAAATTCAGGAGTTGGATGAGGTCCAGTGATCAAACTAGATAGGAGCAACTGCCAAGCAACAAAGGTACTACCTTTATCCAGAGCCCCCTACATCTCAGAGGAGGATGAAAGAGAGGAAGAAAGAAGAAGAGATGGGAAGACAACATTACAGAATGGACAGGATTGAAGCCGAGTGAAGTGGTTAAATGTATGGAGGACAGGGAAGGATGGAGAGGACTGTTTGGCAGGTCATTTGTAGTGCCCCAATGGCAACTGCCACGGGGAAGGTGAAGGATAAACTTGAAAATTACAAATTATAGAAATAGTAAAAAACAAACAATATAAATGGTAATGCAGGGTGCAGGGGTGGGAGCAAGAGTACATGGGTGTTCATTAATTCAAAGGCGATGCCAAGTGTGCTCACTTGTCTTGCATATTTTTATTTTGGCAATGTCCTTATTCATTTAAAATTACAAAAGGTTAGAACCAATATGTCTTGTCATTACTGCATTTTCCTGAGTTATATTTATGGTGCTTTGTGTATTTAGCATCCTACTTCATTCTTTCAAGAAAATGGCTGACAGGATTCTAAAAATAAATACTATGTGATATTTATATGAATAGAACTTTTCTTTACCTGACTGGTACAAAGAAACTCTAACCGTTTCCCCACATTTGCTAAATGGGCATTCTTCCATCATAAATTGGCATTGAAACTTTTAAGTTGATGTTGACTTTTGTATCTAAAATTATCCTTTTAAAAATGTCTGCTTCTATTTGATCCGTTGTTAAGCACAATAAACATTTAGCAGCATTTATAAAGTTCAAGTGTTTTGTATTAATCCTTAGTAATGCAATCGATTCTCAATATGTTCTGTACACTTAAAACTATTTTTGTTTTTATCGCTTTTTAGTTGAGAATTGAATCTAAAAATATGCATTAGCTATTTACTAAAGAGATTAGTTTTATTTTTAATATAAAAGTTATTTATGTCAAGATTTCTTGTATTAATGAACGTCTAGTGAATGGAATTTTATTCCCCAAAGCTTATTCACGTTTGTCATTGACTCACTATAATTTTTTTCAGATTTTAGTTTTCGTCTGATTCCCCAATTTTTTTTTTTTTTTTTTTTTTTTTTAAAGCAAAGAAAAAAGACTTTTTTGTATCTCTTAAAATATTTTCTTTTCCAATCCTTGTCAAATTTTTTAGATGATGAATTATTATGTATTATTTTGATTTTTTTTTTTTTTTTTTTTTTTTTTTTTTTTTGCTGCTATTCTCAGCTTGGTTTTAAGTTTTAAAACCTTTAACCTCCAACCTTTTTATGTGCTTTTTTTTGTTGCTTGCAAATCCTTCTATTGAATTTTGCAACAAGTGATACAGAATTTCGTACCAAACTCTTTATTTAATCACTAGCATTTCAGCCCGGCGTTGCCCGGATGTGTGGAGGTGTATGCTGAGCAAAAAAAAAAAAAAAAAAAAAAAAAAAAAAAGGTTAATTTTTTTAACTTTGACCCCTATTATGACCCTTTAAAATGTATTGTTTTGGGCTCAAATCAAGTTATTAAGTTAGATCCATGTCCAAAGAACCTATATCTAAAATTTCAAGTGTGTAGACCCAAAATTGTCGGAGGATTTTGGTAGAGTTCTCAAAGGTCAAATTGTTGAATAGCAAAATTTCTCAAAGGTCAAATCGTTGACAGCAAAATTTCTGGCCGAAAACCGATCACATCGATTTCCCCAAATCTCAGTACCCAGTATATCAAATTTTGAGTCTGTAGACTTAAAATTGACAGTTATTGCATAGGGAAATGTACACACAGACAGACAGATACACAGACACGTTCACTTTTATAGATATATAGATTTTCATTTTAATCTGAGTTTGTGCCGATTTGATATAATGTTTCTGAATTTGCAACACTGTTTCCACTTCATAAAGGCATCACACATTTTTAATTCTAACGACTATGGTTTGTTGAACAAAGAAGAACAAAAACATTCTTTCCTCTATTCACCAATAGAACGGTAGTTTGAGCCATCCAAATATTACGTATCAAACCTCATCTAAAAAAACAAAAAAAACCCAAAAAACAGAAACATCATAAGTGTTCAAATTTAAAGAAATGTAAAAAAAACAAAAAAACTTGTATTAAAAAAAAATAATTCAATAAAGAAGAAATGAAACAAAAACACTGTTGATAAAATAATTTTTTTAGGCTGTTCAGATTTTTAATGATTTAACATTACTTACAAAACTTAAACTTTTCCTTATATATATAAACAAAGAATACAAATATTAATACAGGGTGAATCTTCCAGCGAGTGCGAATTGTACGGTTGATCTACTCCTGCCAAAAATCTCTCCTTTCCAGATGCTTTCGTTGGTTCGACTGCACCCTTTGATAACACCTAGGTGACTCTATCCATAAAGCCATCGAACCAGCACCAGGCTGGAAGAAGTGACCAACTCAAAATTTGGTTCAACACAATGAAGCAGGATGCTGAACTGATTCCTTGCTGTCACTTTTTCGGGGTCCGTCATTGAAACCAGGAATGACTTACTCTCATAATGAAAGCAGACTTGTATTGCTGTGCTTGGTTAGCCAGTGTTCAGGACGTGGTGAATTTGTTGGAAAGAACCTGCCCAACCAAGACAGGGTGAATGCCACAAACATGACCATGACGAGTACAGGGTGCAAGAGGGATAGCAAGAATACATGAGTCCTTCATATCAGTAGCATCTCTTTGTTAACTATAATGTAAAGAAGTTTTTTTTTTATTTACCAATTTTCACTGTTTAAAAAATTTTTTGTAAGAATATTTTATGCACACAGACATACAATTACTAAAGAGAAAACTTCCACCTTATATGGTTTATGAAGTTTATGAAATTTGAACCTATAATTGTTTGAGTGTAATACCTTTAATCTCTATATAATGAAACTCAGTACCAAAGAAATAAATTTTTTTTATCGTATTATTCATTCTTATAGAATTTCTAATTGAAGGGTCTCTAACCAAAGCAGTTTATGAGTTAAATGAGTAATCAGAATTTTACCATATCTCTACTAGTGATAGAATGAGTAATAAGACACCCACACACCCATAAGAGGGCGGGGACGTTTTTACTAATAGATCTTCATCAAGCATAACTTAAGGAGTAGATAGGCACTGTCTATTGCCCAGCTTCCATACTCCTTCTTTGCCTATTAGCCAGGCGTAGAGGTCGAAGCACAGGGATTCAACAGAAACACTCAGTGGTCGATCTTGTTTCCTGACTAGGGCAATGAACGCCGATTTCCCCCTCTTCCAACACATCCCATCCTCCTCTAAACTGGGCAGTTGGGAGTGCTTGAACATCGTAATGCTAGTACAAGTAGATTGGGTTGAGCATCGTCTGATGGGTTGAGGGTACCGTATTGACAGTTCCTGGCTGCTGTTCCTGATTGGTAGTACAGGACCCTAACTCTTTGGTAGCGTTTACAGTGGCTGCTCCATCAACAGTTGAATAATATGTAGTGCGATGTTGTGCATGGAAAAAGAGACCCTGCACTCATCCCTGGTGGGCTTTCCTGAGGCCACAGTCCTAGTAGATGAAAGGTCAGCTGATGGTCTACTTGTGTTGCATGCCTGGTGTTCTGCATAACCCCTTACCTAACTGAAACTTAAAAAAAAAAAATGACAGTACAATCTAAAATTACACTTAAACCAGAACAAAACTCAAAGAAAATAAAATTGCCTTCTCCTTTGAGGCTTGCATTTACTAACATCCGTGGGCTTAGAACTAATTTAAATGATGTTGAAGCATTTCTTCTAACAAATACCCCGGATATCTTAGCACAAAGTGAGACTAACCTACACTCCTCCATCCCCTCTAACTACTTTAACATGCCCGAATATCTCCCACTCTGCCGTAAGGACTCTGACAGACATATGCACGGGCTTGAAGTCTGTATTCGAAACACCCTCTCCTTGACTAGAGAAAGAAAACTAGAATCAAACGATCAAGCCTTTATGTGCTTTAGACTTAACATGCAACATAATATTAGTTACTTTCATTTTCTCTACTGCTCTCCCTCAACCCAGGACTGTACCCTAATAAACAAAGTCTCTGACAGCATAGATACAGCACTTTCCCTTGACACTAGTGCACAAGTGCATGTATTTGGTGACTTCAATGTCCACCACAGTAACTGGCTTGGATTCTCTAATTATACAGACGCAGCTGGTACCACAACACATAGCTTCTCTATATCTCATTCCCTATCACAGACGGTTACGTTTCCAACCCGTTTCTCTGACCAGCAAGAGCAACACGCATCACTTTTAGATCTGTTTCTGACCATAGTTCCTGATGATTGTGTTATGAACGCCCACAGCCCACTTGGCAATGCTGATCATAGTGATAATAGTTAAAATCGCCCCAAACTCTAGAGCCAAAACGGAAAAGCCATTCCTCAAAACAACGAGATATTATAAAAAGACCGAATGGGAAGCCATCAGGGATCTCATTAGACACCCCATGGCGAAATATCTTTTCACTTCCTGCTGAACAGTGTGCAAATGAGACCACCGAATGGTTCAAAACAGCAATTGAAACACATGTCCCCACGCATAAATTTTATAGCAAGCCCCACTCTCCCCAATGGTTTACTTCCACATGTGCAGCTGCTATCGTGCAAAGGCAGCATGCATACGACATTTAACCGACATAAGTTCAGTTCAAACAGACAGAAGTATATAGAAGCGAGAAGTAATTGTAAGAAAGAAATAGCGACAGCTAAGAAGAATTTACTGAAACCACCCAAAAACGCATCGAAGCTCAGAAATTAGGACCCCGTGACTTCTGGAAAATCTACAACAGTGTAGTAAATAATGGGCAATCAACAATTCCCCCACTAACCAACAATCATGAAGGTGTTTGCTCTGCCACTGAGAAGGCTAACATGCTTGCCAATCGGTTTGCCTCCAACTCAACATTAGACCCTGCTAACCACCCTCTCCCAGACTTTCCTTTGCGGACAGACGCCACACATGACGATCTGAAAATCACCCCTTCTCAGGTGCATGCCATTATAAAAAATCTTGACACTGCAAAAGCATGTGGACCTGATCTCATCCCGGCTGTGCTATTAAAAAAAGTGCTCGGCCGAAGTAGCTCCAGTTCTCTCCAAACTTTACAACAAATGCCTTAATGAATCTTGCTTTCCTGCCTGCTGGAAAACTGCTTCTGTTGTACCAGTTTTCAAGAATTCTGGAGAAAGAACTGCCCCATCAAATTACCGCCCCATTAGCCTCCTCCCACTTTTTGCCAAAATATTTGAGTCCATAATTAACCAAGCTCTAGTCCATCACCTTACAGATGCTAAACTTCTTACCGACCAACAATATGGATTTAGGCAAGCCCATTCCACAGCAGACATTCTAACTGTAATCTCTGAGCGTATATATCATTCACTTGACAAAGCAGGGGAGAGTAGAGCAGTAGCTCTAGATATATCTAAGGCTTTTGACAGGGTATGGCACGAAGGTCTTCTCGGGAAAAGCAGATCATACGGTATCACTGGAAGAATACTTAACATAATTAGATCCTTCTTAGATAAGAGAAAAATCCAGATTGTCCTTGATGGCCGTACATCTAAACAATATGATATAAATGCAGGAGTGCCTCAGGAGTCTATCCTTGGACCTCTATTATTCCTAATATTCATAAATGACCTCCCCGACAAAATTGTCTGATGACACCACACTCTATTACAGACACGATAGGAAAACTAATGAACACATATCTAAAGAAATGGCAGAAACACTAGAGAATGATCTCCAATCTGTAGTGGAATGGGGACAAAAATGGATGGTCACATTCAATGCTGCCAAGACTAAACTTGTTCCCTTCAATAACTACAAGAAACCTTCTCTACCATCAATAACAATGGCCAAAGACTCTTTATCTGAAAGCACATCTTTTAAACTGCTTGGCCTAACGTTCACAGGAAACATGAGTTGGAACAATTACATTGAGAGCATTGCCAGGACCACTGCGAAAAAGGTAGATTCTCTCTACTGTGCTAGAAAGCTACTGACCCCTGAAAGTATCCTATACCTCTATAAGGTCACCATTCGCCCATGTATGGAGTATTGTTGTTATATTTGGGCCAGTGCATCTACTCTCTCACTCCTAGACAAGGTTCAAAAGAGAGTCGCCGTAAATACCGCCGACAAACCCGACAAGCAGTACAATCCCACCCCTTCACAGTAGAGATCCCTAGATGTAAGGGAGCCTTCTACTCCAGTAGTTTCTTCCCCAGAACCGCTAGACTTTGGAACTCCCTGCCAGGTTCCTGCTTCCTCAACTGTACTGACATGCAGAAGTTCAAGTGTAACGTGAACCAACATCTTGCTGCCCAACTCCCCACCTAGTACCTCTGTAGCCTGTGTCCCTAATAGTAGCCCCCTACATCAAAGTGGCAATGTGCCTTGTTTGGGGTGAAAATGTAATAAATATTAAAAAAAAAAAATACACTTTTTTTTTTGTTTCATCTGTCTTTCTAAACTGTTAAGTGGACAGTCTTGGTAAATTAACATTATGCAACAACAGTGCATGCACCACAAAACACAACTGCTTTTTGTGTATCATTTTTTATTGAGATGAGTAATTTGTATATTTATTTATTTGCAAACTGTTATCCTCATCTTCATTATTGTTGTTTCACTACACAGTGGATAGAGGCGTTGAATCTCTATGGTTCCAGATAAGCATTGTTTGGAGATAGCAGTTTCAGTCCTACCCAAAGCAGGTCAGAGGATCAGTTGGCCAAAAACGTGGTGAAACAACAATAACTATGTAATTAATGAGGATACAGTAAAGAAACTCGGCATTCTTATCTCGTCACGGTTAACAACCACCTGAAGAAGGCCAGAGGAATAGTTGGCTAATACGTAGTGAAACAACAACAACTATGAAGATGAAGATAACGGTCCGCAGATAAATAATTATACAACAGCAATATATTCATAAAAAAATGCAGCAATAATGCATTCACAACAAAATGTAGCAATAATGCATTCACAACAAAACAACAACAATGCATTCACAACAAAACACAATAATGCATTCACAACAAAACACAATAATGCATTCACAACAAAATATAATAATGCATTCACAATAAAACAACAACAATGCATTCACAACAAAATACAATAATGCATTCACAACAAAACAACAACAATGCATTCACAACAAAATATAATAATGCATTCACAATAAAACAACAACAATGCATTCACAACAAAATACAATAATGCATTCACAACAAAACACAACAATGCATAACAATGCATTCACAACGAATGACTGTTTTTTTTAAGTTGGACTTTTGATTTATTTATGTACTAGTTCTTGTAATTCTGTATGAGTAAATTTGTTAACTGATATCTCAGACCCTAGCTTTCCGTATCTGCTTCAACCCTCAGTCTCTGACAATCTCTGAAAAAACAATGGCTTTAGCATAGGTTCCTAGTTACGTGGGTATTAAAGACAACCAAGACGCTGATACACTGGCAAGAGGAGCAACCAAAATGTTAACGGAACTTAAATCCCTGCACACAGATTACAGAATAAAAATCATCCATCTAATATATAAAAGGCGAAACACACAGTTGTGTATGTCCACGAAAGGTCTTTTGCATCGGGTTCTCACATTGGTTAGATTCCAAGAGAAGTTTTCTTATACGCCCTAGATTGTATGTAATATCTCAGATTCGCAAACGGACATTTTTTGATTGAGTTTTAAAAAATTCCCTCGTTTCGAGTGTTTGTTTGTCTTTTTCATATAAATAAAGTGAAACTAATTGAATGCAACTACCAACTCCCGGCCTTCGCCCGGGTAGTATCTGTTCTGTAATTGGTCCTTGGTCAATGTAAGGGAACTGAGACAATTACTATTTATTAGGATACTACCAGAGTGCCCCCTTTTTTGAGGAAGCCAGTTTTCCCCCACATTAAAAAACGACTTTTGTGGGAGGTTAAAAAGCAACGCCATTTCAGCAAGTCATCTTTTTGATTGATTAAATTTGAAAGCTTTACACTTCCGGTCATGTCATGGAGTAGGGGTAAGACAGGTTTTCTTTCACTTTCTTTTTCCGCTTTTGCATCACGGATACAAGCCTGCCTATCTACTACCAGTTTTTTTTTTTTTTTTTTTACACCTCCGAACACCCGGACAACGCTGGGCACCCAGGCTAGTATATATACATGCATAAAAAAATGGCAAACAACATGGGATGTGTTCTTAAGCAACAAACTATACAAACACTAACCGGAAGTTTAATCAGAAGCAAAAGAACCACTGATCAATCACAAATGGAATGTTGTATTGAGTAGAATCAGGATCGGACACACGGACACACATTACTCATTCACACCACCTGAAAGGAGAAGACCCACCCCTCCCAATGTCCAATGCGTATGGTTTCCCTTACATTCAAATACATTTTTACAAAATATGATAAATTCAAACAAATTTACCCCAAATGCTACCAGGCTGGTCATTTACAGGACCTTTTTAGGGACATCAGGTCAGAAGAAATAATACATTTCCTGAAACATGCTAATCTTTTCAACAAAATATAACACTGATAAAAGCTATAAAAGACCTGTAGGCTAAAAGCAAAAACAATTAAACCTTGCTGTTAAATGACCTGCAGAGGTTGAAATGCGTTAAAAAAAAACAAACTCATCAACTGTCAAGCTCAGCTGTTTTTGAGATAAGGGTTGATAATTTAAATTATTTGGACTACTATTCTCATTTTGGTTGTTATAACCGCTAACAATGTTCAGGTGCATTGTATTGAATGCGGGAATCAACAATTTTTTATTCCATTTTCACCCCAAACAAGGCACAGTGCCACTTTGATGTAGAGGGTTACTATCGGGGGGGGGGGGGGCATAAATTGCAGGAATACTATGTAGGGAGTTAAGCAGCAAGATGTCTGTTCATATTACACTTGAACTTCTGCATGTCAGTACAGTTTGGAAAGTAGGAACCTGGAAGGGAGTTCCAAAGTCTAGCAGTTCTGAGGAAGAAACTATTAGAGTAGAAGGCTTTCTTACATCTAGGGATCTCTACTGTGTAGGGGTGGGATTTTGCTGCTTGTCGGATTTGTTGGGGATATTTACGCCGAACGGGTACAAGGACTTGTAGTTCGTCAGAGTATCCACCATTAAAATACTTGTAGAGTAGGCAGAGGGATGCAACATTTTGTCAACGGGACAGATTGAAGCGTAGATGACAATTCAAGACCTATCAAGTTGGTGACTCTTTTTTGAACCCTGTCCAAGTGCGAGAGTCTAGTAGCAGATGCACCAGTCCAAATGTGACAACAATACTTCATACATGGGCGAATGATGGCCTTGTAAAGGTACAGGATACTTTCAGGTGTAAGTAACTTTCTAGCACGGTAGAGAGAGCCCACCTTTGCAGCAGCCGTGGCAATGCTCTCAATGTATCTGTTCCAACTCATATTCCCCGTGAACATTAAACCGAGGAGTTTAAAAGAAGTACTTTTACGTAATGTATCTTTAGCCATAGCTATTGGTGGTTGAGAAGGTTTCTTGTAATTATTGAAGGAAACAAGCTTAGTCTTGGCAGCATTGAATGTGACCATCCATTTTTGTCCCCATTCAACTACAGATTGGAGGTCTTCTTCTAGTGTTTTTGCCATTTCCTTAGATATGTGTTCATTTGTTTTCCCCGAGTGCCTGTTATAGAGTGTGGTGTCATCAGCAAATATACCCATCTCAGAGACAATTTTATCAAGAAGGTCGTTTATAAATATCAGGGATAATAAAGGTCCAAGGATCGACCCCTAAGGTACACCTGCATTTATATTGTTTTGATGTACGACCATCGAAGACAACCTGGATTCTTCTCTTATTTAAGAAGGATCTAAGTATTCGTCCAGTAATACCGTATGATCTGATTTTCCTGAGAAGACCATCGTGCCATACCCTGTCAAAAGCTTTAGATATATTTAGGGCTACTGCTTTATCTTCCTCTGCCTTATCCAGTGCATGGTATATACATTAAGAGATTACAGTTAAGATATCTGCAGTAGAACAGGCTTGACTAAATCCATATTGTTGCTAGGACAGAAGTTTAGCAACTGTAAGGTGATGGACTAGAGCTTCATTATGGACGCAAATATTTTGGCGAAAAGAGGGAGGAGGCTAATGGGGTGATAATTTAATTGGTCAGTTCTTTCGCTAGAATTCTTGTAAACTGGTACCACAGAAGCAGTTTGGAATGAATGAATAAAAAATTAAGAAATATAAAGTATAAGGTAACGACCTATGAAAAATATTAAATTTATAAATATTATATTTAATTGCTCCTCTTAACAGTATTGAGCTTTTTCTATCTTGATAACTTTTTGTTAAAGATATACTCTTTGCTAATCTAATTGCATTATATATATATATATATACACTAGCAGTTCAGATCAGCTTGGCTCAGGCCCTATGTACTGTTCATAACTTTATGTGCATATATATATATATATATATATATATATATATATATATATATATATATATATATATATATATATATCAGGGGCGGAGATGGGACTAGTGCCACTCGTGCCCGGCACGACCAATAATTCGGTTAATGTTATTCAAAATGGATTAAAAAATCATCCATTAGTTTCAAGCAAACATACTTAGTCTGATCTCAATTAAATTACATATCTATTCAAGTTTCGATAACTAAGTAGCAACAAATTCATAAATATATCTGGGAATAATACAAGGATGCTGTTTTGAACGGGTTGTCTTTGTCCGGCCACCGCCAGATTCATTGAAAACTCCATAACAGCGGCTATGATGTTGAACGTCCGTAATTCGTGCTAAGCCAAACCTTTACTCGTAATAATCATAATGTTAGAGAAATCCAGATTTTTCTGTAATCACCCGCAAAGTGAAGCCCACTTCTAGTGCCTAAAATATTTAGCACGATCGAGCCTGCTGATGTCTGTTTTAGGAAGAGGATGAAGGACCGAGAGAGAGAGGGGGGAGAGAGAGATCTCTACACACATACGCATAAACACATGAAGAACGATTACTACTACTGTTGCAATATGTAGTAGCACGAATAGTTCTGTGTAAACACAACCACGCGTGTATATCAGAGTGTAAATAAATATCAGTGATTAATAAAGAACAGGTTTTGAATAAGAGTGAATTTGTTTTTTTGAGGAATTTTTTTTTTTCGTGAATTTTGAATCATAGAAATCTACGAAAAATACGGGTTTTAAGTCATTTTATATTAATACTAAGAAACCCGTCAATCCAATAAACCTTCGTAGAATTCCGTAGTGATACGTAAATACTTTGTAATTTTTTTTCATAAAAACCCTGTATGTAACTTTTCTTGCTGCATCCATCATTTCACAGCTATTTAAACCCAACTTTATTCATCAATATTACCTTTTATTCTATGGGAAAATTTAATCGGATAACTTCAACTGGTCAAGATATCATATGTTTCAAGATTCATCAGATGGAATTTACTTTTTGGAAGTTCCCTGTATTTTGCGTATAATGTCACTTGGGCTAATTTTCCTGTGTTTCACGGGTAAGCAGATTATTCTCTAAAACATTAAAAAAAAAAAGTTTTACTGCATTTACTGTTAATGATCTGAATTTAAAATTAGATATAATGGAAATGAATATTGTGTTAGACCTGAAAAATAGATCGTTTGGCCAGAGAAATGTAGCTGAGAAGCGAGAAATTATCAAAGTTGGGCGCCCAACTCCTTTATTGGTGAATAAGGTTAGAACTCGTTCCTTCCAATCCAAATGGTTTAATGACATTGACTGGTTATGTGCGAGTAAATCTGAGGAAAAACTCTATTGTTGGCCTTGCTTGCTTTTCACGCCTAAATCAGGACAATCATGGACTGATACTGGCTATACTGATTATAGGCATATTTTGGCTGACTGCAAAATTCATTCGAAATCAATGACTCATTTGAACAATTATAAGCGTTTAAAAACATTTGGCATGTATGACATAGTTACTGCTATTAGTGAATCGGCCAAACTTGAAAGAGAAAGGCACAATAAATTGGTCGAAGAAAATAGACAATATCTGAAACACCTGATAAACGCAATATTATATCTTTGCAAACAAGAACTACCATTGCGTGGACACGATGAAGGGGAAGATAGTCTTAACAAAGGTAATTATCGAGAATTATTGCAGTGTTTCTCTAAAATTGACAGTGTGTTTGCATCAAAACTTTCCGCAAAAGAAGGCTCTAGGCAATTTTCAGGTGTTTCCAGAACAATACAGAATGAAATTATATCTGCAATTGATAACGTGATTGCTGATGTTATTTACGCTGAAATTCAAAGTGTCCCATTTATTTCAGTGCAGGCTGATGAAACAACTGACTGTGCAATGCATGCACAGCTTTCGATCATTGTTAGGTATGTGAATGGATGCAAAATTATTGAACGATTCCTTGGATTTCATGACGTGAGCGATGACAAAAGTGCCACAAGATTAACTGATGTAATCGAGAAGTCTTTAAATTCCTTCGATGATGCAAAATCAAAATTGGTTTGCCAAACTTATGATGGAGCAGCCGTGATGGCAGGTGAACGGAACGGAGTGCAAATTAAATTGAGAGAGAGGGGATTTAAATACGCCGATTTCATCCATTGTTATGCCCATAAACTTAATTTAGTTTTGAGTAAAAGTACGGAAAATGTTGATGGCGTTAAAATATTTTTTTCACATTTACACAGCTTTAGTAAATTCACATCATCTAGTACGAAACGGAAGAGTGTGTTCCGAAAATTTGAAATCAGCATCCCATCTTTGTGTGCTACCAGATGGTTTTATAAATCAAGAACTGTATCCGCTATAAAAGACGATCGTCAAAAAATAATGAACGCACTCGAAGATATTCTTGATCATGGCGAAATATGGGATGAAGCAACACTAAGTGAAACCGACAATTTATTGTCAAAATTGAATGATTCCACTTTCATGTTTTTTATTAACTGTTTTTATGTCATTTTTTTCTCAAGCAGAGAAACTATTTGACATTTTACAGTGCAGAAAACTCGACGTGAAATGTGCTCAAGATAAAATACATGATTTCATTCAATCAATATCAAACAATTGTGACAATGAACATTATGAAAATATGATCCAACAAACGATGACAGACATGGAGATATCTGACGAATCACACGCTCCACCAACAAAAAGAACTAGGGGAAATCGAATCAACTACAAAAGTGTATATTTTGAAATAATTCAAAACATCATTTCGTCACTAAAGGATCGATTCGCCAACATAGGAGACTTTTCATATTTTGAATTGCTGTATGTGAAGAAGTTTGAAGTTTTTTCCTGTACATTCCCTAAGCAACATATAGATGCGTTGCAGAAAAAATACCCTGGTATTTTTGACCTAAAATCCTTGACAAGTGAGCTCAGGTATTTGTATTCTGACAATGATTTCAAAAAATGTACCTCAAGTAAAGCTATTTTGGAGATGCTTCATGAACTCGGTTTTCTGTCTGCAATGTCTGAAACTGTGAGACTGATACAACTTTTCCTTACCATTCCCGCTACTTCAGTTTCAAATGAAAGAAGTTTCTCAACCTTGGACAGAATACGATCATTTTTAAGATGCACTATGGCTGAGGATCGACTTTCGTCTTTAGCCCGAATTTCAATTGAGAAGGAAATGCTTAAAGACTTAGAGCAAAGAAATGAATTGCACAATAAGGTAATAGAAAAATTTGCGGCCAAACCAAGACGTCTGGAGTTTATGCTCAAATGAGATGACCTTCCCAAAAACGCGCTTGACCTGCAGGCACTCCTATTCAAAGGCATTTATAGACGAACACTAGCTGTAAAATGATGCAGCAAAAAAAAAAAAAGTTACATACAGAATCTTTATGAAAAAAATTATTTACGTACTACTACGGACTTCTACGAAGGTTCCGAGGTTTGAGGGTTTTTCTTACTATTAATATAAAATGACATAGAACCCGTATTTTTTGTAGATTTCTATGATTCAAAATTCACGAATAAACCATTCCTTAATGAAAAAAAAAGGGATTGCGAAGTGCTAATAAAAAATCAATCATTTAATTATTTTATAATTCCATGAGACAAATGACCTGGCGATTTGTGGACTTAATTGCTAACCTGGTTAGTTGTCATTGTCATCAATTTCTTTATTCTAATAAACATATTTTTCTACTCATAGTAATGAATATCTCTTTTCTTCTATACTTTTGAAAGGGAAAAAATATCTTATCTACTGTACCAACAAGACCACAAATTATATAGTATCTTGATTGTTCACAAAAAAACAAAAACAAACACCATGCAAGGTACGTTAGTCAATCTGTGCTATGCAATGGAGAATCACGCAATAGCAACTATGATTACTTATTTGGGTCCACGGACCACGGATTGGGAACTAAAGTTGACAAAGGGCAGGGGGGGGGCACGAGAAGCAATAATAGGCTAGAGTCGCCACTGATATATATATATAAAAGTTTGACTCGTGTTCAGGTAACCTACATCTAAAATTTCAAGTGTTTAGACCCAAAATTGGTGGAGGAGTTTGCTAGAATCTGCAAAGGTCAACTCTTTCAAATTTGACCTCTTAGCAGCCAAATTTTCGCCCAAAAACTGATTAAAGAGCTTGCTGCATGTCTGAATACCCTCTATATAAAATATCAAATTTGCAGAATAGTTTGGTAGAGACTGCAAAGGTCAAATATTTTGAACTTTGAGCCCTTGGTAGCCAAATTTTCGGCTAAAAACCGATTAAAAAGCTTGCTTATGTTTGAATACACTTTATG
The DNA here is from genome assembly GCF_053919585.1 of Euprymna scolopes. NCBI lineage: Eukaryota > Metazoa > Mollusca > Cephalopoda > Sepiida > Sepiolidae > Euprymna > Euprymna scolopes. Next base: position 157,388,464 of record NC_136488.1, read on the forward strand.
TACAATTTCAAATGTTTTGACCAAAAATTGACTAAGAGGACAAATTTTTTTTAAACTTTGATCTCAATTTTGACCCCTTAACATTTATTATTTTAGGCTCAAATAAAGTTAAAAAATTTGATCCATGTCATCTGAACCTACATCTAAAATTTCAAGTGTTGAGACCCAAAATTGGCAGAGGAGTTTGATAGAGTTTTCAAAGGTCAAATCGTTGAACTTTGACCCCTTGACAGCCAAATTTCTGTCCGAAAACTGATTAAAAAGATTTTCCTGAATCTACATACCCCATATGTCAAATCTCGAGTCTATAGACTGAAAATTGACAAAGTAATTTGGTAGGGAAATGTATATATATATATATATATATATATATATATATATATACACACACACACACACACACACACACTCTAGTTATCATTCCAAAGCCAAAAGATGCATTTAATCCAAACATTTTTTTATGTTTTACATGTGTTTTGTTGAATAGCAGAAGACTAGAAACAAAATGTTCCCCAAAAATAATAAAAAATCTCTTGAAAGATGCACACATATAAATACACATTTCTCTTTATTATAGAGTAGAGGATTAAGTATTAATCATTTTGAAGCACATTCAGTTGAAAAAGCAATAAGATTTTATCAGCATTTTATCTAGCAAGTTAATTCCCCCCCCCCCCCCCAAAAAAAAATGGTAACGATTTCTAATTTCTATTTTATATATGCTGTGCTGCTCCGGTCAACAGGAACAGTTCTAGTTGATCAATAATTGGCCCAGATATTCTTGATTTCACCACTGCCACTATGAACCCCCTCTTCTCTCTCTCTCCAGATTCCACTTAAACTGTAACTGCTGCTGATGCCCACTGCCACCATGTAAAGAACTTCTCTGTAGATTCTGTAGCTGGTTGACTCTGATGAGAATAATGGTCATGATGGTGACTGGTGCCATTCAAGTGGCAGCCAATCAGTATGAACCTCTCATAACTCAATAATTTCAAGCAATACTACAACTACTGCCCCCATCACCATTGCTCCTGCTGCTTTTTTAATGCTATTTCTGCAAAAGCAGCAGCAGCAGCAGCAACAACAACCACCACACCTGCAGTAAATATAGTAGTCATACAGTGTAATTTGTACTGTAGTCATAAACTCGGCTGTTTTTGATTGGTTGATTTCTGGAGATAAGCTGACACAAGAGTTGCATAATTGAAGCCTTCTTCTTTCTCACTTGCTCATTCTAATCTGCTGTGAAAGCGGCAAAGGAGCATGACTCACATGTCAGCTGCACCGTTCGTGCTCGCATGTCAGCGGATCAGATGTTTGGTATCTATCAAGGACAGGACGGTTTGGGACAGTACTACCAATCAAAGTGTGCGCACGCACACACACACATGCACACACACGCACACATGAAGTTTTTTCCTTGTCAATTTAATTGGCATTAGTTTGGTGCGTGCAACAGCGTTCTAGTGTGCATTGATTTTGTAAATGCTATTTATTTTCAGGCTATTTCTGTGAAAATAGATGGAATTTTCCGCTGTCCAACATTAGATTCTTCACCCAATCCCTCTATTTTTAACTAGCATAACTGGTGTTGCCCAGCTGACAAATAGGTACAGTGAAATATAGAAGTGAAATAAATGCATTAATAATGTGCCCATGTGTGCAGAGGTGGGAGCAATCAAAGTTAGAATTAAGAATCGCTCATTTCTATAGAAATGGAGAGGGGCCTTAAATGTGCAGGATTAAAAGATCCCTAATCAACAAAAGCACCCTATGATTGTAAATATTTCAACATTACATGTAAGTAGGTAATAATGTAGTAACGTAAGGGGTTATTTGGTAAAGGGTCACCACAAGGTTAGAGTTAGACACAAGTAACCAAACCAGCTTCCAAAAAAAGGGGAACTCTGGATTTGGAGCAAAAATAAAAATTGCCTCTGTCTAGAAGGATTTCTCTTTCACCAACTGAGGACAGCAAAAAAAGTGTAATAAAACAGGTTTGAGTTGGTAGTTATCATCAGGGTTTTTTTTAAAATAGTCTCCAGAATTAGTAGTTAATTTTTTTTTTTTTTTTTTTTTTTTTTTCAATGAAGGCAAAGAGCTGGAATCGTATTTATTCTGCTGACTTGTTTTGCTTGTTTACGGATGTGCACATTCATACAACTTCATCAGGGTGGTGGTGGTGATTCGAGTGTTTCTGCAGATATCTAGTTCATGATTTACGAACAACTTGCAAATAAATCATCTTCAACAATTTAAGAAAAGAAGAACAAATTTCTTTGCAAGTATTCATCATCATCATCATCATCAATTTAACATCTATTTTACATGCTCTCATGTGTTAAATTGCTATTAGAAATTAACATCCAAACCAACCTATCTCTGACCAGGTCTTTATTTATCCCATTTTTTTTCAAGTTCATCTTTATCACTTTCTCTCATGTTTTCCATATCTTTGTTCTGCCAACGGTCATTGGTACCTCGACTGTTCTTCATTTACCAACTAACAAGCATTCATCCATTCTTTTGAGATGACCATACCATCTAAGTCTCCTGTTCTGCATGCATCTTCTTCTACTTCCCCACACTCACATTACACGTCCATCGTATCATTCTCATATCATTTCTGAGACGAGATATTGTTGTTTACATGTTCCATTATGTTCACAGCATTTTGGTCATTGTACTTTGCAGCCTACATTTCAGTCACTGTATTCTATCGGTTTTAACAAAAGATCCCTGAAGAAGAAGAAGAAGAAGATCGGCCGAAATTCTGTGAAGATAACAACTAAGTTGAAAACATAAAGATAATGTAAATAGAATATGTTTCTTTGGGATTTAAATTTTTGAAAAGTTAGAAACACAAAAAGTTTAGGAAAACTCCCCAAAAAAACACAAAAAGAAAAAAAAAGAATGAACTAAAAGAGTTTGAACTCTGTGATTTCCCCATTACTATTAACGAGTCATTTAATCACAACGCTATTTAACATTGTTTCTTGCTAAACAGAAATTATGGATTTTAGGTATAAAACCTATAAATTGGTTGATAAAAAAGTAATTTGACCATGCTTCACATGATCTTGACCTTTTGGTTAAGATCAAAGCATAGTAGTGGGTGGTCTAACGATACTGGGTGTATGTCAACAACGTGACAACTCGTATCAGTACCGAGCAGCCTCACTCACTAAAAGTATCCTGTGTAGTCAACAATGCTGGGTTTCCTTGATACAGGAGGGAGACGAATCGTGTATCTTTCGATCCTAGCCATAGTGCGAGTGGTATTTGTGTGGACATTGTGTCTGAGCAATAAACCAAGGGGTTGAACCTTTTACTGATCAGGATGTGATTGTTCTTCAAACAGCAATTGAAGGTCAAGATCAGATGTGAAAGAAAGAGATTATATCCACAGTACAAAGAGGAATCAAGTATGAGTACATGTTCCTTGCATAAGAATGACACACATGGTTCGTGGTCGCGTCAGACCTCAGCCCTTTGGGTAAGTTTCTAGCCTCTTAGCATGTCTGATAAGTAAATGATACAAAGAGCTTCCAAGATACCCACTCTCCAGTTTAACTTTTTCCATCCTCAGTGTCTCTTAAATTGTGTTCATCTTGCAAGGACATACCCCCTCCCTTTCTCTCCCATTTAAATCTCATCCCCACTAAGAGATTGGCTTGCTTGTTTTCGGTAAAAAAAAAAAGAAAAAAAAGAAAAAAAAAAGGGGTTGTCTATTATTTAGAAAGGGTTCAGACGGGTAACCACATTTTTTATTCTTTGTTTTTTCCACACCTCATGATTCTTTCCAAGGAAATGATTGTATATATATTTTTTTTAATACAAGGAAGTCATCACTTATCAAGGCCTCGAGGCCTCTCGGGGATAAGGGTTATTGTGTGTACAGTAATCAATGGGATAATATCGTAGTAATCGTTAGTAATGGAGATCTGATAATGTGTCTTACTTAAGGGGGCGGTTCATCAGGAACTTGTTTATGTTGGACTTGAAGACATCCAAGTTGTAGTCAGGTGGGAAACAGGCAAACAGAAGAGAGTTCCACAGTCGTGCACTTCTAAGAAAGAAGCTTTGTTCATAGAATCTATGTTTTGATTTAGGCACAGATAAAGAGTGGGAAAAATTACTGACAGTGGTTTTAGTTAGATGGAAAATTACTGACAGTGGTTTTAGTTAGATGGAAAATTACTGACAGTGGTTTCAGCTAGACGGGTGTTTTACGTGAAAAGGTTGTATATATAGACATATTTATTTTCAATAAAATTTTTGAACGATTTATAAAATTTTAAGTAAGATGGACTCTGGAGTAAATGTGTTATTATGGTGATTGATGATTCTGCGAAAGGATATACATTTTTTAGTTATGGCGACAAAGGATGACCAACAAAATTCCTTAAGTGGCAGTGTGTCTAATTTGTTCAAATGTTAATTTTTTTTTATATTTTGTGCAAATAAATGTTTCAAAGTGTAATATCTGTTCTGCTGTTGGCTGTCCTCGGTCACTGAGGGACAATTTTAATTTTTATTCCAATCCAAAGATTTGTTTCTTGAGCTACACAGATGCAGCTGGTTACAGCACGCATAGTTTCTTGATTGCACATTCCCTTTCACAAACCATTACTTTCCAGTCTTGCCATACAGATTGCAAGAAAAAGAAAGTCTCACTTCTTGACCTATTCTTGGATGCTTGCCCAGTAGTTCGCTTTAAACTCCACCTTAGATTCCACAAACTACTCCCTCCCTGATTCCCCAGTACAGACGAAACCCACATTTGATGATGTGATCATCACCCGTTCTCATATCCTGAATATTACCAAAATGTTGACACTTCCAAAGCACGCAAATCTGATCTTATCCCTGCTATAGTAATAAAGAAATGCTCTGCTGAGCTGGCCCCTATTTTCTCCAAACTCTATAACAAATAACTTGCAGAATCTTCCCTGATAGCTGGTAAATTACCTTTGTGGTACCAATTTGCAGGAACTCTGAAAGAATTGACTACTAAATTATCACTCCATTAGCCTTGTCACATTCTTCACTAGAATTTTTGAATCATTAATCAACTTGCAAGCTGCTTGGTGTTGACTGGTCATAAAACATGCATGAATATTATATTTTAATTAATGCAGAATTGTTATTATAAACGAAAATACCGTAGGTGTTAAACGTAATGTTAAAAATTCCTTTAAAAAAAAGAAGAAAAAAATATGTAGAAAAAAAAATTGGAAAGAAATTGAGACATATGCATGTAATTATGTTTGTTCTAAACAGTTCACTTGTAAGTAAAAAAAAAATATTCGAGTTGAGATTAAAACCAAAACCTAAAGACAATGAGTTAAGTATGATAGCCATTAGGCCAGCTTGACACGATCATTAAAAAGTGTTTTCAAATTTACTTATTCTTAACGTAAGGAATCTGTCACATTCATGCATGCATGTTCATGAAACAGTTGTCATACAAATAAAAATCCAACGACCTGCACATACCAATTTTTCAATTTTGACCCCTTAGCAGTCCCTTTTTTCCAGATGAAAACCTATTAAAAAGTTTTCCACATATCTGAATACCCTTTATACCAAATTTCAAGTCTGTAGATTAAAAAATCGTTGAGTGTAAGAATTTAATTTTGGGATATTTAGGTAAATAGTCAAGACCACAGAAACAAAGTCACATTTTGGGTGATAAATTTGGTTTTGCTCACCATAGAAATTTGCTATTTGACTGATATTGTTGTCAATGATCTTCTGCATCTTACATGACCATGAAAAGTCAAAATTTTCACAGAATTTCAACTTTTGAATTTTTTCCCAAATTTGATGTATACATCTGATGCTCTTTGATTACGGTAACAACTGTGCCAGATTTTGACCATATTAGATAAATAGTTTTTAAGTTATCAATGATTTCCATTGTGTAACTACAGGAATACGTCATACAATATGTAAAAGTAAGGCCCAGTTAAGATTTTGGGCCCATCCTTATGTTGCCAAGCAGAGCTTTACAATCATGTGTTCTTGTAAAAAGAAGAGACTGATTTTCCTGACTAAAATAGTGCGGCACTCTGCAAGTATTTATTTATAAAAATCAGTGATTTTTTTTTCTTGTGCATTTATTTCTGTAATGGTGTCAGGCGATTAAAGCAAATCCATATTGATTAGAACTTATCGATGAGATTAGTAGGAGTGGGGAAATCTTCAGACAATTAGTGGCAGCTTTAGATTTAGCTTGCATTTCAAACATTGCTCTGTACACTAACCTAGAAAGATTTGGGAATTCCCACAAGCCATGACCTGATGACCTAGAGTTAGTTTATATGATTTGGATGTTCGTTTTCTCATCTTATAAAGGAGATTAGTTTCAGAATTCTATTGATTGCGGAAATTTCCACTGGATAAGTTTTAACTCTTTTTTAAAGACAGGATACAATAAACTATTTGTTGAGCTCATCTTAAAGTATTCATATTAAATACAACCGCATATTATTCTCGTGCACATGAATGCGATTTCTTGACAAAAAGCGGCCATTTTATCAATTTTGCGCAAAGCAGGTACAATTAAGCAGGTGTCTCTTAATGCCATTTTTACTTCTGCAAAGGTGGCATACATCACTGACCTATACTTCATTGCCATAACAAGACTGGGATAGGTGTCCTGCTTGTTTCTGAGGAAGAAATTTATCATGATCAGTTTTGAAATGTTTTTAGTCAGCGACAAGAGGCGTATGGCTGATCTGAGAAAACATCTTGGCTTCCCCTCTTTGGAAGTTATTGTGAGGCATGAAAGATTGAGATGGTTTAAGCATGTAAAGAGAATGGATGACAACCTTTGGCAACACAGATTGTTGTCCTTTGATGTCAGAAGCAAAAACCGCAAACAGCCAAAGAAGCGATAGCTGGACAACATCAGCACAATGCAAACCATGCACAATGGTTTGCAGCGGCCAAGATAGTTATGAGCAACCAGTCCTGGGACCAGTGGAATGTAAGTAGGTTTGACATCAGCTTTGATGGTATGTGGTCCTGAATATGACCTTAAACTATATCCAGTGGTAAGGCCCCAGCTTGCGGGCTTTGGTCCACTCTGACCCCGAGTGGTAGTACCGGTTAGGGTCCCAACTATGGGTTAAATAGAAACCTATTTGAAAATAACAAATATATTCTATTAAAATTTTTTTCTTCAAAATCTTTGGATTCGGCATTAAATAACCTGAAAAAGGGTTGATATGCCGTAAAACAAAAACAACCAAACAACCAATTGATGGTGTGCAACCACATCTTTAGCGCTTCTCCTGGGCGTCTTCGCCAATCTTAGAGTGGTTCTAGAGCTATAGCTCTTTGGATGAACTCTCTGTGTTGTATGATTGAAAAGTGGTTCTAGCTCCTATTGATTATCGCAAATGAGTTAACCAGTCTGAAAATTTTAAAGACTCCTAAAAAATTCTTCATCTCCAAAATATTAAATGATGAATATAATAAAAGTTACAGATCATGAAAACAGTTCTAAAATATCCATTGTATTTCTAATCCCTTTTTGACATATTGTGTCCATAACTATTTTACTTGATATTAATGTTTCTTCATATTTGACTAAGATTAGTTATATTAGCTTTTACTTTTAACACCTATATGGGGGGTTCAAATCTAGACAGAACTTACAAAATTGAAGTGTTTATTAGTAACATAATATTTTCATCAAATCGGATACCCCCTTTTTTTTTTTTTTTTTTTTCCAAATTTGATTGCCGGGAAATGTGAATCCGATTTGACATTGAGAAACAAGTTGTCTTTAAAATGTATCAATTGACCTTGGACTGACTTGGGTGATAAAGAAAATTTCATGGTTTTCTTTGGTATCAAGCAAACTGCATGGTGTATCGAAAATTTAAAAAGCAGTTGACACCTCTCTGTTGACAGATTTATGTAAACCTTTTCTATAACATACTGAATACAGAAATATGTAGCTAAAATTAAAGAAGCTCTTGAAATATGTGTATTATGGTATAGAGATAAACAAATTTATGACATAATCATTTATATCATCTGAAAATTCAACATCAACAACTGTTTAGTGTACGATCATTTCCAAGATGAAATGTACTTTATTGATACCAATTTCCTTCATCAGCGCAGAATATAGGCACCAACGTTTGAAGTCTAACAAAGCAGCAAAAATGACAGTATAGTACACCCTTAATTACACAAAATTTAATAAATGTACCAAATTTATTAAAAAACATCTTTATTCATACCATTGTTTCTGTCCATTTCAAAACGCACATTTTCTTTTGATAAATGATAAATTCAAGATATGAAAGGCCTCCTCAGTGAATTTGTTTGATCTCCAATCAAATTAAACCCGGAAAAGTCAAAACCATTTAATTTGAAAATCATTCTCTTTAATTCACTTATTTGTCCTTTTTTTCAAATAAAAAAAAAAAAAAAATCTTTGCTGCTGCTTCTTTATTATAGGTAAATTTGGAAAAATAATATTTAAAATATTATATATAGATGTACACAATGTTGTTTTGTTCAAATATGAACATCTAAAAGAAAGGACAGACTTTTTACCTGGAGAAATTTTAGCTTTTAATAGCTGCAGATTGAAACATCATGTCAGTGTTGTGATGTTTATATATATATGTATATATATATATATATATATATATATATAGGGTGACCCCCAAAAAAACAAAAGCTAAATAGAGGCCATCTAGAACATATGCTGTAGAACGGAGAAAAAAAGGCTAAAGACCCTAGTCTTTTAATCTGATGTTTTGAATATAATAAACTAGTTATGACCAAAGTTTCATTTCATTCGGACAAAACATTAAGAAACGGGGCCTAATTAGAGGTGCGGCCCGTTTTTTTTGGTCACCCTCTGTGTGTGTGTGTGTGTGTGTGTGTGTGTGTATAAAGAACCCCGGGATACAGCATTAAAAATTAATAACAAAATACAGTACAATATATAATACACATGTATATAATCAAATAACATTATAAATAGCACCTTAAGGCAGGGCAAATACTGTAACCAGGGGCCTGGAAAACATTGTAACCAGAAAAAAAACGTATCCTAGGGCCACTGTATCGTAGGGTTCTTATATATATTTTATTATTATTATTAAATACCTACAGACACTAGTGTTTCATCCTTTCGGGAATCTTCAGTGCAGGGTGTCACAATTAACACCAGTTGATAGATTCGAACCCGACAGACTCCAATACTAACTTTTTACTGCTCTTTTTGTCTTGTGTTTACACAAAAGAATGCACAATATTTAAAAATTTGAAATATTGATGATAATGGTAATAATGACAATAAGAATGACAACAGCAATAATAAAGAATAATGATGATAAATAATAATAACAGTGATATTAATGATAACAATAAATGATAATAAATAACAACACTAACAATAAATAATAATAACAATATTAATAATAATAATTGTTGTTTATTTGATCTGTTAAGCTTGCTTTAAGACATCTGCAAAATGGAATGTAAAATCTTAACGTTTGCAATTTCAATCAAAACTGTTGTTATTGTTCCCGTTTATTATTCATATATTATTGTAGTAATCGTGTTTAATCAACAACTTAATAGATTAATTGTCTTCAGACTGTTGACATTACAATTGCTAGTTTTATTTTCACAAAATCTTGACAGAGTTGCCTTCATCGTGTTCTTCAAGTGTATTTATTAACCTCAGCTGCAGTTATGTTTATCCCATATTCAAACGTTATCTTTTATTGCATCGATTTTGTATGCTTATTTGAATCTTATGAATAATGTTTTTTTAAAAAGTTTTTTGAACAGTCATGCATAGCATGATTTTTGCAATTGCATGGCGAACCATATTAACATTCTTATAAATCTTTTTTTTTTTTTTTTTTTTAAATCAGATTCGCCCCTAACAAGGCATATCGCCACTTGGACGTAAGGGATCATGCCTAGGAATGATTAACAAGATGTTGGTTTACATTACATTTAAACTTCTGCAGGTAGTAGGAAGGGAATTCCAAAGTCTAGCTGTTCGAGGAAAGAAACTATTAGAATAGAAAGCTTTCTGGTATTTAGGGACCTCAACATTGAAGGTGTGAGATTTTATTGTTAAGTGGGTTTGTTGGGGATATATACGTCGAGGGGGCACAAGTGCAATGAGTTCATCAGAGCACATTCCATTAAAATATTTGTAAAACAGGCACAACTGCAACATTGTGGCGATGGGACAGGGGTTGGAGCTTAGTTAACAAAGCAGGACGTATTTGATTGAAAACTCTTTTTTGGATCCTATCCAAGAGGGAGAGGCTAGTGGTAGATGCACCAGCCCAGATATGGCAATAATACTCCATGCATGGGTGAATGGTGGCTTTGTAAAGGTACAGGATACTCTCTGGTATGAGTAGTCTTCTAGCTTGATAGAAGGAACCCACCTTCTTTGCAGCAGCTTTCGCAACCTCCTCAATGTATTTGTTCCAGTTCATATTGCTCGCAAATGTTAGGCCAAGGAGTTTGAAGGAATTCTCAGGTAAGCTGTAATTAGTTATGGGTATAGGCGATAGGAGAGATGTCTTGTAATTGTTAAAGGAGAGCAATTTAGTCTTACTAGCATTAAATGTTGCCATCCATTTACGGCCCCATTCCACTACGGTCTGGAGATCATTTTCTAACGATTCTGCCATTGTCTTGGATTTGTGCATATCTGTTCTTCCCTCATGCATGTTATAGAGCATTATATCGTCAGCAAATATACCCATCTTAGACACAATATTTTCAGGGAGGTCGTTTATGAATATCAGGAATAATAGTAGTTCAAGGATCAACCCCTCCCACATTAATGTTATTAATGAATGAAAATATTGAGTATTTTACTTTAAAGTTTTTCTCTATTCCAAATAAATAAGCATAGGATTGGAAATTGATTCCCGTCTAACATTAGGAAGAAATTGTGTATCTGTTGCGTTTAGATTTATAATTTGCTATCTTGTACACAATATACAAATGATTCACAATATTTGTACAGGATGACTTATACAAATAGTGACACTCATGTAATCGTTAATAAAATTTGAAAATTCCTTACTGCAATCCATCCATATATGCTACAAATAAAATTTAGTCTATGCGTGACTTGTCCACCAAGTTTCAGTCATTAATGTCCAACAGTCTTTGTTTTTAGGCATGCAATGATATATGAGGGCACTTTAGAAATCGTCTCATGAGAAGATGTGTGATTCTGAATGAGCTTCACACTCACTGCATCATACCCTCCTCATTTTTTTCTTCTATAGGTTTATCTCAGAAGTTATTGTCTATCAAAACAATCCTCAAATTATTCCTGAACTGATCAGGGTGATCACATCTCTAATCAGTGCACTGCCAAGATAGGAGTGTGCCAGAGTTATTGATAATTTTTCATGCCATATGAAGGTGTGCATATAATTGGACAGCAATAAAACAGACTGTTGGACATTCATGAATAAAACTTGGTGGACAAGTCAGGCATAGAGTGAGGTTTATTTGTATCAAATATGAATAATTGAATTACAGAAATGATTGAATTTCATAGGTGACATTTCTTTTTATGGTGATCGGGTTGACTTGAATTTAAATATTAAAAAAAAAAAAAAAAAGAAGAAACAAAAAAAAATGCAAACGTCACAATGGATGAAAAACACAATGGAAAAAAGCTGATGGGCACAGCATCTGGGACCTAGTCAGAAAATAAATAGGTCCTATGAGGGCGATAATCTAAAGAAAAACTTATCTTCCAAATTCATTAATAAATGATTTTCATTGTCTGTTTAAAGTTTTTAAAAATTTTCTTTCTTTTCTTTCTTAGGTAAGACCCTTCCATTTCCAGAAGAATATACACATCCAGGTAAGACCTTTTTTTGGATTCTTACCTTTTTTTAACTACATTTCAATACATGATTATTGAATACCTTTTTTAAAATACATTTCACAAGTTGATTATTAAATACCTTTTAATGCATTTCAATAGATGATTATAAATGACCCTTTTTAAAATACATTTCAAAAGATGATTATTAAATACGTTTTTTTAATGCATTTCAATAAATTATTATTAAATACCTTTTTAATATGTTTCAATAGATGATTAAATGTCTTTTTCTAATATGTTTCAATAAATTATTATTAAATAATTTTTCCTCCTATGTTTCAACAGATAATTATTAAATGTCTTTTTCCCACATAATTCTATAAGTATACTATCTTGCTTTGGTGGCTTGCTATCGTTTTGCGAAATTTACTACATCAAAACTACTACTGAAAACATTCATTCATATCTTATCACAATAGAAATTAACCCATCGCATGGCGGTGCTGTTTGCCTCCTTAAGGTCTTGGTTTGAGCAATGAGGACCCAATCGACAGTTTTCCCCAAGGTGGTGTATCGTTTGTACCTCTCCACATGGACATAAAGGTGAGGTGTCTAGGCCCTACTTGTGGAGATTGTCTTTTGTTTTGCCTACTTTGGCTCTGGCTCTATTTAGAGTCACCCAGTTTTTTCTACCAAGGTTTGAACCCTGGGGGAGTGTTTCTTTTGGGTCTGATAGGGCTTCATTTTTATTCCTGCTTTTATAGTCTCACCATCGCTCCATCCTATAGGAGGCAGCTTGCCTGGGATCGATTTCTTCTATATTGATGAAGCTACTGCGAGATTTTAGTCTTTGTCTCACTGATTGGTGGCCAAACAGTGAGTGCCTGTGATCGTTAAACTGTTTGTACCATTCTATTCTGAGATGTGGTGGTGAAATACCAGTTAGGCAGTATAGAGCTGGCAAGGGAGTTGGCCTTAGGGCACCAGTTATGGTCCGGCATGCCTTGTTCAGCTCTACATCAATTTTATGGGCATGGTATGATCTTGCCCATACTGGGGCACAATACTCCGCTGTGGAATGGCACAGTGCGAGAGCTGTTTGCCTCAGTGTTTTGGGGTCGGCACCCCAATTGCTGGTGGCAAGTTTACTGAGAAGGCTGTTCGTGATGTTAGTCTCTGATTTGCTTGGTGATTATTAAGATGAAAGGCGCAAACCTGGGTCTTGTTTGGGTTTGCATTTAAGTACCACTTTTTGTAGTACCTAGAGAGAGTGGCTAGGGCATCAGAGAGTCTTTCTTCTATGATGTCAAAACTATTTGTCTGGGTGGCGATGCATAGGTCATCGGTATATATATATATCTTTGAATATTTGGGTATTGTGATTGGTCGTTAGTGTAGATATTGAATAGGGTTGGAACCAAAACTGAACCTTGTGGGAGGCCATTGTTTTTTCCATCCATCTCAACATGGAAATGTTGATTACTAAGTAGACATTCAGTTATGCTCACCAATGCTGAGTTTTGTATCATTTGGGCTACTTTTAGTATGAGTTCCCTGTGGTTGACAGTGTCATAGGCTGCTGTAAGGTCTACGAACACAGTGCTTGTTATTTTTTTGGTCTCAAATCCATCCTCAATGAATTGGATCAGGTTTAAAATCTGGCTACAACATGATCGACCTGGTCTAAATCCAGCTTGGGAATTCGGATAAAATTTTGAATGGAACCCTTTATTTACTTCATGGGAGTAGCATGCTCTCGTTCCATCAGCCCTGGACCTGTGATGCAGTGGTTAGAGTAATTGAAAAAAGTCAATCGTAAAAGTGATATTCTCCTGAAGGTTGAAGGTTCAATTCTCAGTGTGGGCAACCAAAAAATGCAATTGCCAATTACTTAGGACTTCTGTTCAGTTATGCCTGGCAGAATGAGAGCATGTTACCCCTGTGAAGTAAATAAAGGGTTCCGTTCAAAATTCCATGCAAATTCCAGAGTTCGACAGAAACATTCTCGAGTTTGTCAAGATACAACTGAAGAAATTCTGAGGTTACATCAACCAAAACGTTGTGAAAATGACACTTAAGATGAGAACAATAGTCCGATGAATCCAAATAATATGAATAATCAATCCTCATCTCAAAAATGCAGAAACATAATAACATTACTTATATTCCTTTATATACAAGAGTTATTCCAAGAGTAAAGCCTCCTATTTTTTCAACACAAAAAGGTTGAAGAGCTATGAAGACAGGAGTGATAGCATTAAAATGAGTAACTTTTTGTGCTTCAGAATTTATTTTTCAATATAATCACCAGTTCTCAATGCACTTTTGCTAGAAATTCAATGATGCATCTCTGCTTCTCACACATATCTATAACGAGTTGCTTTCTTAGCGTCTCACACCATCAATATCTTCAACAGAGAGATGAAACTTTAAGATTATGAATGCATTAGTGATCATAACAATGCAATTTACAATCCTCTCTGAGTTGTTCAGGCGAAAAAAAATAGAGGAGGCATTACTTTTGGAACATCCTGCATAGTATGGATGCATGTCTATATAAAATGCTTTATTTTCTTCCTGTTGCTATAATGTACCGTTTATAAATTTGTTATATTAATGTTGGCATAGTTCTTAGTGCTTTTCAAAGACGCTATTGTCGTCAAAATATCCAAAGCCATACATATATGCAATTCCGATTCTTTTAAAAATCTTTAAATATTTAAGTATAAAGTTGGTATTTTTACACCATTTCTGTAAAATACATGGTTAATGTGCAGATATTTTTTTCAAACGTAAAATTACACATGTGGAAGATAGGTTTTGCACTTTAGTTTTACTGATATTTTAAAATCAATAAATATTTATCATTTTATCATTATTACCGGCAGCGGAAGATTTTGTTTCAAACAAAATCGAAAAAAAGAAAAAAAAAGACAAAGTAATCATTTTTGGCATCGGAAAATGAGCACAATTTTTCCGATCCCAATACCAATTCCGATTAATCATCTCTACATTAATATATATACTGTAAATTTACATTCCAATTACCAGAAAAAGTCAATCCGCAATCATGATTTTTATTTTTTTATTTATTTATTTGAATAAATGAGTAAAGTTTTATATTTACTTTTTTATAAGTGTCTTATATGTGTTTCATTGCACATGTAGCTGATGCTGCCATCACACAGATCATTGACAAATAAATATTATAGACAGTCATACACTCAGGGATCCACAAAGTCTGGCTACATAATGTAGCCAGACTTTGTGGAAGCATCCTCTAGACTATGTAGCCAGACTTTGTGGGCACCCTGTATGTATATATATATATATATATATATATATATATATATATATATATATATATATAATTATGCTAAATTATAACAATGTTAGTGTAGATGTTATTTATTGTATTTTACATGTTAATTTTCTTGTAAATAAATTTGATTCCTTTTTTTTGCTTTTGATCAGTATTTACTTTTGTTGGTCACTAAACTTTGTGTCAAGTATAATGAAATATTAGCTGATAGAAAGTTAACATTAAAAAAATTGTTGTTTTGTGAACAAAAACCGCAACCAATTCTATGTCTTCTTTTTCTTTCATTGTCCAAGCCGTTTTTGTTTTGTATTTCTAAATAAGTGATTTTTATCGGTTTTGGCCTGTTTATGTTTTTGCTCATAATGTATTCTATCAGTACGGGTTTAATATTTCCTCTACCATCATGATTGTGTTTATTGTTTGTAATTTTATATTTGAAGCTTTTGTAAATCCTGTAAACATTCTCATTCTACCTCAACACAAATTTCACTTTTTTATGCTTTTCTGGTGAGTTTACAACATGCATATCTATTAATGATTCTTTCTAAGCAAATTCTATAAAATAATAAGTAAAAAAAAAAAATTGTTTTTTTTGATCAGTCAAAAGATATAACTATTCATTCTTTATTTCTAATAAATCTGGTATTATCAAAGTAGTCAATATCACCTCCTCCTAGCTGTTAACAAGCATATCTAGTTGTATTATTTGGATTCATTGGACTACTGTTCTCATCTTGAGTATGATTTTCACAACATTTAACCTCCGACCTTCTTCAGGTGTATCTTGTCGAATTCGGGAATGTTTCTGTTGAATATGGGAATTTTTAGGGAATTTTGAGCAGACCCCTTTATTTACTTCACCGGGGTAGCATACTCTTCTGTCAGCCATGACTTGCATATAGATCCTAAGTAATTGGCGATTATATTTTTTGGTCGCCCACACTGAGGATGGCTGACAGAACAAGAGCAAGCTACCTCCATGAAGAAAATAAAGGGTTTCCCTCGGAATTCCATCCAAATTCTCGAGACAGAAACATTCCCGAGTTCAACGAGATATACCTAAAGGTCGGAGATTACATCGACTGAAACATTGTAAAAATCACACTCAAGATGAGAACAGTAGTCCGATGAATCCAAATCCTCATCTCAAAAGTTCAGAAACGTCAAGCCCATCTAGTGTTATAAAAAATGATGAGTTTTAATGCAAAACACGATGAATATCATTGTTTTAACTTGAGATATTAAGCAATAGAAAGTCAAAGATATTGATTCTATACATAAACTAAAACTTATTTTAATTGAAAACAAAAGACAATTATTATGCTTGTATAATATTATGTAAAAGATAATTTTAGACTATGTAAGTTGCATAACATTTCATTGCTGAGTTCCACTCAAAAAAAAAACAAATGGCTGCCTCCATCTGTTCTATCTATAACCATAAGGGTCAGATAACTCCCTAAGTACTTCCTGTATCCAGTTCAGATAACTCCCTGAATACTTCCTGTCTCCGATTCAGCTAACTTGCTGACTACTTCCTGTATCAGGGGCTGCTAATTTGCTGACTACTTGCTGTATCAGGGGCTGCTAATTTGCTGACTACTTGCTGTATCAGGGGCAGCTAACTCGCTGACTACTTCCTGTATCAGGGGCAGCTAACTCGCTGACTACTTCCTGTATCAGGGCAGATAACAATCTTTATGAAAGGCAGATAACTTTTACTTAGTGATGAAATGTAACGCTTTTTTTACTGATAGTTTTCTAATTTTCAAAATGGCATTTATTACATTCAGTTTTCATAGTCTTCAAGTATTTCAGGGTGGAAGCATTGGGTAGAAATTGTTTATAGAGAAGTGTAATACTCTTTGCGAGATCACTATAAAGTATAAGGAATAAGTTACATAAACTAATCGATAACCTTACATTATTCATTTTGGTAACAGTTCTAATTGCACTTATGACAATTATGATTTTACCAATCACAAAACATTTTAAAGGTATGATGTTTTATTCACTGTGATGGTAGTTGTGTTATTGGCAATACAATAATGTACTTAGCTGCAATTTATTTTAAATAGTACTTAGTCTGGCCCAAACCTTTGTTAATATGAAACATTTTAAATAATCAACTAAAAATAAAAATTCAGTCAGGAGGATAACTCATTTTTTTTGTCTACTTCAAATTTTAAACTGTGCAAACAAATAAAAATAAAAGACTAAAATGACTTTACTGTGTCCTGAGCAATGTCAGGTAGTTACCACTAGTAATAATCAAATGAAAAAAAGGAGAAAGGTAGTTTGTTTGAAGCATTGCTTATAAACAAATATGTTAGTGTATAAGAAGGCTGTTAGCAATGTAGGATACTAGAGTGTTGACGTGATGTATGAACAAAATCAGACAAACGAAAGTTGGTCAATTAAGATTGTAAATATATTTTTCAACATCTTTCACATATATAAATCAATGAATATGGACTTGCTGTTTAATCTTGTTTGTTTCATTTTTAAAAATTTTCCTTCTGTCGAAGTTCTCAGAAACTAATGGGCCCCTGGCCTGGGGCTAACACTCAAACTCTATATGAGATACATAAGTATCCATTGAAGTTCTTTATCTCTCAAACACTGAAAATTGAGTACATAATTTTCGTCTCCCCAATCGAGCATTTTCATATGTTATAGTACCTTTTGTTTTTGGTCTGGATTCGAGGGTAAGAATTTATTTAGTCTGGTGGAGTATCTAGCTTCATGTTGATACTTGAGGTAACATCACTTGGAGAAAGTGTACCATTCCTTGTAAAAGCTAGTGTGGGTGAGCCAAACTGAGGAGATCTTATTTGGGCTGTGAATATTATTTGATTTTGAATAAATTAGACAGGGTTTACTTCTAGGGCAAAGTATCATCATGTCTTTACAGAGACACCTTTGACACTCGAGTAGGCATTCAAGAAAAAACAAACCAAAAGAATGTTGTGAAAGCAAAACAAAAAAAATGCTGTGTCCACTTAAAAATTTAATGTGTATTTATCAGTTTGTTAATGGAAATTGGTCCAGGCAAGGCATAAAATCACTTGATGTACGGAACTAAAAAAAAAAAATACTTACATCAAGATCAAAAAGTAGCCAACGATAAGTGTTGGATAAATTCCAGTCCAGAAAACATCAATTCTTTCCCTTTTGTCAGAAACATAACTCATGGAATGTGAGAACTAAAACAGAAAATAAAGGAAGTGAGAGTTACGAAGATGCCAAAAGTAAAGCCATGCAGACACAAGATCTTTTCTGATCGATACAGAGATATTTTAATAAATATGACGCATCTCTGCTTTTGATTTCTTAGAATCTCACACTGTCAATATCTGCAACAGAGAGATGAAACTTTCAAATCATAGAATGCATAAATTCAGTCATCATAGCAACGCAATTTGTAATCTCTGATCCATTTGAATTGAATAAAAAAAAAAAATAGAAGGAATTACTTTTGGAACAACCCTCGTTGTTCATATATTATTCATATATTATATACAAGGTGTCTATAAAGTTTGTTTTTTTTAACAATTTAAAAAGTTTGGTATAAAGAATGTAGTTGAGATATTTGAACTACATTTGTTTTTTTAATTAATGTTTATTAAATTAAAAAAAAATTTTTTTTAACTGATCTAATATATCTCTGTATTGGCACCATTTGTTAATATTAATAAAAACTTTAATAAACACTGATTAAAACAAACAACAAAAAAATGTGGTCCAGATATCTGATCAAATCTGTTTCTAATAAGTTTTTCTTTTTATTATAAAGAGAGTGTATGGACACTTTGTATATTAGAAAAAAAAAAAAAAAACAGGTCCTCTCATTTCATTTGTATACCAGAAACAGCACAAATTTTTTGGTCCCCTGACAAAGAACGGGTTGGACCTAGTGATTCACTTCTGTTTGTTTGCATTTTACTCAATAACCACGCCTAGGATTTTTTAAAAATTTTGTACAAATATTAGTCATGATAAAAGTAAATTTTTCCCAGAAAGGATTTCTCAAGATAACTCTAGTTGCCCCCCTTAGGAGGCATTATAGTGGTAAAATTGACCCCAAATTGTTCATCCGTTTATTTGTTCACACTTTTCTCAATAACCATGCCTTGAATTTTTTAAAATTTTGCACAAACATTAGTCATGGTGAAAGTAAATTTTTCACTCGTTGAGGGGGACCCTGCATGCTCAGCTTGTTTTCTCTCAAATTGAAACTAATCTGTATAGTGCTATAGCTATCAACCATATCAAAGGAAACATAATGGGAAAATCTTTCAGATTTTAATAAAATTGAATTTTATCAACACTTGTACTATAAGAAAGCAAAGATCAAACACAAATATTATCGATGCCTCCATTCTATCTTGAAAGATAATGGATATCCCCTGTAAGGGTAGCTGCACATGTAATTGTGAGGCAAGGATTGCACAATCTCTAACCACCTCTCTGCTGAAGCGGCACTACTTGAGTCCAGTGGCAAGGAGAAGTTCAGGATGACTAGAAACAATGCGGAGAACATAGCACTTGGAATTCCCAAATGGTCACCCATTTTAGTATTGACCAGGCTCAATGTGGCTTAACTTTGGTGATCTAATAGTAACTGGTGTGTCAACATGATTAGGCTGTATACACATCTATATTTAGGTCTATATGTCTAGAAAAGTAAGAAAATGTATGTGTGTAAGGACACTTTTCAAACTATGGTGTTTATACAAAGTAATAAAGCCTTTCATTTTAAACAGCAATACTTAAAGAGACTGGTCACCCTCAAATGAAAGGAAAACTACTCGTACGTCAGAATTTTATTTTTAGATCAATTTGATATATATATATATATATATATATAATTTTCTTTTTCAAAAGCAAAAAAGAAGAAAGAAAAAAAAAAACGATTTGATTTGGAAATCTTAAGTCGGACGATCCCTAGTATGTTTGTGGTATTATGGTGAATGAGAACTCTAGCTAGGAATAGTGTAGACCAATCAAAGGTACAGTGACAAGGATGACTGTAGACCTTTTCCCAATTTTTTGATTGACCTTGTTCTTAATTTTGCTTTGTTAAGTTTCTTTGGCAACATAAAATATATAAATCACTTTGATATTTTATTTAGTGTAAACAAGACACTCCATTCCAAAATAAGTCCTGGGAGACATATTTACCAGAAAGAACAGTTGGAAATAAGTCATACACCATCCACTATGACTATGCAATTCCTACAGATATTAAACCTGACATAGTGATACAGGACAAGTAAAGGAAAGTAGCAACCCTAGTATAAGTTAGTGTCCCCAATGATGCTGGTTTAAAGAGAGCTGAGAGGTGAAAAGATAGTGAAATGCCAAGGTCTTATGTACGACATGAAAAGAAACTGGAATCTTAGGAAGATTTTTATTTTGCCAATAATTATAGGAGCAACTAGACTAATTAAAAAATTTAAAAAACTATCTGGCAAATATACTCTGTGAATCAAGTGCAAAGGAGATTCAAACAATTGCATTTGAAGGGACAGTTAGAATCTTAAAAATATTTCTTGTTTGAAATGTATGAGATAGCGGGTGAATGTCTGGCATCCAGTAGGATGCCCCATCCATTCCCAGCTGGAGCAAAATGAGAAGAAAATTAAAAAAAGAGAAATCATAGAAAATTAATGTATAAAAAAAAAATAAAAACAAATAAAAAGTATTTGCTAGTTTAAAGTTAAATTTTATGGGTTTTTTTTTTTTTCTGATTTTAAACTTGATGTGAGATTTTTAATTTGTTTTTACGAGTTTTCTTACGATCATAAATTGTAATTACTGGAGAGCTGAAACGCTGTTTGATAATTTCCTAGTTTACAACTGTCCTCATGTGTTATTGGCATTAGAAAAATCATGACTCATTGGTATGTTATGCCTTGCTCTGATTTAAAAATGATTAATCTTTTTCCAATTAAATGAATTTTTCTTTGTTGTTGTCTGCTGTTTAGATATGACCCCCACCCTTCTCCAATAAAAGCTTGCCTGAAGAAGTGGGTTAAAGAATTAAAATGGAGATTCGATATTTTATACTTCATAAATCTTTAATGATGGTCACTGTTCTGATAATTGTGAAAAATTATTTAAATGAATCATAATTTTTAAATAAGATAACAATTGAGTCAAAAACTGATCAACTCTGCACTGAAATAGTTGCATAATTCAATGAAACATGGAATAATAACTAACCATTCCTTAGAAGACAAACTACTAAACAATAAAAAATGAAACTGAACTGGAAATCAGAGTATAAAGTAAAAAAATTTTTTTTTTTATTAAATCAATACCAAAAACTAAAATCATCATACTACCCATGCTTTTTTTTTAGAGACAGTGAAATTTGAACTGACAACTATTTTCTTTAACTGCAGATTTAGCAACTATCAGTTATTTTGAGTTCAGCAGTTCATCATGTGGTTTCAGCAAGATGAAACCACTTTTTTTCTTCTTCTTTTTTTTTAAATTGCATTTTCACCCTAAACAAGGAACAATGCCACTTTTATGTAGGGTCTACTATCTGGGACATAATTGCAGGGATACTATGTGGGGGGGGGGGGGTTGAGCAACAAGATGTCTTTACATTACACTAGAACTTCTGCATGTCAATACAGTCAGGGAAGCAGGAACCCAGAAGGGAATTCCAAAGTCTAGCAATTCTGGGTGGAAAAAATTATTAGAGTAGAAGGTTTTCTGGCATAGGGGGATCTCTACCGTGTAGGGGTGGGATTTTGCTGCTTGTCAGGTTTATCGGGGGTATTTATTGTGAAGGGGGTACAAGAGCTTGTAGTTCGTTAGTTAAATACTTGTAAAACAGGCAAAGCAATGCAATATTTCACCGATGGAAGAGAGCCTGAAGCCTAGCTGACAGTTCAGGACCTATTAGGTTAGAGACACTCTTTTGAACCCTGTCCAGTAGTGAGAGACTAGTAGCATATGCACCAGCCCCAGTGTGACAATAGTACTCTATACATGGGTGAATGGTAGCCTTATAGAGGTACAGGATACTTTCAAGTGTCAGGAACTTTCTAGCACAGTAGAGAGAGCCTCCCTTCCTTGCAGCAGCCTTGGCAATGCCCTCAATGTATTTGTTCCAACTAATATTCCCTGTGAACATTAGGCTGACCAGCTTGAACGAAATACTTTCAGGTAATGTATCATTAGCCATAGGTATTGGTGATTGAGAAGATTTCTTGTAGTTAATAAAGGAAACAAGCTTAGTCTTGGCAGCATTGAATTTTACCATCAATTTATGTCTTACTCTAGCATTTCTGCCATGGCCTTAGATATGTGTTCATTCGTTTTCCCCACGTACCTGTTATAGAACGTGGTGTCATCAGCAAATATATCCATCTCAGAGACAATTTTATCAAGGAGGTCATTTATGAATATCAGGAATAATAAAGGTTCAAGGATCGACCCCTAAGGTACACCTGCATTTATATCATATTGTTTTGATGTAGCATCATCAAGAACAACCTGGATTCTTCTCTTATTTAAGAAGGATTTAATTATGTTAAGTATTCATCCAGTAATACCGTCTGATCTAATTTTCCTGAGACCATTGTGCAGTACCCAGTCAAAAGCCTTAGATATATTTAGGCCTACTGCTCTACCTTCCCCTGCTGTATCCAGTGCATGGTATATATGTTCAGAGATTACAGTTAGGATATCTGCAGTAGAACGGGCTTACCTAAATCCATATTGTTGGTTACACAAAAGTTTAGCGGCTGTAAGGTGGTGGACTAGAGCTTGATTAATCATGGACTCAAATATTTTGGCGAAAAGAGGGAGAAGGTTATTGGGAGTGATAATTTAATGGGTCAGTTCTTTTGCTAGAATTCTTGTAAACTGGTATCACAGAAGCAGTTTTCTAGCAGGCATGGAAGCAAGATTCGTTCAGGCATTTGTTGAAAAGTTTAGAGAGAACTTTTTTTTTAATAGTGCAGCTGGGATGAGATCAGGTCCACATGCTTTTGAGGGGTCTAGGTTTTTTATGATACCATGTACCTGAGAAGGAGTGATTTTCAAATCATCTAGTATGGCTTCTGTCCGCAAAGAAAAATTATGGAGGGAGTGGTTTGCTGGGTCCTATGTAGAGTTTGAGGCAAACAGACAGGCAAGCATGTAAGCTTTCTCGGTTGCCGTGCAAACAACCTCATGATTATGGAATATTGGATTAAATGAAAGGTTCTTTTTGAAATTCCATGCAGATTCGTGAGTTCAACAGAAATATTCCAGAATTCGACAAGATACGCCTGAAGAAGGTCAGAGGTTACATCAACCAAAATGTTTCCTCACTCTCTATTTGTGCCCAAAATCAAACAGAAATTCCATGAGCAGAATTTCTTTCCTAGAACTGCCCATTTGTGGAACACAATACCACATATCTACTTTCCAGCTGACTATAACATGATCATTTTCAAATCTAATATGAATAAATTCCTATTGAGTCATCCATTTAGATAATCTAGCCATACACGACTGATCTTATCTCACTATCTACCTACCATTTAACTCTTATCCTTCAGTGGTCTCTGCGCCTGGATAAGTGGTGACTCACCAAGCAAATCAAAAAAATGTAAATTTCAAAGAAATCATTGTTTTATCTTATTTAGATGAGAAAGGTTAGTGAAGTTTTCCTGATGGTAAGCAAAATTTTGGATGCCAAAACAGCCTTTTACTTTAATTCTTTCCCTAAATATTTAAAATTAGTTATATGAAAAGATTTAAGGACCCCCCCCCCAAAAAAAAAGAAAACACATCTTAAGCATTAATTTAAAAAAATTATATTTTTTAAACTGTATTTTTCAAAGCATGGTTAAATTCATAATTAAACGTTACACACTTTTTTTTTTTTTTTTAGTACAGCATCTTAATAGATTAGTAATGCATCATCTATTCAAAAGTTATGCAATTCTGTTTTCATGAGTTTTAATGTAAAAAAATAATCTTATTTTCCTTTTGCAAATTATGTTAAACACCTTTTTTGATGCACTTTTTTTTCTCTTATGAGTCTTTATAAAAGTCGAGGTCCCATTTAAGTGAACTCTTTTGAAAATCAAGAAAATGTTTTGTTCGTAATAAACACAAAAATCTAACATTTTGCTGTTAGTAATCTATAATATAAAGCTGAACGTCTTTGTGTGTGTCTGGTCACGAATAGGCATATGGTTGACTATTATAGAAAAACTGATCACATATAATGATAGAAGATGTATCGAGACACAGGAATGGGTATGTTTAATCTGGCATAATGATGATTCATTAAAATTGTGGGGTCTGCGTACACGCCTGGTCCACAAAGTATAGAAATAAAAAATTAAAAAATTTAAAAAAAAACGTTTACAAGTGTTTTTGATATAGATGTACATAATAATACTTTGATAAGTATGTTTTAACTTAAATAGGGATGGTATAATAAAATTGTGGGGTTTGCGTTCACGCCTGACCTCCATAGAATGGAAATAAGCACAAACTTTAATAAAGACTTTTCATATCTATCTGCGTAAGTATACTTTGATATGTTTCAGTTTGAAGAAATATGGTATAATAAAATTATGGGGGTATTCGTTCGCGCCTGACCTCCATAGAATGGAAATATGTCACAAAGTTTAACAAGGTTTTTCATATAGATGCACGGAATATTGTGAAAAGTGTTTCAGTGTGAACAGGTTTGGTATAATAAATTATGGGGTTTATCTATTTTATTTTTACTTTCATCATATTTTGCTTTGGTTTTGATAACCCTAAATTCGAAGCTATCTCTTTACAACCCTTCCTTTTCATAACCTATCATACTTTAATAAATCAGTCCATTTTCTGTAGGCTGTTTTTGAACCCAGTCAACGACGGGTACTTTTGCTATATATATATATATATATATATATATATATATATTTTCAACCATTCATTAATTTTACTGATTTTTAAAAATATATTTTCATTTTTGGAAAAATCTTAAAGGTTTATTACATTTAGTTCAATGTATCACAAATGGATCGTTTTTCTTTCTTTTGAAGCAACGTTATTCAAGTCTTTTCATGTAGTTTAATATTTTTTTTCCATTTTTCTCATACCATTTTTCATAATCAATGGCATAAATGGTTTTAGTGAAAAGAGAATAATTTTAAATGTTAGTTGAGACTTCAAGTTGCAGGCTGTGATGTCATTTGTAAACTAAAGACATTTATGCAGCTTTTTTCCCCCTTTTTTTCATTTTTTAAAAATTATCTAAAATATAAAATTTGAATCGTATACATGTTGCAGTTAGTAGGGATGTGAGTTCTCCATTTTATATCAGAATTACGCATTTTTTAAATTCACATAAAGCGGATTTCCACTTCAATCACTAGAGTCTCTCATAGATGTGGGTTTAAATCTGCCCCCCCCCCTTTAAAAAAAAAAACAAAACAATTCTTTCTGAAAACCGAAAATGTTGATTTTACTGAGAAGGCTAGGACTTCAAGCAATTCATGATGGGAGCAGAGGAATTAGATGACTTCTGTTTTATCAAAGAATAACTTCCTATTCCTTTCCCCAACATAAGCACTTGGCTTCTTTCTCTTAATTTTGACTTTCTTAATTGAAACTGATTGGAGTTGTTTAGGAAAAAAGTTTTTTTTTTTTCTGCATCACCTGCCTTTTCTCTCTCTCTCTCATTGGGAAATTCATCTGCATTTTTTTTAAATCATTGATTACTCATATCCCTAAATAGTTGCAATACCAATTTACAGTGTGTAAGAGATCATAAGCACAATTTGAAATTTTGTAAAAATATAGCTTTATTTAAAGAGTCAGAAAAAAAATATAGATCGATATTTGTCAATTGGAGGTTTCTCCCAGCACCCTAAGTTTCCTCAAAAAATCCCTAAGTATTTCACAAAAACAAGTGAGATCTGGTCATGTACTTTTATTTAATTTCATATACGTGATATTACCAAACGCACACAACATATTCTTGGTCATTATCATAGTAATTCACTCCATTTCGAGATCATTGTCGTGTAGTATCCAAGGCATCGTTTTAGTCTGCATCAGAGCACGCTTTGCTCAGAAGACAGTCCATGTGTGCGATGATCTGCACATTCGTGCCATATGGACACAGAGCGTCCTGTACATTGCCCCGCTTGTGCAGGTTGTCCTGTGTTTTGGCAACTTTTACTTAGGCCTGATTTCCAGGGGAGTTCAGAGTCATCCAAGATATCTTCTTTCAGTGTTGGAAGAGCCTTGTTATCATCTTTGACAAACTCATTCCAGTAATCCAGGTGGAAGGAAGCTGGTGTTGTTTGTATGAGGCCCGTGATAGTGGCGACGCTCTTGCTATATTCTTGGTTATTCTAATATTGTGTATGTTTGTATGCCTCGCTAAAACTTTTGACACATGTGACCAACATTCACAAAATTGGTATCGTTTGAAAGCTCAGTTTCTCAGCCGACAAATATAAAAAAATTGCCCAAAACATTAATTCTTTCACTGTTAACTCGGACGTTTTTTTTACAAGGAGGGGGTCACATTATGTCAACATTTTTGCAACGTCATCATATGGCTTGCAATGACTAAGCTAAATTTGAACGGTGGTGATATCATGTCACAGTGGGCGTGGTGACTAAACCATTTGCTTTTTTTCACTTCCCTTTCCTCACTTCTTTTTTCTCTTAGCGTTACAGGTTCGAGCCTGCCTACTATTTTTTTTTTTTTTTTGTGCTTGCATGGGTACTTGCTATTTACATTTTTTAAAGGGGGTTGGTTAATTTTTTTTTGTTTGAAACATTTTTTTTAGGGCTCTATTGATCAATATCCTTACCATAAAACCTCTCCACACCTGGGCAACGCTGGGTATGCCTGCTAGTTAAATAAAAATGTTACAAAGTAAAATTTATTCATTTTTTTAAGACGGGTGTAAAACATAAAATAAATATTTAAATGACAATAATTCCTTTGGAGAGGAGATTAGAGTTTCACTCTAAATAATTTATATAACCAAAACAGGATTTTTACAAAAACGGAAACAAAAAAATCTATCTCCCTCTTCTGAAAATTATTCTTGCTTAAGAAGTCAGCCATTTTAATCTATTGGTTATGAGTTAAATGAAAATTAATTGCTTTGTGACCTCTTGAAATTTTAAAGGAATTTGTAAGAATTTAAACTGCTGAAGAGGAAACTATTCCTGGCTTTAAAATTCTTAGCAAATCCTCATGGATTAAACAGCTTCGGAATATATTTATATCCTATAATTTTATAGAGATTAAAACATTACCTAAACAAAATTAGTTATGATTTTATAACAACTTGGTTTAATAATTTAATGACCAAGCGTCACTGTAATAATTGAAATTTAACTTTTAAAATCCAATTTAAAAAATAATTATTTGCTAAAAAAGAAAAAAATCCAAAATACATAGAAAAAGTGTAACACAAATGAAATAAGGGTAGCCAAGCAATTCCTGAAAGGTACAGCTAGGATGAAATGATTATTATTTTTAATTTTTTTTTTTTTTTATGATGTTTATTGAACTTGGTAGTTGGTGCACAACTGTCTGACTAGTTGATCTGAAACTAAATAGATAGAGATCAGAAGCTAGAGAGTTGGTATATAAGCAGGCTGGGATGCTCTATTTTGCTTAGATGAGCAATACCATTCTCTGGGTGCTGATTGGTTGCTAACTTATGAATGGATACTCTTTTATATAAATAGTGTTTCATTCAAACAATAGTGGTGACTTCAATGTAATAAAAAAAAAAAGAAGTTTTTCTGTCAACTGGATACTAGCTGGTGCCCTTACACTGATGTCATTTTGATTCTGCAATGTTTAATGGGATATAACATGAATATAACAGTATACCAAAATTACATATAGATTCTGTAATGAATAAAAAAAAATAGTCATTAATCTGTTAATTTTAACATTAGTCCATAATGATTAGATGGGTTTCATAATAAAAACAGTTTGCGTAGATGAAGTACTTCATGCATAATCATCACATTTCTTTCAAATGCTTAAAACATTTTATTATTTAGAATATGAGTATTTAAAAGTGAAAATATATCAACCAATCACCATGTGTCTATTAATCTATCATCTGGTCAATCGTCGTCTGTGGCTGTGAGATATAGCCAACAAGGGTGGTCAGTTAGTGAGGATTGTATGTATTTAACAATGACAGCCTCTACTGTATCTTGTGTTGTTGGTGTGTTCACCATATCCTCTGCTAACACCTCAACTAAAATTCTTTGCGATTTGTCTCATTGCAGCAGCATCTTTTGAATATTCAGACAGCTTGTTGTTTGGATGGGGATTAATTTGCAATGTAATTTTCTCTGCCTGGCTGGTAGAATTGTATGCTGATGATGTAGTTGATAATCATCAGGGGTGATTAGGCTAAACTTTCAAGTTCAAGGTGGGCAATCTTCGACGGTGGAATCATTATTGATTAACCATCTTGTGCAACATTGTTCAGCACTGCCATGCATGGGTTGCCATAATTTGAGATGTAGGATAGAAAAGAGAAGGTGGCTTAATTCGATCCAAGTGAATGTCATTGCAATAACAAATTTGAAAATATAGAAAAAAATATCCAAATTTAATTTATTCAGCAAATACATATTTCAGTTTCTTCACAACGAGTGAAACAAACAGCAAAATAAAAAAAGGGCATATCTGCTTGATATTAGAAAGTAAAAACAAAAATACAAATGTGAAAGGAGTTGTGTGTGAAGGCTATATCAATACGGTTTGTAGGAAACGCTGTGGACACAAATTAGTATATAAAAGAATAATGACAATATTAGAGGGAATTTTCAATAATTTGGTTACTTTTATCTACCAACATAATGTGTTGTACATTATAGGTAAGTGTTGATATCCCTAATTTTCGAGAGTAGTATCTCTTCTTCAGGGGAAAAATCAAAAAGAAATGTATACAACTGTTCATTGAGGCTTTCCTTTGTCTGTTTTATATTTTATTTATTTCTTTATTTCTGGAAGTTAGTGTCGCAGACTGGCTGTCCAATCAATTTTCAGGATACGAGTTGTAATGGATATTAAGT
This sequence comes from Euprymna scolopes, assembly GCF_053919585.1. NCBI lineage: Eukaryota > Metazoa > Mollusca > Cephalopoda > Sepiida > Sepiolidae > Euprymna > Euprymna scolopes. Next base: position 157,417,737 of record NC_136488.1, read on the forward strand.
ATTGTCGGGAATTATTATATACAAATGTTTTGTTTTAAATTGAAAGCCATGTTTAATTTTATGATTATCATTCTTACGTTGGAAACAAAGATACTGTGGCAATGGGCAAATACAATGATAAACACAGAAATTAAAGTTGTATATAAAAAAAATAGAACAATTGTTTTGAATTGAAAGCTAGGTTTAATTTCAGAACAGTTTTTGATGGGTAGCTAATCTGTATAAGTCCTGACATGAAAAATAGTTTTCATTGGGTAACTAATCTGTGTAAGTCTTGAATTGTAAAGGTTTGCAGATGAAAGACAAAGATCTTTCTTGTGTGGACATGAAAAATTATGTGTGAGAATTCTAACAGATCCAGTATTTTTTATGGAGTGATTCCAGTTTCTGATTGGTTTCTAGCAGAACATGCCTCCATTTGATTGGTCAGTGCCTAATGCCAATGTCTATAAATAGGACCTTCGAACGTTCTTCAATCATACCCTTGCATAAAAACTTTTGCAAGATGATAATAAAGACAAATGTTTTGTCAAAGAAGTTATGAAAATAGCATCATGTAATAATTTTAGGTACAGATCATTAACTTTGTGTGTTGAGTTCAAGTTGTCATGGCTATTGTATCATTTAACTAATACCCTTGCGAAAGCTATAAATCCATATATTTTCCCTCCAGCTATAAGTTAAATAGTAGGTACATAAGAATCAAGCCTTTGTTGTGCAACTAATCTAGGAGAATGAAAACTCCCAAATAACAAGTCTTTCTTTGGTTACCCTGACATAATTGTCAGTCATTCTTGCCACTGGGTTTAAACAATGCCGGTTCAGGAGAGCTGTGGTTGGGGATTATGCAACTCTTACTTCACCATAGACTCCTGACAAAAGGTATCCATTATCTTTTGTGATTGAAAAGAAATCAATAATAACTAAACTTTTAAATATTTTATCATCAAATGTTGCAATATTACAAACATTAGCATCGCGTTTCTGTTAATATTTAAGAAAATATTTTTATGCACGTTTGTTTTATTTGATATTTCGTGTAACATACATATGTTTTTATACAATAAACAAACAGAATAAACAAAAAAATTGAATAAATTAAAATAAATAACAGAAAAATATTAAAGAAATATGTAGTTTTCCAATGTACTTCCATTTTTGTATCATTTCAAATCCATACCGAATTAATATTCAGAAATAAAATATGTTTCCTCCAAAGATTAATTTTTTGCATCTATAATTTAAATACAGTTGTATGTATATTGCCCCGCAGCTCGTGCATATATGGCGTAATCTAGAGATTCAATTTTCGCAAACTCTACGCATTACATTAGGTCGTACTTTGGCAACGATACATCAAATTTTGTCTTCCAAGTGGCCTATTGCATCTGGTTTATCAGCATAGACATAGGATTTTACATATTCCTAAAGGAAATAATTTAATGGAGTTAAATTGCACAAATGAGGTGGCCAGTTGATGTAACGTGGCTGTTACGCTTGAACTATTTTCGTTACAGTTCAAACCTCTCTCAGATACCAAAGCTGTCTGTTACTGTCAAAAAAGAACAACCAAGCAAAAATAAATGCAACTCTGCTTTTCTTTCTGTTTTAGCAAAAGGCGTTTATTACCATCACTTTCCAAACAATGCCTACTTCTTGTTTTTTCCTAACTGTTCATTTCGTCTGCCATGAGATTAACAAAACCTTGCTGTCTCAACACCAGCTTAAAAGTCTCTCGTCGCCACTGCAGGGCCACACGTCCATCTTAACCTGCATACGTTTTTCTTTTATCTCCAGCCACGTTGTTCATTTTTCTTTGCTCTTTTTTCTTTTTCTTCTGGCGCAAGTCTGTGCACACTTTTTAATTTGCATATGTACTTTTTCGGCTACTGCTGCTAATATCTTAGTAAGCCAGCTATCGTACACCTCCTGCTGATATTTTACCATGTGCTCATACGCACTCTGTTACATTGACAAACCCATTTTGTGAAATGATTTATTCATCAAATGTTACTCTCAGTAAATTGATCATATCATTTGCAATTTGCAAATGCTGCTCGAGTGTCAGTCTTTTCATGATGAATTGCCAAACCAAGCTGAACTGCAAATAATCAATAGTTGAGTTGTCAAATTAAAGTTTGCCCCCCTCAAAGAACACCTTATATATAGTCATTCACATACAGTACTGTTTCGCTGTATCACAGCTCATCAGTGTGGCTAGGCCAGCACCTTTCCCTAACCAGGGATTGAACCTACAACCATTGAATTGATAGTTGGTAGTTCTACCTGCTGGTCTATGGGATTGGTGCCCACAAATGACCTCCTCAAATGTCCATTTAAATAGACACTCGCCCACTGCTTTTACAGTGCTTCAGCTGCTTGTTTATTTACAAACAAACAAACAAACAAACAGTGAGCCCTGCATATATTTATATATATATTAAATGAAATACTGAAATGCCGTAGGATTACAAATTGTATAATACCGTAAACATAAAGTCCAAATAAATATTAATATCAATATTTATAAGATGATCCCATGCAGATAAAGAAAGCTCAATGTGTGAGGCAGAGCAATAATAGATATAGAAATTCTGAGTGAAATTATGTAGAATTACAACAAAATTGTTTGACAAATAATTTAAGTTTTTTTTTTTTACTTCTTTATATACCTATGTTAAACAATACATTTTGTTGCAATTCTACATAATTTAATTCAGAATTTCCACACACACACACACACACATATATATATGTATATATATATATATATATATATATATATATATAAATTATTTCTACAGCAAGACAATGTTGAGCTGCGACGTTGTCTGACTGTGGAAATATATATTCCCTCATATGCTGAAACTTATGCGCGTGCGCGCACACACACACACACACACACACACACACACACACTCTCTCTCTCTCTCTCTCTCTCTCTCTCTCTCTCTCTCTCTCTCTCTCAATTATTACATGGTAAACCAGATCTTCTGGTGTATTCAAACAATCCCTCTCTTACTAACACTTCTGACCCTGGCAGCTGCGTCCACCAATTTAATAATACCATGATATTAAAAAATAGGATGACTAATGAGAACAAACGTCAACGACATTTGTTTATTTTGTGATCCTTTGCAAGCCCAGTGATAGATTTGTTGTTGATAGCAGAGGTGTCTATGTTCTGAACAGAAAAAGAATGGGAAAACATGTTACCACAACTTGGCAAAATAAGGATGTAAAAAGGCGGGAAAAAATCCAGGTCATTGAATGGTGATCCATAAATCTTCTGGTTTTATTATTTTCTGTCATCTGTATTTCTCTTTGTCTATCCATTCCATTTTTTTTTTGTTGGAAAGTACTGGACTGATCTGGCTGAAATTTTTTTTTATATACCATTGCTATGATAAGATGCAGTGAAGAACTTATAGTTTTTGTTTGATGCATAGTCAAGGATTATTCACCATAAAATCACATTTACTCTCACTTTTTTCTTAGAAACTACTGGACCGATCTGGCTGAAATTTTGTATGAACCTTTATGATAATGTACAGCAAACTAAGTATTATAGTATTCGTTTGATGCAGAGTTAGGGATTAGTTTATTGTTTATTTGTCATAAATAAAGGAAAGCAGAGGAGTTTTTAACCCTCCCAGTGAAAAGGCCTTATACTGCTACCCAGTTTAATAAGTTTTTTTTGTTTTTGCTATTCACTGATAAATAAAAAAAAAAAGGAAAAAAGATAAAGTCTTCATTTGTTCTTTACACTTCTCTTTCTTTTGTTGCCTTTGACATCCGGATCTAAAGAAAGAGAAAAGAAAAAGAAAAACTAGACGACCTGGTTTTATGTAATTAATAGCGACACCATTTTGTATTTTTCTTGATGGATCAATCAGATACCGCGGCATACATATAGATGGGTTGTGTGCTCAAATTTCACTTTAGGCATAATTATTTTAATTCTGATTTTGTCCCAAAATTAATTTAGACATTTTAAAACCCAATATTAAGTAGATTGTTTATTAATTTTTTTCTGTAATTTATGGAAATTAGGATCCTGGGTGATGCTTGGTTGTAATGCTGGCAATTCGTACATTTTACCCTTTCTACCTTATGTGTATTTGTTTATGTAATTCATTATTTGAAAATATTCAGCTTGAACATTTGGCAAAACACATTTCGACTGTTTGAATCAAAATAGCTGGAGTGTAATTTGTTTCCATTTTCGATTTGGCCAATTTCCATCTTGCTTCAATACTTGAAGGTCTTGCTGCTAATTTTATAGATCTTGGGAAAGGTTCCATTTCTGTGTTGCAAGGGTGGAGCTACTAGTTGTTGAATCTGAAAGGCAGTAATTCCAAGATTAATTATAGCTAACCTAGTTTCCATCTCTTTAACCCCATAACATGTAGCAAAAAAGTTTGCTATTTATCTAAATATTGTTGTGCTATCATTGTCATTTAATTAATATGATAAAACCAAGACTAGTAATGAAATTTTAACTAATTTCATTGAATCTTTTAACAATGCGACAGATGAACACAGCCTGTTTTTGTGGTCTTTTAAATATTGTCTCCACTTTTTCAAATAGAAATTATAATTTTCTCTGAAAGATGCATTGATTATTTTTTTAGATTTTAGCTGTTATAATAGTAGGTGTTATGTCTATTCTTATATATTTATAGTTTTTTAAAACACAATAATTAAAACAGAAAATTTTGTAAAAGCTTATAGGTACATTTTAAAATTCAATCAACGCTTCTATCACACAAAACACTACCCTGACTTTCAAATCGTGTTTACCAAATGCATTCTTCCGGCATTTTAAAAACAACACCGCAGATAATAGCACGCGGCCTCTTTACTAATTACTAATTGTTTTTCTTTTTTTCTTCAATTTAACATCATGACGAAGAAAAAAAAAAGATAAAAATATATAAAATTCTGACGAAGGAGTTTAACTCCGAAATATTAATTTTAAACAAGTAAATACTTGTTTATTTTCACAATATTGTGTTGTAATTTGGCTTTCAAACATATTTCATATGTATTTCATTATATGTATATATATATCCTTTACAGAAGGTTAGACACAAAGGGATTTGAAAAACCAGCACACTAGGTGAAGTGTGTTGTGGCTTAAAAAATGCCTAAGCAGTTCCGTTAGCATTCTGTAGTATGGTTGCTGCATCAGCAACTAACAATAAACTAATTCTTTCTCCAGAGAAAGTAAAGAGAGAACGTAAAGCCTGGGAGAGTGGACTTCCTAGGACGAAGAAGAATCATACCTGAGCCCAAATGCAACAAAGATACTGTCGGATTAAAACAAGTTACTGGAAAATCTCAAAAATGTAACTGTAAATGTTAAAATAATATCTGACTGAATTATGGACAACATTAAGATTGAACAAGATTTTTAAAGATTAAAACAAAAAAAATGATTTTAGTGATTAATTACATTTTCTCAGTAAAGAAATCGTAGTGTTTATTGAGTATCAATGATCAAATTTCTTGTTTTCAGCATTCATTTCAATTGTTCAATTTAGTTTGTTGACTAAATGTTTTCTATCATTTGATTTTATAAATTTTGTTTTTGTAACCCCCTTCCATTGATTGAACTATATATTTAACCTTTTTAAGAGTTTTTGTGTTGTGTATTTCCTTGAAAAATAAATTGTATTTTCGAATTATTTAATTTTGTGTTTTATTTTCAGTTTTTTTTTTTAATACAAGTATAAATTTAGTTTATTTAGACAATTTCATGGTTTATCTGTTCTTTAAAAGTTTCCTATGAAAATTAGATTAAGAATATATTAAAATATTTCTGAAAAAATGGATGAACCATGAAACTGCAATAAAGTGTTAAGATAAGCCAAATTTATTATTATTGTTCTTATAAAACTATATGTGAAAAAATGTTGAAACCTTAATGTGTACAGCCTGCTGTTCTCATTCTTTTCAGAATTCATGTCTGAACGGTTGTTTGTGCAGTTTTTTTTTATGTGTTATAAATTACGAATTTCTTTACATCCGATAAAAAAAAAGTTTATAGAAAAACGGAAACTTATGTAAGATATAGATGTTGTTATAGTTTTAATATTTCAAACAATTCCCTAACCTTTATCCAAAAATGTTTTCCTCATTAAAACACATCTTCAACTTTATAAATAATTTCAGATTAAATACGTTTATCAGTTTTTTTTTTTTCGTGACTTTTTTTTTCATATCGTTTCATTCGTTATCTATAAAACAATGCATACATTAGCAGTCCGTTGATGACTTTCTTGTGTTTTCACATGTTTAAAGGCTTTTTGTAAAGTGATGTGTTTGGATTATATAGGGATTTCTTTTTAATTCAATCTATATTCATCTATGTTCTTCCTGTTAAATGTAAGAATTTTGTTTTTACAAAGGAGTTACCGTTTATCAGGCCTGAAGGCCGCTCGAGGATAAGAGTTAATGAATGTAAGGTGATAGTGTAGTAATCGTTAATCATGTAGATGGCGTAGAATTTGAATTATTTAAGGGGACGGCTCAATAAGAACTTGTTTACATTGGACTTGAAGGCTACCATATTGTAATTGGCTGGGAAGCAGACTAGCAGAACAGTGGGAAAGGAAGCTCTAAGTAAGAATCTTTATTTGTGGAATCTGCGTTTAGATTTACGCACAAATAGAGTGGGGGAAATTGTTGATAGTGGTTGTAACCAGTCGAGTGTTTTTCTTTTGTAAAAGTTTAATAAGGGGAGAACCATAGATAAGGGTTCGATCGAACACTTGCCATGAAAATAACGATAGAGCAAAGACAGGCTTGCAACATCTGTTCTGTGGGAAAGAGGTTGCAGGGAAGAGAAAAGGACATCATCAGGTTTCAAAGCTGGTTTTTGAATTCTTTCAAGGCAGGTGTGGCAACAATACTTAATTTTAGGATGTGCTTGGCTCTTATACAGGCAGAGAATTGCATTGACAGTGATGCACCTACTGGAGTGGTAGAATGATCCAACTATTTTCCCAGTGATCTTGGCAACATGAAATCTTCAGTAGTATGTAAAAAATTTTTTTTTTTTTTTTAAAAGTAACATATTAATCTGAATTAAAAAATCTCCATATTGAAGTTCAGCCGTGTCTTGTTGAGTTTTATTATCCATTTTGATTCTTGATTATGGTCATGTGTGGATGCATCCAACTGTAAGGTTCTGCTGGGGGCAGCTACTAAGCGACGCAACATAATGGAATGTGCAAATGTCTCCACTGGACGATCTGTAAAAAGTGGAATATCGAATGCAGTGATAAGCCCTGAGAACATGTTTACCAGAAAGAACAGTTGGAAATAAGTCATACACCATCTACTATGACTATGCAATTCCTACAGCTAACGGAGCCATAACACCTGACATAGTGATATGGGACAAGAAGGAGAAAGAAGCAACCTTTGTAGAAGTTAGTGTCGCCAATGATGCTGGATTAAACAGAGCTGAGAGTTAAAAATAACGAAATGTATAACATGAAAAGAAATTGGAATCTTAGGAAGATCTCTATCATTCCACTAATTATAGGAGTAACTGTATTCATGAAAAAGAATTTCAAAACTACCGAGTAAATACTCGGTGAACCAAGTGCAAAAGAGATTCAAACAATTGCACTTAAAAGAGAATGGTTAAAATCTTAAAAAGATCTCTCGGTTGAAATATCTCGAATGTTTGGTAAGATATCCCATCCTCAGCTTGAACAAACTGATGAAACATTAAAAAAAAATAGAAAAAAGGATTGGTGGGAATATGTGACAGTGTGTGGAGATAATGATGGGAAAAAATATTTTTATTTGAATTTGTTTTTTTTTTATTCAGTTCATATGACATTTTGTTAAATTTATATTTTCTTCTAAATAATATATCAAAGGGAGTTCGCCGGTTTTTTTTTTTTTTCTGGAAGCAACTCATTTGTTCTTTCTCCATGCTGCATACATCTATAAAAGTGAAAATGTCTGTCTGTCTGTGTACATGTTATGTATTCATCAACGTTCCGTCTTTATTTCAATTTCCTCTGGACGAGCGAAATTAAGAAAACAAAGCATCAGTACAGATATTTGAAAAAAGATTTTTGATGCAATGAAATGTATGACCTGTTCCATTTCAGAAACGGAAAAAAGTCGTTGGAAATTTCAAAAAAAAAAAAAAGTGAGGGTGCATAGCGTTGTAAAAGAGAGTAAGATTTTTTTATATATGACGTCATATAGCCCTTAATATATTTAAGAAATACTTGTTGGACCTGTGGAAATTCCACAGAGGACTGATTCATATGTAATATATTGGTGTTGGCTTTCTGTAGATGTTCAGCATAAATGAAGACGCTCTGATATTATTGTAGCTATTTTGTTCAAACTGCAAAAGTATTTATCCAAGCTAGCAGGGATGTTCGGCGTAGCCAGGTCGTAAAATATGCTTAAATATGATATTTTAATTCTTGCAGATTTCATATATATTATTATAGAGTTAATGTTCTATCGTTTTTTATATATTATAAAATTGCAATTTCAAAAATAAAAAATATATCTATATGACTTAGATGCATCTGATTGAATCGAAACCGAATCCCAAACTTATGAATATATATATATATATATATATATATATATATATATATATATATATATATATATATATATATATATATATATATATATTAGTTCCTTCAGCTATAACCGAAACCAAAACTTATGAGGAATTCTTGGTAAAATTATTTATAATAAAATTAAATGACTTGAGCGCCATCATAATTGAAACCGAAACCAAAACTGATGAAGAATTTTTGGTAAAAGTATTTATTAAAAGAAATGGAAGTGCATAACAATTAAACGACTCGGATGTAAGCGTGACACAGAAAATAACACACACGCTATCATATTAATATATACATGATGCAATTCATATTCTTTTTGGAACAAATATGTACGTTATAATTCAAATATGGATGTGTAATTGAAATGAAATGAGTGTATTTTTGTTATGTAATTTATTGACTGATTATATGTATTAATTATTATATGTAGGTGTTTCCTACAGTGTGAGAGAGTTAACCTGTGTCTAAGCTTACATTTATATTTTTTTTCTTATTAATGGTGATACATTATAGAAACCTCCACATTGATTGTGCTTGAATTTGCGAAAAGCGCTAATTCAAGAAATCTCTGTCGCGGTTTATTTGAAATAAATTGAACTATTTTTGCTTGTTTGAAGTCAAAAATATGATTATGCTGCAATGAATGAGAGAATAATGCATTCAGAGAATTTGCTATTTCTTATATCTTTATTATGTTCATTAAGCCTTTTCTCTAATCTGCGTTGGGTTTCACTAACGTATATATGATGGCAATTTTGGCAAGGAACAGTGAATATGCCTGCATTGGAAACTAGTTTGTTTTGAAGATGTTTTGTTGTTTTTAATGTTTGTTTTATAGTTTGTGATGTGGTTTGTATGATTGGAATTCCTAGTTTAGTGTGTTGCAAATTATTGTATTATTGGTATGTGTAGGTAAAAGAAGATGTCTGTTTATGAGAGAAGAGTCTGGTGTATATGATTTTTGCTTATTTATCCTAGAAAATATTTGTGTGTCTTTCTTCTTAGCATTTAGTATAAAATATGTGGGATATTGCAAGGTTTCCAAAGTATTTGTGATGCATTTGAATTCTTCGTCCAGATATTCTGGACTGCAAATTCTGAATGCACGTAGGAAGAAACCAATTATCATACCTGTTTTTATTTTGTTATTATAGGTTGAGTAGAAATTTATGTAATCATTTTTGTGTGTAGTTTTGCAGTGAACTTTGAAAAATAGTTTATTATTGGATTTTATAATAAGTATGTCTAGAAAAGGTAATGAGTGATTGTTTTCTGTTTCATAGGTGAAATTTATGGAAGGTTCAACTAATTTGTCTTTAATGTGATCTATGTGTGTGTTTTCAGGAAGAAAAATTAAAATGTTGTTAATGTTTATGTTGCATTTAAACTTCTGTATATCAGTATAGTCAGGGAAGCAGGTAGGAGGAAGGGAATTCCAAAGTCTCGCTGTTCGGGAGAAGAAACTATTGAGTTGAATGTTTTCTGGCATTTAGGGCCCTCAACAGTGAAGGGGTGAGATTTTGTTGCTAAGCAGATTTGTCGGGGATATGTATGTCAAGGGGGCAGAAGTGCAACAAGTTCATCAGAGCACATTCCATTAAAATATTTGTAAAATAGGCACAGAGATGCAACATTGTGGTGATGGGACAGAAGTTGGAGCTTAGTTGACAAAGTCGGACCTATTAGATTGAAGACTCTTTTTTGAACCCTATCCAAGAGGAAGAGGTTAGTGGTAGATGCACCAGCCCAGATGTGGCAACAATACTCAACACATGGGTAATGATGACTTTGTAGAGGTACAGGATGCTCTCAGGTGTGAGTAGTCTTCTAGCTCAATAGAGGGAACCCACCTTCTTTGCAGCAGCCTTTGCAATGCCCCCAATATATTTGTTTCAGTTTATATTGCCTGTGAATGTTAGGCTGAGGAGTTTGAAGGAAGAATTCTCAGGTAGGATGTTATTTGTCATAGATATCGGTGATTGGAGAGGCATCTTGTAATTGTTAAAGGAAAGCAGCTTAGTCTTAATAGCATTAAATCTTACCATCCATTTAGTCACATTCTACTACGATCTGGGGGTCATTTTCTAATGATTCTGTCATTGTCTTAGATTTATGTACATCCGTTCTTCCCTTGTGCACATTCAACAAATATACCCATCTCAGACACAATATTATCAGGGAGATCGTTTATGAATATCAGGAATAATAGTGGTCCAAGGATTGACCACTGAAGCACTCCTACATTAATGTTATGCTGCTTGGATATACGTCCATCAAGGCTTTGGATATATAACAGGCCACAATCCTGGCTTCGTCTGCCTTATCCAGTGCATGGTATATACGTTCAGGATTGAGTTAAAATATCTGCAGCAGAATGACATTGCCTAAATCCATACTGCTTGTCAATGAGAAGTTTTGCTTTTGCAATGTGGTGGATTAGTGCTTGATTGATTAAGGTCTCAAAGATTTTAGCGAAGAGGGGAGGAGACTGATAGAGCAATAATTAAGAGGATCAGTCCTTTCACCAGAATTCTTGTACACTCGTACTACACAAATAGCTATGATTTATGTAATCATGCCCATATTCCTTTTATTTTCTTTTAAAGTTACTAACTTCTGATGAGTCAGGACGGGAAAGATTAAAAAATTGACATAATAGTTATATGAATGGTTCTGTGCTAAGAAACGGGTGCTGTCAAGAATTGAACATTTTAACATGCTGAAAGAAATAAACGGTAAGATGGACAATATCTTGGAATTTGGAATATAGACTTTTTGTCATTTTTATATATATATATATATATATATATATATATATATATATATATATATATATATATATATTATAGTAAAAAAATAATTATGACAGCCCCTTTAAGAAATTCGTTTCTTATCGTTGAGCACTTTCAGTTGAATTAAAAGTCGGTCAACTTAGCTCTTATGCATAGATCATCGTATAACGATTAGATCACTCTCTGACTGACGTAAATGAACATTTAAAATTAAAAATGTTTAAATTCGACATTATTTCACGCGGCTAATGGTAGCCGAATGGATTAGGTCTTCACTAAACCGAGCCAGAGATGTCTCGTGATGCGGGGTTCGACTCGTTCGACTGATATTAATCGTGACACCCTGCACTGAAGATTCTCCGAAAGGATGAAACACTAGTGTCTGTAGGTATTTAATAATTATTATAGTAAAAAATATAATTATATATATATATATATATATATATATATATATATATATATATATATATATATATATATATAGTGTACACTCTTTGTCCAAAAAATAAAATAAATAAAACAAAACAAATATCCTTTGCTAGTGCGCACACGAATATTCATAATTATATAAAATGTCTAAATCTCTGAAATTAAAAAATATAAATAAGAAAGACTGGAAAGATAAAAAAAAGAAAATATATATATATATATATATATATATATATATATATATATATATATAAAGATATATATATATATAAGCAGAAATATATATATATAAAGATATATATATCTAAGCAGAAAAAATAAAGAAAACTTTTCCTTGTTGAAATAGACTGAATATGGGGGGGGGGTCTGACTTGCTGTTTGCTTTCTCACTTCCCCTAAAGACTTGAAATGGATTTATCTGAAATTTTATTTTTAAACTTTTTTTTTTTTATTTGCTAATTTTTGTATCACATGCCTGCTACACACGCACACATTGCCCTTTATTATAAATTAAATGATGTAGAATCGCCCTACGATTAAATCAAAATCAATAAGATACATAAATTTGTGACTCACAATGTTGTTGATTTTCTCTATATGTCCCGTGATTAGAAAATCTGGTGAGGAGTGGTGGTACTGAAATGAAGAAAGACTTTTTTTTAAATACAAATGTTTTTCAACGAAATTTTGCGATTATATGAAATATATACATGCATCCAGTTTTTTTTGTTTTTTTTGTAAACGGGCATAAGAATTCAACATGTATGTTATTTATAAAAATAGCTACAGGCAGGATATTAAGAACATACTAATGGTTTCATGATGAACAAGAATATTTCAGAAGTCGGCAATGTTTGGTGAGCAGCCATGTTTGTAACCTTGTGTCTGCTGGCCGAACATTGATAACTTTTAAAAAAATATTCTTGTTCAGTATTAAACCATTGGTAAGTTCATGATAACCAGTCTGTAGCTATTAATATTTGTGTGTGTGTTATTAAACTTATGTATAAAGCTTTTATAGTTTCATGATGATTTTTTTTTTCTTTGATTTATTTTGTTGTTTTTTAAATATGATTTGCCATTATTCTTTTTGTTTTATTTTATTTAATTTTTTTTTTTTTTTTTTTAACTTTTGTTTTTCATTCCTTTGTGGAAGAAGCACCCTGGTTTATTTGGAATACGTTTTTCAACTTCTGTTTTTGACGTCACCTAATTTTGTCCCTTTATTTTTGTTGAAGGACTCCTACAAAGTACTCACATTCTTCCTGACGCTGGTCCAAATTTCCATTATCAAGCCAATGGCTGTCTCGTCAATGGTAACGTGTGTTTTGTCTCATCTATTTCATGCTATTTAAAAGTATAATGTCTTCTTTCCTCATTTTGGAATCGTGCATCCAAATCATATTTTAGTGAGGATATTAATAAGGTTACTCTGTTGCCCCCCATTCCCTCAATTCATGTATGTCTATATCATGTTTCAAGGACAATTATATGTTCAGATTAGGATGATTTTATTTAAGATTTATGCTCAGCAACGCATATGACGGTCGTTCCAAAAGTAAAGTGCCCTATTCTTTTTTAACTCAAAAAGTTGGAGAGCTACGAAGACAGAAGTAATACCATTAATTTTGTGCTCCAGAATTTATTTTTCTGCATGGTCACCAGCATTCTCAATGCACTTTTGCCAGGAAGTCAATAACACATCTCTGCTTCTGACACACGTCCATGATAGGGGCTTGCTTTCTTAGAGTCTCACACCGTCAATATCTGCAACAGAGAAATGAAACTTTCAGGTCATGAATGCATAAGTTCAGTCATTATAACAATACAATTTGCAATCCCCTCTGACCCATTTGGATGTAATAAAAAATAGGAGGCATTACTTTTGGAACATCCCCTGTGTGTATGCATGTGTATATTTTGGTTAAGGTTAAGAATGTATTTGTAGAATAAAAATCCAGAGAATTTCCACTGGGTTTATATAATAGTGCTCCAAAGTAAATAAAGCTATATATATATATATATATATATATATATATATATATATATATATATATATATATATATATATATATATTTATTTATTTATTCAGACATGTACAAGGCTCACTACACTAACATAACAATGTTTCAATCTTTAGTTGTTTATAATTAAGATCTCTTCAGGAAAAAATTCTGTCTTTTCATTTAGGTGTTTATATTGAAAAAAAAATTGTTATTAATAACAACAGATCAAAACGTTGTCATGCCAGTATAGCGAACGTTGCGCATGTCTGTATAAAAATATATAATACTGAGCTGAAGGAAAAATAAAACCCAAGTACACAACTATGTTGTGAGTAGCATATGTTTATTTCTATATCATGGTATACAATAATACTGTTAGCCATTGATACCTTAGGTTTCATAGGCAATGGGAAAAATTGTGAATAGCTTGAGAGAACTCGATACATGTGGAATTTCTGCTCATTACGCAGCAAAAAAATCTTTTTATATATGAAACCTAAGATATCAATGGCTAACTGGGTTATTGTATCGTATGATATATATATATATATATATATATATATATATATATATATAGGGAGAGAGAGAGAGAGAGAGAGAGAGAGAGAGAGAGAGAGAGAGAGAGAGAGAGAGAGAGAGAGAAATGCTCTTAAGTATTATCCTGGATCCCTGAAGCATAAAAATCTAAAAGGATGTAGCTCAATATTGCTATGGGTTCGTTATAGTCTTTAAGAAATGATTTCATTAAAAAAAATTTTTTTTTTTAAATAAGCAAATTTTGATTTTTAAATTAACTTCTGAACAGTAAAATTTCATTCTTTTCATTTGTCCTTCATGGTTAGAAACACTTTGATAGAAAGTGACAAGTTACAGTGAAAATCAGATTTGAAAAAGAAGCCTTTTTGTTTACTTTCTTTTTTCCTATACTTATTTTGTTTTACAGACATTTTAAATTTAGCTCTTATATAATGAGAGGGCAATGATTTCATGATGTTCAAAATACTGTCTTTTAAAAAAACACCTTTTTATTTTTATAATCCTCCAAAGTTATAGTTTATTAATTGAACTATAGTGAAGTAACTGTATACATGTTCAAAAGTGATAAACAAAAAGAACTGAACACCTTACTTATAAAAATATAACAAGATTTATTTTGCACTCAAGAGCAATACACAAAAATATGCGCATGTGGCAAAGATTCCTAATATGCGAATATAATAATGTTTACAGAACTGGTTTGGAAGAGAGGGGACTGACCACATGTTACAGAATAGGTCTGGACATAATCTTAAGCAGTTGACAATGTTGTCACTTTGGTGATTAAACCGAAACTTGGAAAAGCTGGGGTGGACTTTCTAAATCATGCCTTTTATATTGGTGATAACAGTTGAATCAACCAATGATTGACCACCCCATTGTCATGTGATCTGGGATTCCATGTATTAGAAAAAAAAGCAACCCCAACAATTTTTTTTGTTTGAATTTATCAATAAATAATAAAAAAAAAAAAAAAAAAATAAAAAAAAAATTAATTCTGTTTAATTTAAGTAATTTGGGACAGTTAAACATGTTTTACATGACAATGATAAAAAGATACTTAGTCTGGGACTTTGCAGTTTAACACTACACTCTATTAAGACACTGTAATCAGCATATACTCAATTATTTGGGGTCCCACTCAAATTAAATTCTAAACGTTTTTGCAATCGTTACAAAATTATTAAAAAAAACGGCTGTGTCAGTTCATGTTCATAACTAGATAATTTCTCAAAAAATGTTTAAAAATTTACCTTTTTTTTATTTAGTCAGTCTACTTGATATTTATTTAATACAGATGTTTTTTTTTTGCTACAATATAATCTTTTTTCAACACCCTTTTCTGCTATCTATTTGAATTTTTTGTCTGTATTTTATTTTATTTGTTCTTTTGCTGTTAAAAAAAAAACTTCCTTCTGTAAGCAGTTTTTAAATAAAGTGCACTTAATTTCTATAACATGTTTAGAAATAACATTTTAAGTATCATTAGTTTTCTATCTTTTTCATATTTATTGCAAGCTTTAACAATAAAAAATAGTGATTATGATGTTTTTCATGTAACTAAATGATTTTTTTTTCTGAGAAAATCTTCAGAAATTATATTCACATACCAGAGATTCTCTAATGAATCTAAATGCAATTTTAATTTATTCATGCATGTTCTTCCATTTTTTATCATTTTGATAAAATTGCACTTACGCAGGTGTTGGTAAAGCACACATTATTTCCTAGTACATATCTAATCAAAAATGGATAAAATCTTGTGTTGATACAAATAAAAATGTAGATTTTAGTTTTTAGAAATGCTCAAAATGTTCAAAGTATTTTTATAATCACACAAAGTCGGACATTTTTGCTCACTCTCAAGTAATGAAAAATTAAAAATGATCGTCTGTCCAATTGTGATCAGAAAATGATTTTACTTGTTATATTTTTTAAAACTAAATAACAACTGTAAATTTTCAATTTGTAATTTTTAAAAACTTTTAATGAACTAACATTATTTTAAAGAAAAATTGATTTTCTATTACCTTTTAATCTTTGAAGAATTTTCTTTAAGGGTTGGATGGGGGTTAGGTTTGAACATTTGTCACATTTTCTTATCAGAATCAAGCAGACGATCATTTTGAATTCTCAATTACCTGAGAGTGAACACAAATAGCTGATAAATGCTTTGAAATTTTATTTAAAAAAAGAAATTGATTATTCGTTTTTATTCTTCTTTCCTATAAAAAGACAATGTGACACAAAATTCGGGTATTTAGTGTGGGAAATCCAGTTCCTTTAAGGTGTCACTTGGGAAGATTATTATAATTGCCTGAATTGAACCATTGCACATTCATTAGTAGAGGCACCTATTTGTATTTGAGTGAAATTGTTACCTGTATGACTAGTATCTTAGAAAAGAATTAGCTCTTAAAATACATAGTTTAGTGGTGACTTTAAAGTACAGTTGTCCCTCAAAATATTAATCTTATTAGTTAATCATTATTAATTCACATATAAAATTATTATATAGTCTTTTTCTTTGTAATAGGTTTTTATTTTTTAATTGAAAATATAATTTATTAATTAAAATCCAAATATCAATAAAATAATTGAAATAAAAATCCGTATATCAATAAAATAATTTTTCACAAGTAACATTTTACAAGGAATCCAATGTTGATATTAGTTTAATATTAAGGTTTTCTTCAATAATATTGTGTAATCTGTGTTTGTGCTGGATATCCATCAATAACAACTCGCTTTATTTTATACATACCGTATATACTTGTGTATAAGTCGAATTTCTGGGAGACAATTTTAAGATTAATTTTTTTGGGGTCAACTTATACATAGGTAATGTTTTTGGAAATGTTGTTAAAGAGCAACTCTGCGTTCGATCATAATATAGAAAAAACGCCATTTTGTTTGTGCACTTGGTATGTACCGGTAATCCTCGTAATTAATCTAACTCCTTCCGAACCCCATTGCAGTGTGTTTGCCAGCATGTAAATAGATACATATTTTTTTAATAGGAAGCTTAATAGTAATTGGACTTGTTCTCGCAATGTTCACTCTCCAGATGTGGCTATAGGCCTAAGTTTGATATGATGTATTTGGTGATAATATAACGTTTTTTTTTTTTTGTTTTTTTTTAGTAGGTTAGGAAATCTAGTGTTTACGATATCTCGTTCTCCCCAAGTTTAACAAGTTTTAACAATTTAATGATAACTATTTAATGACACTTAACGCATGCATTCACATTATTACAGTATATTACGGCTCGTGCAATGTATGCATTTCCATTATTATGGTACGTGACATAAATTATGTCTAAAAACAGTAACTGCGCCTGGAATCTACAGCATGTCATTGATCAGAATGTCTGATTTGCAACATTTGCGTTCGTTGCATGTAAGTGTACAGCGGGTTGGTTCTATATATGAAAATTGAATAGACCACACTTGCATAAATGCACGTATTATCGCTCAATGATGCCAAAAAACAATCAAACAAAAAAAAAAAAAAAGAAAAAACACCAAAAAGGAAATTATCTGTGCAAGAAAGAATCATGAAACGAACCATTTAATTTGTCTAAAATTTACAGTCGACTCATACACAGGTAAAACCAAAAATGACACAATTTTTTGTTTTAAAATGCACATCTACTTACACACAATATCGAGTTATACACAAGTATATACGGTAATTTGAAAATTAAGAATTATAGGGAATAAATAAATAAAAAGAAAACTGGAACAGGAGTACACAGGGATCCTTGTTTCTTTTCATGAAATGTCTTTGAAGGAGGGGCGGGGGCTTATAATGTTCTGTAAATGATTATTCATTCATTTTGTGTGAATATGATGATTCTGTTGTTGGTATCTTTGATATCTTTCTAGTTAGAATTATTTTTAGAAAGATATCAAGAATTTACAGGAGAGATCATGTGTAGTATTTTAACTTGTCACTTTATATGTGATGCTGAAATAAATTTAATTGACCCCCCAAAAAAAAGGTTGTAGCTGATTTTGCATATTCACTCAAAAATATAAATGAAGGAACAATTCTATTCTTGGTAAAAAAAAAGTTTTTTTATACTGATGGAATGACTGTTCTCACTTGTTTATTCCTATTTACTTGCCTACCCACGAGGGCAGAGTTAGACACAAAGTCGGTTTTTAATGTGAGGAAAATCCAGCTCCCCCCAAAAAAGGGACATTGGATAGTAACAAAAATAAAAATTATCTCAGTCATGAAGGATTTCTCCTCCACTGACCGAGAACAGAAAAGGTGAAGTGTAGCGTCAGAATAGATACTACGATGTGATCTTGGCCAGAAGACCAAGAATTTAAAAAACAAAAACAAAAAAACTTGTTTATTATACAAGAATTTATTAGAAAAATTAAAAGCAAAAAAGTCCTTGAATTTTAAAAAACAAAATATATTTTTTGAAATAGGTAGCAAGATTGCATTGCTTTCTCTTAAATATATAAATAACCATGTCTAGATTTAGATGTTCATATTAATGAATAGAAAAATAAATTCAACTCAGACTGCAGATTTTTATGTATGAAAAAAAAATTAATATTATCTCCCCACCACATGCTATGAAACGCCCTTCTTCCTAAAAAAACAAATAGTAGCCATAAACTTGAGGTTATTTTCTACTTGAATAAGATTTAGTGCTTTTGCATTCGCTAGTAGAGGCACCTATTTCTATTTGAGTGAAATTTTACCTGTATGACTAGTATCTTAGAAAAGAATTGGCTCTTAAAATACAGTTTAGTGGTGATCTTGAAGTACAGTTGTTCCCCAAAATATTAGTTATCTTATTAGTTAATCATTATTAATTCACATATTAAATTATTATGTAGTCTTTTTCTTTGTAATAGTTTTTAAAAAAATTTTTATTGAAAATATAATTTATTAAAAAATATTAAAAGTAAAAAAATGTTAACAGTAATAAAGGGAAAAATTTTTTATGAGAAACTCCTGATGCTTTAGCTATTAGATAAAACTGGTTGCTGTCAGCATGTTTATCTATGCAATAACATATGTCCTTGATAAATATAAGGATGTTGGTTAGCATCGGATTCTGTTGATTTGCCAGATTTTTATCCAATTATTAGTGTCTGAGATCGTTTCTATTTCATGCGTCGCTTATCTTCTAAGATTATCAACAAAGACTTTCCACAGCATATCCTGTTTATAAATCTATATATGATACGGAAACATCTTTCATGGGAATTTCTGTGATGTAGAATAGTTATGTGCATTATTTTTAGTCAAAACAGTGAAACCAATCATTTTTGTTGTTAACAGTACAATGATATCACTTTAGTACTCTTTCCTTACTTTTTTTAGCTGTCTATTGTAGAGCTAGCTCCTAAAATCTAATATATAAAAAGCTATCTGTGTGTCATATTTTCAAACTGTTAATAGTAGCAGTGTTCTGCATATGGCTAAAGATTGAATTTATTTTATAAAAACAAAACTACTGGATGAATTTCCATAATTTTTGATGATCAGCATTTATTTTCCCTCACAAACTATATATATATATATATATTATTATATATATTTTTTTCACATCTATATTCAATCTTTGTGAGAAACATCCTTTTATTTTATATCATCATCTCTAGTTTGGATTGATAATGGTAATAAACCAACAATGACATAGACACTCAATGACCTAACCTTGTTTTCTTTTGTTTTTTTGCTCATTTTTTTAAAAAATCAAATGAAATTTATTGGCAAAAAACATCAAAGTGCAACAAGATAGAAGATATATTTACATCCATATGCAATTTATTTGTCTAAGGACACTTTAAACCTGGATATGGTAGACATAGTCACAATTGCCTCTGGCAGGCTGTTCATCAGAAAAGAAACAGAAAATGCTTCCTTTCTATTAAAATAAAAATATTGGTGCTACATCTTTTGCTGGTACCCGCGTAGATACTATTTTTCTCTTCGTTCCATCTTCTGTTGGCTCTTCTCAACACTGGTGGAGCTGCTCAGGCACTTCTTATAGGTCAGAGTGAGCTGATCCTAGTGTGCTGGCTTTTCAAAACCACACCTGACCTTGTGTCACACCTCCTAGAGATGAGGTAAATAAAAACTCTCTACATCCGCAAGAAAATAATCAAAATCTAAGATTTGTTTTTGCTTTTTTTGATTGTTATATTGCACAGGCTTTTTTTTTTTTTTTTTTTTTTTTCTCTTCACCTCTCATCCTTTGCTGAGATCATCACACTGTTTCACCTGATTGATAAACCAATTTATTCTGGATTCATCTGTAGCAGTTTAGATTGGCTTTTAAGATCAGGTGAGCTGACACGGCTTCAGTCGAACTGGAGCCAACTCTATGGCTAAAGGTTTAAAACTACTATTTAAATCAAATGTTAATCTTATTCTGCATCTACTGTTAAGCAAGCCCTGCCTTATCTACTTTATCCTGGTCAGTAGATGTACTAGTCAGTCCTATTTTATACAATTACAGCTGTTTAGAATGGATTTGAATTATGAAACAGATATCTATCACACACACACACACACACACACACACATGTACATATACACACACACGGAGACCTTACAGCTATATCACGTTGAAAAACAGGTTTTCATTATATCACCAAAGTTAAGCAATGTTGTTGTGGTTCAGTACTTGGGTGGGTGGCCTTGTAAATTATAAAGTACTTGTATAAAAAGCAAAATCACTTTGCAAATTGAGGCAAACCGTAAAATTCCATATATAAATCAACAATTAAAACTTTCATAAATGTGTAGCAAACGCTTCTGAATATTTGCATAAACAACAACAACAACAACAACAATCCAAGCAAAATCAGAAAACTACCAGAGATATAGACAAGTGAGAAAGGAGGAGATAAATCTTGTGCAATTTTCCACATAGGCCACACCTATGTATCATGCTCAAATCGATTTTATGTTGGGTTGTTATGCTCCATGTATTGTGTAAATGAATTCTAGACATTATCAGGTGGATGATCTGAATGACCTTTTAGACAAGTCAAATCAAATATTGTTTTGATTCCTCATTAAAGTATGAATGTTTTCCACTGAAACCATGATGCTTCTGAAGTGGAAAGAGAAGGTCTAAGAAGATGAGATTCCCATGTCAGTAGGAGCGAGGGGGGGGGTGATTTTTAATGAAACATTATCAGGTGGGTGATCTAAATAACCTGAGTAGGTCAAACCAAATGACATTTTTTGGATTCTAGAACAAAGTAAGATTTTATATATATATGTATATATATATAATTTGAGATTGCTATTTTCAAACGTAGGTTAACCAGTGAAATATAACGAGGTTCATACGAGAGTGCTCAATACAGAAGTAGAGCAAGTTTTTGAATTCCGTTTTCGGAAATAAGGGTTGTTGCCTAATGAGGTCTCTAGTTGGTAAATACTGGTAGACCGAAACATGCTCATGACTGTGTAGCAACAAACTACTGCTTATGTAAAGACATATATATATATATATATATATATATATATATATAAAGAATAAATACTAAACCTGTTTTTGTTGTTTTTCTGCTGTGTTTAAAAGAATGATGATGGTAAACTTCTTTCTATATAATGAATTCTAACAAAATCCAGTTTTTCTACCAAACAGAATGCTTATGAAGGATGCTTAAATAATCAAACTGTTTTCTACAAACCTTTTCTCTATAATAAATTACTAAAAAAAAAAAAAAAAAAAAAAAAAAAAATTCAGATCTTTTTCTATATAGAATGGTTAAAAAGAACGATTATTTTTTTGTGAACATATGAAAATCACCTAAAAGAATTTTTAGAATGAGGAGGCTTTGAAGTTTTTATAGATCTTTACTTTCATTTTTACTTTGATTTATGTGTCTTCAATGCAATTGTATCGGTCTCTTTTATCTTTTAAAAGAAGAAAAAAAAATGATCAGTCACAGGAAGTTTACCGTTTCTTTCCAACATTGTTTGATGTCCAAGCAATAAATCCATTTGATATTTGATATGGTTAAACAACCCTCCCATTTTATGAACACTTCATGCTCTATATCCTGCATCAAATTTGACATCATTATTCTAGAGTGGAATGTTTACTAGAACCAAAGAATCATATTCTATAAAGTTATTCAGGATTCGAGTTATGCTATTTTTAGATTTGTACATATTGAGAAATCTGTCTGTGTCTGTGAACTACTTTTTAGGCTATTGAACCAAGAAACATGAAATGTAGTAGAAACTAAAGGAGAATGGAGATATTTTTTTTCATTTGATTTTAATGGGATTTTAACGGGATAGGTAAATTATAACACATTTTCTACAGATTTTAAATACTAACACAAATTAGCAACTAAATCCCACCCTCTCCACTTTAAAGGTACCTAGATGTCGAAAGTTTTTCTACTCTAATAGTTTTTTTTCTCCATACAACTTGCCTTTGGAATTTACACATATATCCAACTGTGTTTCTTGAACAATGATAAAGTAAGGACTGTTGGATATTGATAACGGAATCTTGGTGGACAAGTCAGGCATAACTTGTCAAACTCGGGAATTCAACGAAAAGATTCCTATATAGCCATCAAATCCAATGCAAACAAGTTCTTGTTGAGCCATCCCCACAAATAATTAAATTCTACCCAATTTACACCATTAACAATTATTACAATATCACCTTACATTCATTAACCCTTATCCTTGAGTCGCCTTCGGACCTTGATAAGTGGTGTCTCCCAAGAAGGAAACAAAAAACAATGATACTCAAGTCTGAAGAATCCAAATATACTAATTAATGAAAAATTAATATTATTTAAATGAATTATTAAAAAATGAATATTATTTTAATGAATTATTTAAAAATGAATATTATTTTAATGAATTATTGTAAAATTAATATTATTTTAATCAATTATTGAAAAATGAATATTTTTTAATGAATTATTGAAAAATGAATATTTTAATGAATTATTAAAAAATGAATATTATTTATCTGAATAAGTGAAAAATGAATATTATTTTAATGGATTAAAAAATTAATATTATTTCATTGAATTATTCAAAAATTAATATTATTTTAATGAATTATTGAAAAATGAATATTATTTTAATGAATCATTGAAAAATTTATACTATTTTAATGAATTATTGAAAAATTATTATTTTAATGAATTATTGAAAATTGAATATTATTTTAATGAATTATATAAAAATGAATACTATTTTAATGAATTATTGAAAAATTAATACTATTTTAATGAATTATTGAAAAATTAATACTATTTTAATGAATTATTGAAAAATTAATACTATTTTAATGAATTATTGAAAAATTAATATTATTTAACTGAATTATTGAAAAATTAATATTATTTAACTGAATTATTGAAAAATTAATATTATTTAAATGAATTATTGAAAAATGAATATTATTTTGAATAATTATTGAAAAATGAATATTATTTTAATGAATTATTTAAAAAATGAATATCATTTTAATGAATTATTGTAAAATTAATATTATTTTAATGAATTGTTGAAAAATGAATATTTTTAATGAATTATTGAAAAATTAATATTATTTTACTGAATTATTGAAAAATTAATATTATTATACTGAATTATTGAAAAATTAATATTATTTTACTGAATTATTGAAAAATTAATATCTACTGAATTATTGAAAAATTAATATTATTATACTGAATTATTGAAAAATTATTATTATACTGAATTATTGAAAAATTAATATTATTTTAATGAATTATTGAAAAATTAATATTAAACTGAATTATTGAAAAATTTATATTATTTAACTGAATTATCGAAAAATTAATACTATTTTAATGAATTATTGAAAAATGAAATATTATTTAATTGAATTATTGAAAAATTATTATTATTTTAATGAATTATTGTAAAATGAATATTATTTTAATGAATTATATAAAAGTGAATTCTATTTTAATGAATTATTTAAAAATGAATATTATTTAAATGAATTATTTAAAAAATGAATATTATTTAAATGAATTATTGTAAAATTAATATTATTTTAATGAATTATTGAAAAATGAATATTTTTAATAAATTATTGAAAAATTAATATTATTTTAATGAATCATTGAAAAATTTATATTGAACTGAATTATTGAAAAATTAATATTATTTTACTGAATTATTGAAAAATTAATATTATTTTACTGAATTATTGAAAATGAATATTATTTTAATGAATTATTGAAAAATTAATATTATTTTACTGAATTATTGAAAAATAAATATTATTTTATTGAATTATTGCAAATTTTGCCTGAATGTTATTTGTTACTTATTATGTGTATAAAAACAAACATTTTAACGCACACTGTAATGAATTATCATTGAAACTGTTGCTTAATGTAATTTAAGCATAAAACCTCTGAAGACAAACCCAATTTATCATGAGTTCAGTAGTTAAATATATCAAACTGATCTTTTGTGTTCACAGTGCTCAAGGTTTTCATGCTAATCATTTCTTTTTTATGCAAGGACATAATTAACGTTAGAAGAATACAATAACATTTACACTTTTTTGTGTGAGAAAATAATTCTATGGCTTTTCATTTTAAATTTTGTATATGTATATTGTATACAAAAGTATTATATAAATATTTTCATGTGAGTAATGTTTGGTTTTCTTGCTTGTGACATTCCATGTTGTTGTTGATGATGATGATGATCATCATCATCATCATCATCATCAACAACAACCAAATGCACATAAACTGATCTTGTAGGCACTACAGAGTAGAACGATAAAATTGTTGCCCTAGAAAAGACGATATGATTCCATTTCAATTTGATGAAAAGCTGTTTTCTTTTTTTATTGGAGCCCACATACTAGTTGACCGGTTGTGTACAAATCCTAAGAGTGATAGGAGCCTTCTATCATGTCTGAAAGTGACACAATGTTCAATGAGCAAGATTGGAGATGCGCCGCTGTAAAATTCATGCTCTCTACTGATCCAAGTTATGATACAGAACCATTGCCAGCACCCTCAAAATGCAAATCTGGATAGTTCAACGCTTGAGGGCACAGCTCAGTGAAGTTTCCGGCCACAGTTATAGTCTTTGGTGTGCCCACATCATGCCACCTCACATCTTTAAAGTCGGCTTAAAAGTCAACACCAACGTGTACCTAGATGTGCTGAAGAATGTGGTGATCCTCTGGGGCAATCAGGCAGACACTGGCAGACCCTGGGTGTGGCAGCAGGACTTGGCGGCAACCCACAAGCCCAAAGAGACCCAGGCTTGGCTGCAGAAGGAGTGCTACGACTTTGTACCTTCTCTTACTGGCTCCCCTTCTCCCCTGACCCGGACCTGCTGAACTGTTTAGTTTAGTCATACGTTGAGAACATCACCACCATAACCTCCCACAACATCAAAGCCAGCTTGATCGTCGTCATCTGCCAACGCTTGTGAAAACGGCATGCTCCTGACCCATATCGATGTAGTGATTGAGGTTGAAGGCGGCTACATTGAATAGATGTCAGCTCTACTACATAATAAATTACGTGAATTGATTTTTTTCAATAAAAATTCAAAAATAAATCTGTAGTGTTGTTTTCTTTAGGGCGACAAATTTATCATTCCACCCCCTACATATGATGTACTAGCCAATTTCCTCTCTTTCTGGTTAAATTTGATGGCAGTCTATTCAGAGATTTTATCCATTCATATGTCTTGTCTTTCCTCATCTCTGACTCGCACTTTACCATAGAAAACTGTACTTTATCATAAGATGTGCGTTAATACTAGTTTAGTCTAAATCCATCTTCATAGCACAAGATCATTTGCCCAATTTTTGTTTCTCACTTCTTTGTTGCGAATACATTACGTGTGGCTGTGTATACATATTTGTTTGTACAAAAGAGTCACCCCTTATCAAGGCCCGAAGGGTACTTGAGGATAAGGGTTAATGAGGGTATAGTAGTCACTTATATATACGAGCTGCCTTCAATAATTTTCCAGACTTTTTTTCCGTATAGATACTTTTATTGATAGTCCACACATAAAACTCTAGCCCCTTTCGAAGTAATCTCCTCCAGCTGCAATGCACTTGTTGTACCATTCAAAGAACTTTTGGAAGGTCCCATAGAAGTCTTCTTGTATGAGTGTGTCAATGACCCTCGTCACAGTCCCTTTCATCATATATATATATATATATATATATATTCAGTGTACTTAGGCCACATTTTTTCATTTAAGCAAACATTGTTAAAATAAATCATTTGCTTCATTATACTTTTTTGATTTTTCTAATCATCTTTGTTTTAGAAATGAATGAAACAAAATAAAAATAAATCTATATATCTATAAAAGTGAAAGTGTGTGTGTGTGTCTGTCTGTCTGTGTACATTTCCCTACGCAATAACTCTGTCAATTTTCAGTCTACAGATTCGAAATTTGGTATATAGTGTACTGAGATTTGGGAAAATCTTTGTAATCCATTTTCGGCCAAAACGATTTGACCTTTGAGAACTCTACCAAACTCCTCCGCCAATTTTGTGTCTAAACACTTGAAATTTTAGATATAGGTTCCTTGGACATGGATCTAACTTAACTTGATTTGAGCCCCAAACAATGTTAAGGGGTCATAATAGGGGTCAAAGTTTAAAAAAATTTGACCTTTGCATTCTCTACCAAATTACTCAGACACTTTCTGGTTTAAACATTTGAAATTTTACATAAAGGGTAATCAGAGATATGGCAAGCTTTTTAATCGGTTTGGGTCAAAAATTTAAGCTACCAATATATAAATGTATGTATGTATGTTTGCCTAAAACTTTCGACAGAGGCAACGGATTTTCACAAGATCAGTATCGTTTTGAACCTCGACCCTTCAGATGACAAATACTGAAAAATTAGCTACAAGCATTAATATCTTCACCCTTGTGAGAAATATTTCCATTCTCCCATGTAGCCCTTTTTTGGGGGCGCCTAGCAGTGCATGAAAAAATATAAGCAAACAACAAAATTACCTTAAAATTGAACAGACGTCTTTATTAATGTAATCCTCAAGGTTGCAAAAAAAATGCTACACTTTTTTCAGCTGCACATAACTGGCTCGGGTATAATAGGATCTTATGATCCAAAAGTTCCCTTGGGAGTATCAGAGTTCGATTTACAGAGTTAACAGTTTATCCAGAGTTAAAGTCCATCTCCTTCTTGTTTCAACGTAAGTCGTCACTGTCGACAAGTTGAGAAATGTTTAACTTAGACTTTTCGTCTAAAAATGATTCGTTAACATCGGCACGCTGAAACACGTTTAACTTAGATTTTTCATCATAATGGTTCACTCATGCCTTGTTGGACAAACAAGTCCGAAAATTAATTAAACCCATTTTTTAGGGTTTTTAAAATCCCCTCGTGGGGAATATCTTGAGGCAAAGGCTGCCATATGGTGCGGCGGGAAGGGTGACGTCTCCTCCGTTCGCTGTCTTGTCGAAAAACTGTATCCTGAAAAACAAACAGACACAAATTTCGCGCCCAATCTCTTCCGAGTGGCGTGACAAATTATTAACCAATGATAACTCCGCTGCTACTGCTATAATTTCTCACACCCTCAACTGGGCACTTTTCTACAGGGAGGGATTGCTTTTTTCACCAATATTTTAGAAAATTATCCCCTCTTTTCGATTGTCTAGCCTTAATTTAAACCTATGTTACGTCAGGTTTAGTGGTGGTCGTAACAGCAAAGACATCACGTTTTTTTCCCGTTCTTTTCCTCCTTCACAGTACGGTTTCGAGCCTGCCTTCCTACTACCATTGTTTTTCTCTTTTTTTTTTTGCTCAACATACACCTCCAAACACCCGGGCAATGCCGGGGCTGAAATACTAGTAAAATATAAAATTAAAAAGAAACGTGTATGTTTCATCTGTATCATGAACGTTTTCAATTCTGTTTTGAATCATCAGGTGCAAAAGCAAATGAAAAAAAAAAAGAAAACTGAAGAAAAGAAGTGATTCAAAAGATATCTATGAAATGGGTGTGTGAAGTCAGATGCCAAGAGAACGTTTGCACACAAATTATTATTCATTTCTACAATACAAAATTTGTTTATGCAAAACACCAATATCATTTAAAAAGGCAATCCACAGAGATATGAATTCTTCACTTTTTAGTGGAATTAAACCTTGCTTTTATTTATTTATTTATTTTTTTTAAAGAAGAAAGATGAAATTGCTACAGTTTGACTTCCTTCTTTTTTCCCCATTTGGCTTCATCTCAATTTTCTTGATCTCTGAAAATGTAAATTGTGCCATACTTCAAACGATTCATAAGTAGGGAAGGTAACTTTCAATGTGTAATAAAGACATTGAAGGTTAACATTCCTTCATTACTCCCCCTCCCACACCAAAACAAAAATGGGATTCTATTTTTTTTTTTTTTTTAGGCTATTATTGTAGTATTGGGAATCCCAGCTTAAATGCTATCTAGGTAGTTTGGAGAAATAGTAAGTTATATAGATATATTTTCGATTCCCATCAGCGAGTTTAGTGGAGTCACAGAAGGTTAGATTTGACATCCGTCAAACTCAAGTCACCTTTTGTCAATCTAGATAGAATGCACCGGAAATTAGGGGTGACATGCACCGGAAATTAGGGGTAACGGGAATTGTGGTCATAGGTTTCCGGTTGGCGACCACATGGGGAGAGTTGGTCTTGGGAAGCAGAGAATGTAGATGGGAAATCTTGGGTCTCCGACAACCAGGGTCCATGATAGGCTTGCCTTTAATAAAAGAATCGAAGCTTCAAATCCATCTTGTGTTATCGATGCATCTGCAGCAGTAAGTACCACTCCCCATGAGATGGCAGCCCAGCGACAAGAAGATATAATCCGCTCGACAAGGCAAGCAGGTATGTACACATTATATATTTGTGTGTACATGTCGAGACCCTTCAAGGCAAGAAACTGTAAGAATAGAACACACACACACACACACACACACACACACACACACACCCATATAAATAAGAACACATATGTAAAAACACGCAGACTTTAAAAGTACCCTAAAGTAAAAAGAAACGAATAAAAGCAATCATAAAAGAGAATAGTAACAGAAATGTTTAATAATAAGAAGTAGATAAATAAGAAGGACGCAAACACCATCTTTAACATTATGAGTGAACACTGTGACTCTCTTGGTTGGGAAATTAGTGGATGAAGCACACACACCTTGGTTGAAAAATTCATCTTGCTATCAGATATTTTTGCCATTAACCGCTCTCATCCCTAAAATCATACTGTTGGATTTAAAAATCCACTATTTAGTTTGTATGTATGTGTGTGTGTGTGAGAGAGAGAGAGAGAGAGAGAGAGGTTGAGGTTCTGTTGAATTCTGGTTTAAGAATGACTGCACTACAGTTTACAAAAGAAATTCGAATTCTCTTGTATCATTTTAAGAGCTTTTAAATTCTGTTGATCTTTTTGTATCGTTTGTTTGTATTCAGAGAAAGATTAACTTGATCCATCCTTCAGAATAAACTATTTCTCTTTAAACTGGTTTGAGTAGTGACTTGCACTCACTTTGAATCTCTTGTTTCCTTTGATCTTCTTTGTGCCGGTCCTTTCAGACAACTATTTGCCCAAATTGACCTCCAAATCAGAAGTGGGGGAGAGAAAGATGATCCTGTTTATACTATCCTTATAAACTTATTGCTGACTCATAGAAATGCTGGTGCTAATTTTTCATACACTAAGCTGGTAGGATTTTTTCATTTGATTTTTGCTGTTTAAAAATCAAGTTTCTAATTGAGTCAGTATCATACTTGGAAGGAACCTAGTTTGAGTTTAGTTCTTTTTTTTTTATATCAAAACTTTATTAAATTAAAATCTAACTAGAGATTTAATTTGATAATCATACTTTTAAAAAAAAATTTTTTTTATTCAATTTTCACCTCAAACAAGGCACAGTGCCACTTTGAAGTAAGGGGCTACTATTGGGGACATAAGTTGCAGGGGTATTATGAAGAGAGATGAGCAAGATGCCTGTTCACATTACACTTGAACTTCTGCATGTCAGTACAGCTGGCAAAGCAGAATCCCGGAAAGGAGTTCCAAAGTCTAGCAGTTCTGGGGAAGAAACTATTGGAGTAGAAGGCCTTCTTACACCTAGGGATCTCTACTGTGAAGGGGTGGGATTTGACTGCTTGTCGGGTTTGCCGGGGGTATTCACGTCTAGGGGGTACAAGTGCTTGTAGTTCATCAGAGCATTCACCATTAAAGTACTTATAGAACAGACAGAGGGATGCAACATTTTGTCGATGGGACAGGATGAAGCCTAGATGACAGTTCAGAACCTATCAGGTTAGCGACTTTCTTTTGAACCTGTCCGTTAGTGAGAGACAAGTAGCAGATGCACCAGCCCAACTGTGACAACAATACTCCATACATGGGCGAATGGTGGCCTTATAGAGGTACAAGATACTTTCAGGCGTAAGTAGTTTTCTAACACGGTAGAGAGAGCCCACCTTCCTCGCAACAGCCTTGACAATGCTCTCAATGTATCTATTCCAGTTCATGTTCCCTGTAAATGTTAGGCTAAGGAGTTTAAAGGAAGTACTTTCGGGTAATGTGTTTTTGGCCATTGCTATTGGTGGTAGAGATGGTTTCTTGTAATTTCTGAAGGAGACAAGCTTAGTCTTGGCAGCATTGAATGTGACCATCCATTTTTGTCCCCATTCAACTACAGATTTGAGGTCATGCTCTAGTGTTTCTGCCATTTTCTTGGATATGTGTTCATTTGTTTTCCCCTCGTGCCTGTTATAGAGAGTGGTGTCATCAGCAAATATACCCATCTCTGAAACAATTTTATCAGAGAGGGCATTTATGAATATTAGGAATAATAAAGGCCCAAGGATAGACCCATGAGGCACTCCCGTGTTTACATCATATTGTTTAGATGTACGATTGTCGAGGACAGCCCGGATTTTTCTCTTACTTAATAAGGATTTAATTACATGATGTATTCTTCCAATGATACCATATGATGTTATAAACATAGCAGCAACTGTTACTAATATTTTGCATGCGGCATCATGTTGACATACCAGTTTTGATTAGATCATCAAAGTTAATTGATGTTGAGCCAGGTTAGTACCAAATGAGTGACTATTTGTGAATACCAGCCACGATATGGAGAAGGACAACGCAAAAAATCAATATTATCATCTCATCAGACAAGGATATTCATGTGACTGGGGATTGCTTTGCAATTTAATTCATAGAAACTTCTTTTTTC
This sequence comes from Euprymna scolopes, assembly GCF_053919585.1. Lineage (NCBI taxonomy): Eukaryota > Metazoa > Mollusca > Cephalopoda > Sepiida > Sepiolidae > Euprymna > Euprymna scolopes. The sequence continues at coordinate 157,449,405 of NC_136488.1, forward strand.
TTCTGAGAAAGTTTGCTCAACTTGACCAGGATGAATGTCGCACACGATACCAGCTATGTAGCATGTTACATCCTGTTAGCCAGAGTTGTGAATGTTGTTGCGCCAAACACTTGACTTTGATTATGATTCTTGAACTTTAAGATGTCTGAACCTGACCTCAGAAATATTCTTCTTCCATTATTAATAAGTTTTATGTGTGTGATGATTGATAATTTATAATTAAAATTAAAAATCGATTTCATAAAGAAGAACAAACAAAATCAATAAATTGTACGATCGTTTCGGAAACAATGTTTTTATTGCGATAGATTTATTTTAATTGTATTGATGAATTTACTAGTACATTAAAATATACTCTGATCCTTTAGACTCTTGTTCTAATCCCCTAAGTATATATATATATATATATATATATATATATTAGTGTTGGGACAATGAATCGGAATCGGGAATTGGAAGATTTGGGGGTATTGATATTGGAAAAATTGATGCTTATTTTCCGATGCCAAAATGATTCTTTTAAATGTCTTTTTTATTTGATTTTGTTTAAACCAAAATCTTCCATTGCTGGTAATAATGATAAAATACTAAATATTTATTAATTTTAAAATACCAGTAAAACTAAAATCGATAGATCATCCTCCATAAGTGTATTTTGACGTTTAGGAAAATATCTGCATATTTAACATGTTTTCTTTCTACGAAAATCGGAGAAAATAACAGTTTTATAGTTAAATAATTAGACATTTTTAAAGAATCGGATTCGGGAATTTAGCTAGGAATCGGGAAAAATATTGGAATCCTCCCATCACTAATATATATATATATATAAAAGTGGGAATGCGTGTGTGTGAGTACAATTCTTAACCTATACACTCAACAAAATTTTGATCTACAGGATTGACATTTGGTATATAAGGTATTTAGGCATGTGGAAAACTTTTTAATCGGTTTTCATCCAGAAAAATGGTCTGATAAGGGGTTCAAATTGAAAAATTGGCACATGAAAATCATCGGATTCTTATCCGTTTATCAACTGTTTTGCAAATGCGCATGCATGAATCGTTCACATGACAAATTACTTATGTTAAAAATAAGTAGGTTTGAAAACAGTTCTTAAAGATCGTGTTAAGCTAGTCTAATGTATAATGTACTTATATACAGCTCACTGTCTTTAGGTTTTAGTTTTGATCTTAGCTTTTTTTTTTTACTTACAAGAAGTGAACTGTTTAAAAAAAATATAATACTCGCATGCACATGTCTTAGTTTCTTTCCGTTTTTTTTACTTCATTTTTTAAAGGAATTTAACGTTAAGTTTAATACCTATGGTATTTTTGTTTATAATAAATAAGAAATCTGCATTAATTAAAATATAATATGCGTATTTTACGACCGGGTGGCCTGCTAGTATATTTATAAAGTTTAACCATTCATAATCACAATTGAAGAAAAACAATTTTCTAATATAGTGATCAGGTTATAATGATTGACTTTGGAAGGTTAACTAATTTATAAAAAATACGCATTAAATAATTATTCATTTTTATTTTCTTATTTGATGGTTGTTTTGATATAATACGTAGTTCTGCTTATGGATATTTTCTATATAACGGATATAATGCTCAGTACTTTGATGAAAAGATAGTTTTTGTGTCTTATTCAGTTAATCTTTTTCCGGGAATTGCGATTCTTAGTTTCCTTAAATTTCCCAGGCAATGCCAAAACACGTGTCCTACTAGTGTACTATATTTAAAAGAGGATGGACATGGTTTTCGAGCTCCATGAATTCAACTATTTTTGTTTGATTTTAATAAAAAAAATAAAGTAATTCAACTTTTAATAAAAGTGATATTTGATGGAAAATCATCAAGTAATTAAGTAGGTCAAACGCTTGATTTTGAGCCCCAAAATGTTAAAGGTTTTACACATAAGACAAGGAGTTTACATTGATTAACTTCACAACTCTGGTATCAACTGTAGTCCTTTATATTTGAGGGATTAAAGATATGCTGAAAGAACATGGTATCCTGAGTCATGTCTATTAGTTCTCTGTATTTGCAGAGTTATTCTTTTTATTAATAAAAAAGCTTGGACAATTAAATCTGAATTCTTCACTTCCCAAAAATTCTTTATGACCTAATTTATTCACTCTTTTGGTTGCAACCTTTCTGAAAAAAATTAATGAAAAAAGACAAAATAATGACTAAGAAAGAATAGACATTTTCATGGCTCATTCAAATTTCTATATCTATTGCTTAACAAGTTTAAAGACTTTTATTCTTTTGTTATTTTGATTCTGTATTTTTCTTTTACTTTTATATTACTGTGTAATGTTGATACGATGGCAGCCACTCCCCTTCCTGTTCGTTTTAATCTAAATCTGATTAGTTATTTATTGTTTTCTGCAGGATGTCTTGTAATGAATGGTAAGAGATTGAAAGCAGTGAATCTAGGTGATCTGTACTAAAACAGGATATATTATTTAGCTTGATTTGCTATCCTAATTGCTTTTCTTGTATGAGATTGGTTATTCAAAAAGTGCTTATACATACATACATATATATATATATATATGTGTGTGTGTATATATATATATATATATATATATATATGTATATATATATATATATATATATATATATATATATATATATATATATAACACACACACACAAAACAAACCTTAATAAACAAGAATTTTCTTAATATTATATATATATATTATAGCAAATGAAAAAAAGACTCTACCACACCCCTTTCTTATTCTCCAGTCCCTGAAGTGCAACTTAGGTAAATTAAAGAAATAAAATTAAAGAAATGAAAAAAATAAAATCAAAATAAAATAACTTAAATAAATATCTGTATAAAAACAGCTTAAAAAGGCCCCTTTAACAACAACAAAATTACTCCTGATGATGATCACATATCGAAAGCACTTGGGGGAAAAAGTTGCTGAGACAAAATCACTCGATTACATATTACACAATTTACAACCGAAAACCAAAAAAAAAAGAAATGCTTGTTAAATTGAGAAAATTAATAGAAAAATCAAGGGGGAAAAATATAAATCTATCATATTTAACCAGACGTGCCTTAGCAATGACTTGCTGTCTAAATTCATACGCACACACACACACTTGCATGCTTTCACACATATATATATATATATATACATATATATATATATATATATATATATATATGTATATATATATATATATGTATATATATATATACATATACACATGATGCCTGCTGATGTGTTGTTAAAAAGAACACAATTTCTTTTTCAATGTTGACACATATAGCTGATAACTTTCAAGGAGATGATCTGGTACATCCAGAGTCAGGTCAGAGTTGTTGTCTGAGCTGATATGATGTGAAACCCAAAATTGTTCACGAATGCAGTGCATCATTGAAGATCATCCTTAAGACATTTATAAGAATGTATTGCATGATTATATATATATATATATATATATATATATATATATATATATATATATATATATATATATATTTAGTTTTATTATGCTTTATTCATAAATATTTCTTTTGTAGTTTTATATATATATATATTTCATATACTTGCTCTGTTTACTCATTGAGCACTCTTTGGTAGACGCATGTTGTTTCATTGGATGTACTTCTAGGAAACTAAACTCTACTGGCTAAATATATATATATATATATATATATATATATATATATATATATATATATATATATATATATATATATATTGATCTCCCCAGTTGGTTTTATAGGGTGAAATAATATATTATGCATGGATTTTTAGTATTTTATGTAACTCTGTTCAATACGTAAGTAAGGACTAGTAATATCATGAAAATATATCCGTGGCAGATAAGATACACAGAGGCGTCCATGTTTCATCCTTGCAGGGAATCATTAGGCTAAGTGTACAAATCTTTGTTTGAGATTGTTTTTACAAATCTAAATTGTGTTTATTCCAGCTAACTAACCAATCAGATTTGTTATTTGCATCTTGGAAGTAAATGTTTTTATTGGCCAGTGACCCAAGCTTTCTTCAAACAATAGCCTAGCTAACCTTTATTTGACATTTTTGATGTCGGCAGACCTTGTTTTTGTGCCAAATTATCAGGTGATCTTATTTTAACACTTGCTTGCTTGGAATAATTTCTTTTCTGTTCATTTTCTCATTCATTGCTACTTTAGATATTGATTTATTTTATATATATATATATATATATATATATATATATATATATATATATATATATATATATATATATAATTATTTTTTTTACTATAATAATTATTAAATACCTACAGACACTAGTGTTTCATCCTTTCGGGAATCAGTATTTACTTTTTATTTGTTTGCACATTTTTCAAACTTATACAGAAAAACTATCCAGTTTTAGTTGTAAGGGAGACAACTCTATTTATATTCTATAAATATATGACTTATTCTCCAAGTCGGTTTTGATTTTTCTGTCATAATTAAAAAAAAATTTTTTTTTCATTTTACCAGTTGTTCCGGTTTGACAACATCATTTTTTTTTTTTTTTATAAATTGTAGCAAAATACGGTATTTTAATACTTGTAAAATGGTACATCAACAACGACAACCAAAAAAAATAAGTTTGACGTCTCAGCTTAAGTACTATTTAAGTCCAACTTTTAAAATCTCACGAGATAACTATATGTTAGATGAATGAAGTTATTTCATTTGCCCTGTACTCTATAAACATTCATGACATTTTTAGTTATGGAAGGCCAACATGTAAATTTCTTCCGCTGTCAATCATTTCAGACCTAGTCTAATAGCACTAAACCAGCAGTGACATGGCAAATGTCCAATCCTAATTGTCTTTTTCATCTTGTTTTTCTCTTATGTAATTGACTTTGTTTTAACAATTACTTTTTTCTTGTTTTGCTACATAACGTATTAATATGACTTATTTCAAATGTATATTTTATATTCTATGGTCATATCCCTATTGTCACTGAGTGTTTAGCTTTATAATACAGGTTAGTGTTCATTGCTATAATAAGACAAATAAAACATGCTGTAGAAATAATCATCCTCTATTTTTTTTTTCTGAACTTCTGCTTTAAATTTGTAACATTATTTTGTCTGCACAGTCAGTTTCGTATTATTTGGATTCATTGGACTACTGTTCTCATCTTGAGTGTCATTTTCAAAATGTTTTTTCGAACTCTAGATTTGGACAGAATTTTAAACGGAACTCTTTATTTACTTCATGAGGGTAGAATGCTCTTGTTCCATCAGTCATTACTGGATAGCGGTCCGAAGTAATTCGCAATTGTATTTTTCGGTTGTTGCTTTCTTTGTATTTGTTTGATGTAATTTTTTTTTTTAATAAACAAATCTAATTAAATTATGTTCATCTAAATTTTCATTAATACCTTTATTATTATAAAAGATTTCCCCAAAATATAATCATTCATTGAATTATGTTTTTATTATGAGTTAGTTGATAGAATTGCAATTTTGTTTACACAATATTCTATTTAAAAAATTTTAAAGGTGCTTGGAGAATGTATTAACAATTTTTTTTTTTTGCATAACAACAACAACAACAACAGTGATGAGGAAATGTATTGATTAAATAAATCTATGACCAAAAATATTCATCTTGTAAGATTAGAGAAATAAATGTAGTATTGTATACAGTATTTAAGATTGTAAGATTTAGAAAATGCTAAAATATACACCTATAATTCATAAGAGTTAAAGAAATATTTTGTTGCTATAATTACAAATTAAATATATGATTGTTAACTGCTATAATTTAACTTATAAATTTTAATTTATTTCTAGTATTGAATTTTTAAAGTTAATTGCAAGTTATAGCTCAATTTAAATATTTTCATAGCTTATTAAAAATTCAATGGAATAAATTTGAACAGTTTTAACTATAGATTATAGTTTTAATATTTGTTGGGGGTGGAGCTCTATTAAAATTTAGGCAGCAATTTATTTATCCCGATAATGAATGTACTAACATGTTTCATATTTTCTAAAATAAGAGCATTATAAACTGAAGTGGGGAGTTGAAAAAGAAAGATGACGCTTCTCAACATTCTTGCCAAAAGTGCCGATTAATTAATCTGACTATTTCTCTCACAAATGGGGAGTTGGCAGAAAGTAACTTAAGATACTTATGCAATATAACGACGATGTATCACTAGAATTATCCAGACAGTTTATGGAAAATGCTAATAGGTGCCTAGCGAAAGTTTCGTTTTTTTGTTTGTTTGTTTTTCTCGCAAACACTAGCCAATTTTTTTAATGAAAAGTATATTATTTCTGTTAGTACGAAGCTAATCCCATGAAAAATTAATTGAAAAAAAAAAAAAAAAATGCAAGCAATTTCAATAAAAAATATATTATTTCTATCAGTACGAAGCTAATTCAATAAAAAATTAATTGAAAAATAAAAACAATTTCAATTAAAAACATATTATTTCTGTTAGTACGAAGCTAATTCAATGAAAAATTAATTGAAAAATAAAAACAATTTCAATTTCAATTAAAAATATATTATTTCTGTTAATACGAAGCTAATTCAATGAAAAATTAATTAAAAATAAAAACGATTTCAATGAAAAATTACTTTTAGAAAATCCAAATTCAAATAAAAAAAAAACATTCATTATGAATATTTATTTTTTGAATAACAAGCAATTTTTTTAATGATTTTTTCACCCCTTTTTTATGATTTAAAAAATTATTTTGTTCTAATCAAGATTAAAATTTATATTAATAAAAAAATATATGAATAAACCCGTTTTCTTTATGATTTTTTGTATTAGTGTTAAGGCGTTCAGCGTTTTGATACCTTCTGGTGTTTTCCATAAACAATAGCATGATCCTTATACCGCATAAGTACTTAACCTAATTTTAGAATCACTTTTAAAAACCTAACTCCTACAAAAATTGCTGATGCATGACTCGGTCTACTCACCTCTAATTTGAAACCAACTATTTGAGCTTACCCCCCCCCCCCCCCCAAAATCCACAACAAAAATTATTGTTTATCTATTTAAATATTGTATTTCCAGACTGTTTTAAATTTATTAAATTTGCTTGACATTTTCATATTTAACTAATTCAAACTGTGAAATATTTTATTTGTAGTTGCCGAGGTTTATTGTAAGTATTTTATTATTCTGTCTTCAAACTCTTCAAACCGCAACATAGAAATCTTTCAAATATGAAACTGACCTTCTTACCTAATTTGGAGTAATGCCAGCATGTGTTTGTCTATTTATTCAAACTAACATCCATTCATCATCATCATCACCATGCACCTGTGATCATAAGATGTTTCAGTGCTTCTTTACAATAACATCGCCATGAAAACATTTTAGATCAGATTAAAGTTTAGTATCTCTGCCAATATTTGGTTCTGTCTCTTCTTAGCTCTTCTAAAATATGAGGAATGATGAAAAAAATCATGATTTTTAAAATTACCATAGCCATCTAATGTCATTAGGTCGTCTACATTGATCCTTTATAACCTGAATTATGATGTAGATGATTAAAAAAAATGTTTTTTAATTTTAGTTAGTTTAAAGGGTAATGAAACTATGATTGTCCTCAAGCTAGAAAAACTATGAAGTTCAATAGTTAAACAACTACCACTGAGAATTTTTGCGTTTCATAAACTTACTTTGATCATTATCCATAGTTTTTGAAGAAAGTGTGTAAAATTACAACAAACGAATTCCTCCACTCTGAGACAGATGGCGGTATACTGAATGGACAGTTGCAATCTGGACGTATTTGGTATCTACCCAGATACTGAACTAATACGTACAAGGCGTGTTTGAATCAAATCCCACTTTATTTATGTCGTTATATTCATTTATTTATGACTGAATGAATTAGTTCAACCTAGGGTTAAACTAATCTTGTGGAAGGTGGTCAATACCAATACGGCAATAAAAAATGTGAATTAAAAAAAAATTTATAGTTCAATTTTTGAGAGGATATTAACTCTTAGAATCTAGGTGTATTTCAATGATAAGCATGCATTCTATGGCATTTTGGCTAGGAACAAAGTGGAGTATCTGTCCTGATGCTACAGTCATTCTGTCAGTCAGTGAAAAAAGTCTTTCCAGCCAATTTTTATTTTCATTTTTATTTGAGCTTCAATCCAGAATGCTCCCTTTTGGGTAGCTGAATTTTTTCCATATTAAAAACCAATCTATTTTTTATCTTTGAAATAGTTACTAATTCGAGATTTAAAAGATAGTTTATATATATATATATATATATATATATATATATATATATATATATATATATATATATATATATATAAAGTTTATGGTATATTTACCCTGTCTGGGAGTTGCTTCAAGTTAAATTAGGAGAAACGTCTTTTATTAATTTTAAACCTGATGTTTGCAACCACTTAAAAAATAAATAAATGAATAAAAATTGACTGTCATCTTCGATTGACGAAATCTGTTATATGAAAACAAAACAAATGTTTAAATCACGAAACTTCAGTTTCAAAAGTTTAAAACTATGCATGTTGATAAAACATTTAATTTTCTGTCATTTGATAAACGTTATTTGCTGCATATTTTTCTTATTTTGAATTTCTCGATTGTTAACTATACTGTTCTTTTGCCCAAATTTCAAATCGGAATTAACATTAATAAATAAAAAACAACTGGGTGAGGTAACAAAAACAACTTTTTCTTATCAAAATGAAGATTTTGATACCCCCCCTCCCCCATTTTGTCTATTAGGAAAAAACAAACAAAAAAAAACAAAACAAAAGCGGACGCTTTTTTCATGTCAGTGTGTAATTGTAAAGAAGCACCATTTTTTTCTTTGTTGTGTATAAAAGCTTTTTTCATCGTTGTCTCTTATAATTAATTTTTAGGTGTGATAAAAAAAATAAAATGACAAGATGGAGAGAAGAAAAGAATGGTGGTGGGGGGGGGCAATGACTTTTTTTGTAAATTATTCCTGACATGTTTCACCTTTCAGCCTCTTTTTGGTAAAAGTGAATGAAAAAATGTACAGTCATAAAATATTTACTGGTCTTGGTGCAATGTGAGGCTGATCCAGATATTGGACGTTTTAGAAGAAGTCAGTATTTAAAAAGCCGACTCGTGCAAAAATGGCTGCCTTCAGATATCTGATCCAGACCCCCCCCCCACCTCTGTTTAAAATGTTTTGTTTCCTTCCATTTTCAAACATATGCATGATGACATAATGTGAAATAACATTTCCATATTTTTTTATTCAATTTCATCACTTATCACAAATATAGATCATTTGTGACCCGAGTTTTTTTGTATACCCCCTACCCGCACACTCTTTAGAATTTGGTTGGAGAGATCTAGAAACAAATTCCTCCCTAAATTTGCAAACAAAATAAGGGAATAACATCTGTTTCATACCAATGGAGTTAATAAGCTTTCAGACCAAACTGTAATTCTGTGTTTTTTTTTCTTTCTTTCTTTCTCTTTGCCCATTAAAAGCAAAGTCGCTGTTTACATCTGTGATTCTGATTTCCACCAATCAGCATGTTTAATTATGACTCCATCATTTTTTTTTTTTATGTGTGGAGAGGGCAAAGGAGAAGCAAATGTTGGGCTGAAATTATAATTATTTGGTTGGTTGGTTTTTCTGTTAAAAATTCAACCCATTTTTTAATTATTCAATACTGAAACACAATATCCCATTGTAATAGATTAATTGTATAATGATTCATTCAATAGCAAGTTGCTATTTTGCCAATAAGTGGGAGCAGAGATTGCATTTCATACCTTTCCCAATTCTAAATCACTGCAATAGATGTATGGTAGAATTTGAATTGATAATCATTAATCCTATATATCCTCCAGAGCTTTGAAATCAGTAACCTAAACACTCAACTCTAAGTGTAAATCTTTTAAAGTTCTGACTAAATTTTAACAACTTCAACTATAATTTTAAAAAAGATTGACTCGAACCCAAGAAATCTACTACTTGTAATAATGTAAAAAAAAAAAAAAGGCAAAAAAAAAATGGTTGACTATAGTAGACAGCAATTAAAAGGCTCCTTTTCATTAGCTACTACACTATGATGTAGGGGAGGGCACCACTCATTTCCTAGGATTACTCCTCTTACCCTTGATCCTTATTCTATAATGTTGGATATTTAAAAGCAATGGACATCAAGTACCATTTTTTCTAGTCTCTGGTATAGCTATACTAACGATTCAATTCTAGTCTTTCTGTCCATAAGTGAATATTCAAACTATTATGTCAAATGGACCTCTGTGTGTGTGTGTGTGTGTGTGTATATATATATATATATATATATATATATATATATATATATATATATATATATATATATATATATGCAGTAGAACCTCCGGGATGCGGTGGTCCTTGGATACATTTTTTTCAGGTTACAATGTGGAATACAATGTTTTTCTGGTCCCTGGTTATGGTATTTACCCTGCCTTACAGCGTTATTTATAATGTTATTTGATTATATACATGTACATTATATACTGTACTGTATTTTGTTGATAAGTTTTAATGCCGTATCTCGGGGCTCTACTGTATATAAAAAAAACTTTCACATTAAAAATTTTTTTTTTTTTTTTTTTTTTTTTTTTATAATTAGAAAAACTTTCCATCCATTTATAAACTTGACTTATTAGTTGCAAACGATTGTAATAGTTTTCCTATTGAAATGTAATAAACCATCAACTGAGTAGATTTGATTTTGGAATTTTGAAAGCTATTATATTACACTAATATATATATACATACAGCCACTCTGATATTTATATATATATATATATATATATATATATATATATATATATATATATATATATATATATAAATAAAATATTTAGCGTTTTGATTTTTATAGAGAACAAGTATATTTTTAAAGGTTTTGTGAATTCAACATTATTTGTTGAACAAAATCTAAAGAATCATCCCCCCCCCCAAAAAAAAAAAATTGATATATGATGAAAACCGTTGGGTTAGGGAGTCTGAATTTTGAAAAGATCTGACTCTGCCTCGAAAAGCAATGAATTTGTTTTGACCCCAGATTCCTAAACCCTGATACTCTCATATATACATTGATATCATATGAATTGCCGTACCTTAATTTTTAATCTATGTAACTGCTTGATTTTTTCCTTAACTAAGATTTCATTCTGCTGTAAATTTTCCTAGTCCAACATCACTCGTTTCCTCACTAAGATTTTGTCAACAACTGAAATGCAAGGTCAGATTTTTGTGGCATTACATGATTAAACTAACGAACCAATCACAGCGCTCATTTGGGTCTTACTTTGACCTCCAAAACATCATTTATTATACTAACTTGTTTCACTTGGCATACTGTATTTATATTTAACTTGAGAAGTATATTACTGCTAATTAATATTAATACGTGCACATAATCTGTACTGTGATCAACAAGATGTACAAGATAATGTTTACAATAATTATTTCCAGTTTGCTCATTGGTCTGGAGATTTTTGATATGCCTACATATCTACAATTAAAAAAATAAATTTCATATAAGGGATTGTAACACAGTTTTAGTGGCCAGGACAGTACTGCCACTTCTGGTACTACCAGTAGCTACATCCATTAAACAAAGTATTTAAAAAAAATAAAATAAATGTCATGGTAAGTACTCGACTGAGCTTCAATCTATGAGATGCAAAGCATTAACAATAAACACTTGTTCAGCTACAACCACTCTCAACGATTTCCCCATCTCTCTATCTGTATCTAAATCTGAATGCAAATTCCATAAACAAAGTTCCTTTCTTAGAACTACCTGCCTGTGGAACTCTATGTCATGGGGCTGGTTTCCAACTGACTACAACATGGTCGTTTTTAAATCCAATGTAAACAAATTCATGTTAAGCTAAATAATTAATTTCTATCCAACTTCCACCACTAGCAATCATTATGCTGTTGTCTCACTGACCACCTTATCCCTGAGTGCCGTTCAGGCCTTGATAAGTTGGGGCTGTGATGTCGAAAAAAAAAATCCCCTATTGAAATGCGTTTATTTTGATCATTCAAATTTGATATTACATGTTAAAACGTTCATCACTTGATGCCATGCATATCTAAGAAAGCGTGTTTTACTATTGGGCCATTAAGTTCTTGGCTTGCTTAAAATTTCTCTGGGGCAAATAAGGTTCTTAATAATGCAGGTCTAATCCTGATTCATAATCCCATCATTCAGTTTACGCACTCTGATAGCAGAATTATGTTGGCCATAACAGTCTACTTCATGAGTACCTAAACCTTTCAATCGATTAAATTTTCTGACAAAATCATACATTGTTGCCCCAAATAAATCAAAGTTGCTTTCATTTTACATCAGTCTACTGCGTGATATATTCTCTATCCTCACTACAATCACCTGAGGTCATTATTTGGTTGTTACACTGCTTATAATTCTTTTACTTGAATCACCATTTATCAAGGCCCGAAGGCCACTCGAGGATAAGTTAATGAATGAAAGGTAGTAGTGTAGTAATCGTTAATGACGTAGATTGAGTAGAATTCGATTTTATGTAGTAACTTGTTTACATTAGATTTGAAGGCTATCATGTTGTATTCAACCGGGAAGCAGGCGAGTGGAACAGTGTTCCAAAGGAGGGCAGTTCTGGGAAAGAAGCTTTGTTCATGTAATCTGTGTTTAGATTTAGGCACAGATAGAGTGGGGGAAATCATATAGAGTGGTTGTAGCTAGTCGAGTGCTTTTTGTGAAAGTTTGGCAAGGGGGGGAACCATATATTACAGTTCAGTCGAGCACTTGCCATGAAAATGCTGGTAGAGCAGAGACAGGCTTGAAATGTCTCTCCTGTGGGAAAGAGGTTGCAGGGAAGAGAAAAGGGCATTGTTTACTAGGTTTTGCAGCTTGTTTGGAACTCTATCAAGGTTGGATAGAGTGTGCCGAGCAGCTCCTGCGCAGATGTGGCAACAGTACTCTATTATAGGGTGTACCTGGTTCCTATACAATTAGAAGATTGTATTGACAGTGAGACATCTACTGAAGTGATAGTGATCAAACCATTTTTCCAGCGATATTGGCAACAGATTTGATATGTGTTCCATTTGAGATCAGGAGTGAAGGTCGGTCCCAGAGCTTGTCAAGACATTGAGCTTCCTCAAGACAAAAGCCATTCATTTTAATTGGGGTGTGATGGTGATCAGAGTGATTAGGAGAGAAGCTTGGTTTTCGATGCATGAAAATTAACCAACTACCTTACAAGATGTCACTTGATCTTTCCAAAGAGTCACCTTACTTTCCTGAGAGTTTTTTTTTTTTTTCATATGTAATATTTGATAGCATGTCCTCATCAGTTGCCAATCATGTGTGGTATAACAGTTTTGGTGGGCATAACTTATTCATTAAAGTTTTCTTTTTTTAATTTTATCGAACACATCTTTTAAATGTACATTTCTTTTCTTCAAATTTTTCTTATGAAAATTATGCTACCATATTTAAATAATTTCTTTTAGACTCTTGTAAAAAGCTTATATATTCTTTTATTTTTTAAATTCTGCAAGAACTGACTTGTTTGTAGTTGGATGATGCTTTGATTTACGTCTATCACTAACTTTAGCAGTTGCTTTTATTAACGTAAATGTTAAAAGAAAAGAGTTTAATTTTTAAATCAATTGATTTTGCAGAATGTTTTTTTTTTTTTTTTTTTTTTTACATCTTCCTGCTTTAGTTTATACTAGCATGGTATCCTGAGTTGCCAGGGTGGAGAGAGGTGGTATACTAAGGATATTGAGCAACCCTCAGAAAAAAAAAAAAACAACAACTTCTGTTTCAGTCAAAATAGCAGGGAGTGCCTGTGTGACTGCAAAAAAAAAAAAAAAAAAATGTGGTAGGTAGGCTCGAACCTATAACTCGAAAGAGGAACAGGAGATGAACAAAGCTAATGCGCTAGCTGTCACAGTCACTAGGGTCGAAATAACGTTTTTTTAAATGCACATTGAGATTGTTAGGCGTATGACTTGCAAAAATCTTGATGTATAAAGTGAATCCTCCTAGGAAGAAACGGCCCAGTTTACCCAGACAGAATTAATCTTTTTGGTCAATTTTTACATATTTTTTGTCCGAGAGATTGATCTTTCTAATGATACCAATTTTGTCATGGTCTAATGTGTCTGTCAAAAATTTTTGACACACACACACACACACACACACACACACACACACACACACACACTTTCCCTTTTATATAATAGAAGAAGAAGAAGAAGAAGATGATTTCATAGTGAAAACTAAAATTTTACTGCTGGAAAAAAAAAAAAATTTTTTTTTTCTTTTTCATTCATACATTGTAACAGAATAATTTTCAGTGTTTTACAAAAAAAAAGTATTGTATTAGCAGATTATCGTTTTTATGTTTTTTGCTTTCATAGGAGGGGGGCCTGTATTGGCTCGCATGTTTCTGATTGTGATTAACAGAATGAACTAAAAATTGCCAACACGATTTATGATTTGAAAGCCACAAAAAAGAAAATGTAAGATGACAGACGACACTTAAGCATACATATGCAAAACCAAAATGAATTTAACTGAGGTGACAAAGAGTTAGGTTGTAATTTTTTAGCTTTCCCCACCCCCACAAATAAAATAAATATATAAATAAAAATAATATTTGACCCTATAATTAATTAATTAATCTTAAATCAGGAAAAGAAAAAAAAAAGCGAGGAGAATTTGTTGCATTTAATGTCAGTACTATTTGATTATTCAATGACGATTTGACCATTTTCAGTTTGTTTTATAAATTACAATCAGAAATATTTGAGCCAATATGAGTCCTCTCCTATAGAAAGAACCAATTTTTTTTTTTTTTTTTTTTTTTTTTTTGTAATTTTAGTTGTAAATAATTATTATTTTCCTAGTGACGATTCATAGTCTGATATTTTGATGTAGGCATTAATTAATTTTGTTATTTTGGAAAACTTGAATACACTCCAAACAAAATACATTGTCATTGATATGTAAAAGGGCTACTGTGAATTAAAAACCATATCTATGAGATTATCCCAAGTGGAGAGTTTTGTAGTAAGATGTTTGTTCACATTACATTTAAATTTCTGCATTTCGGTACATTAAGGGAAACAGAGAGCAGGGAGAAAATTTCAAAGGCTAGTAGTGCCAGGAAAGTAGGTATGAGAGTAGAAAGCTTTCCGGCATCTGGGGACCTCTATGGTGAAGGTATAGGACTTTTCTGGTTGTCAGGCTGGTCAGAGGTATTTATGTTGAGGGGGCACCATAGCAGCAAGTTCATCAGAGCACATTTCATGCAAAACAAGCACAAGGTGTAAATATTCTGGTGATGGGATGAGGGTTGGGGCTTGGTAGTGTGGGATTTATTATATTAGAAGCTTTTAAAAAAAAAATTTTTTTTAACTCTGTCTACTGGCCCAGATGTGACAACAATGCTCTAGACATTAGCAAAGGATTTCTTTGTAGAGATATAGTATACAAACAGGTGTAAGAAGTTTTTTAACATAGTAGAAAGAGCCCACCTTCTTTGCAGCAGTCTTTGCAATATCTTCTATATATCAAAGAAGTGTTGCGGTAGAAGTAGCTGCTTCTATGTAAATAAAATAAAATTGGGGCAGGGAAATCACTTTGACAAACTTCTAAAACTTAAACCTTCAAAAAAATTCGCTTAATTGCTAATAAAATAGGTTAAGACTAGTCTTAGAGTCAAAAGTTTTTTGTTTTTTTTAAACCAAATTTAGAGTGAGAAGTTTTTCATCCGAATCCCCAGCTTTTCAAATAAGTATAGTTTATTTATGAAGAACTCTATTTGAGATGACGCCATCTTAATATAACTAAGAATGAATATAATGTTTTGCCATTTGACATGGACAAGCAAATTAATAAAGAAATTAAGCTATAAAAACAACTGAACCTGAATTGTATGCGTAGGCTGTTAAAACAAAGTCACACTCTATTATCAGTGATGATTAGGAGTTGGGTATTTAGTTCTCTCTCCCATCACAAGAACTGTGATATAATGATTGGGAGTTTAACTACTGCTCATATATCTTAGCTTTCAGTTTATTCTGATTTCTTGATATCTACTCTCCCTACTCCCCTCTGATGTAAACATTAATAACTTATTTAATTTAGCTATTAATTTCAGCTTTCATTGCGGATAACTCTTAGGTCATTCTAACCTCTAATAGTACAATCCACTCTGGTAATGTAAAAACAAAACATATAGTTGACAACCTGATACTGGAAGAGTTATTTCACAAATAAAAGAAATGCATAATGCATAATAGTTAAGTGTGGGAAGAGAACATAATATCTCAAACATGAAGCTATATATATATATATATATATATATATATATATATATATATAATCTGACAGAAGAGAAAAAAATGTTACTTTGACAGGAAGTAGTTCAGCTCAGAATTGCCTGGGATGACATTTGGTTTACATGATTTTGAAGGAATTTGGATAAATCATATGATGACATTGGTGTGTATATATGGCAGGCGGGCAACAACAGAGGTTATAATTAGTGATGGTACGATTCCAATATTTTTCCTGAATCTGATACAATTACCGAATCTGATTCTTTATAAATCTCTAAATATTAAACTATAAAGTAGATCTTTATCCTGATTACCATAAAAACACACGTTAAATGTGGATATATTTTCTACAAAATTAAAAACACATTTGTGGGTGGTAATCTATAGATTGTAGTTTTACTGGTAGTTTAAAAATCAACAAATATTTAATGTTTTATTATTACGTCCAGCAGTGCAAGATTTTGTTAACAAATCTGATAAAAAAGATAATTAAAGGAATCGTTTTTGGTATCGGAAAATAGACACAAATTTTTCTGATTACAATACCGATTCCAATACCCCCAAAAGTTCTGATTTTTCAATTCTGATTAACTGTCCCAACATTAGTTATAATCTAACGTTTTTTTTTTTTAAGATCTTTTCAGTTGTAAATATTATTTGATTGAACACAAAGTTAGATTCATATTCTTTGGATTACTGTTCTTCTCCTGAGTCTTATTTTCACAATGTTTGGCTGATGTAACCTCTGACCTTCTTCAGGTGTATCTTGTCAAACTCAGAAATTTATATAAAATTTTGAACAGAACCTTTTATTTAATCCAGGGGGGTAACATGCTTTCTTTCCATTAGCCATGGCCAGGTAGAAGTCTTATGTAATTCGCAATTGTATTATTGCCCGTACTGAGGATTGAACCATCAACCTCCAGAATCGTGTGACTTAAACTGAATTTTATCAAGTACTTTATTTGTACATGATGCGTCTTTGTGTACGAGTTTGATAAGATACATCTGAAGAAGGTCGGACGTTGCATCATCCAAACCACAGTGAAAATAACACTCAAGATAAGAATAGTAATTGAAAAAAATCTGAATTATCAATCCTCATCTCAAAAAATTTAGAAACGAAGATTGTTTTTTTACCGTTCAAGTAATTTATGCTATTTGATTGTATTTATTTGTAAATTGATTATAGATCTGTTGATTGCATTTTTGTTTTATTTGGACTACTATTCTCATTTTAGTGATTATTTTCATAATGTTTCGACCCATGAAACCTGTGACCTTCCTCAAGGACTTGTGATGCAATGGTTTAATGTTGGTTAATTATCGGTTCTAAATGAAAATCTATTTGCAGGTTGAAGATTCCATCCTTACTACAGGCAATAATAATTATAAATAACATTAATTAATCAGCATTTCTACCCATGTATGGCTAACAGAACAAGAACAAATTCCCCTCCTCCCCCACTAGATTAAATAACGGTTTCAGTCTGAAATTCCATATGGATTTTTGGATTTATGTAAACTAGAGGCAAATGTTTGTTAAAAGTTGTTCAATCAACGTACAGAAATACTTCAAATTTTAGAATTAACAACAAAATTAGTGACAGTTTAGAAATTCATCAGGATTTTGTATTGAGTTGATTTTCATTTGTGTCTTAGAAATATTGTCTGCAAAGTTTCATATGGATTGTCTGGAAGTGATATTGTGTGTTGATGATTGTGTACTTGTCTGTGAAATAATGGAAGACCTACTGGTTAAGTTAAAACCTTTGAGGAATTTTATGGAAAGTGAAAGTCTGAGAGAGAATATTAGCAAGATGAAACTGGTGATCAGTGGTTGTCAATTTTAATTGAAAAGGTTTTTTTCATCTAAAATGCAAAATATTTATCTACGCTATAGAAAATATTTATAGATAGAACTGCAGAGAATAGTGAAGGGAAAATTATTGAATAAGAACGCCCCCCCCCCTCCACTCCGATAATTAATGAGAATTCCTTTTACATTGTAATAAGTAGAATATTTAAACGTTTGATTGTATAGACGTTACTGAATATATTAGAAAACTTTTTTCTATCATTAGCCTTTTAATCTCACTGTCAGTTCGACAAATGAGTCAACTTTATGTACACACATATGTAAATAGTCATCTGCTAGATTGATAATGAACGCTTCCAAGTGATAATAACAAAGGAAATATAGAATGAAAAATTCTCAGACAGTATTTTTCATTCAATCTTATAAATCGTGCTAGATTATTTGAGTTATGCTTAAAAATGAAGACATTATTTATGTATAATGTATGTATATATATATTTTATATATTTTCTAGCATTTCAGCCCGGCGTTGCCCGGGTGTTTGGAGGTGTGTGTTGAGAAAAAAAAAAAAAAAGAAAGAAAAAGGTTGTAGTAGGAAGGCAGGCTTGAACCCGTACCGCGAAGGAGGAAAAGAACGGGAAAAAACATGACGTCTTTACTGTTATGACCACCACCAAACCGGAAATGACGTAGGTTCAAATTAAGGCTAGACAATCGAAAAGAGGGGATGACTTTCGAAAATATCGGCAAAAAAGTGACCCCTCCCTGTTGAAAAATGCCTAGTTGAGGGTGAAGAAATTAATGTTTTTAGCCAATTTTTAGGTATTTGTCGTTTGAAGGGTTGAACTTCAAAATGATACTGATCTTGTGAAAATCTGTCGCCTCTGTCAAAAGTTTTAGGCAGACATGCAAACACACATACATACATTTATATATTGGTAGTTCAAATTTTCGACACAAACTGATTGCCCTATCTCTGAATACCCTTTATGTAAAATTTCAAATGTTTAGACCAGAAATTGTCTGAGTAATTTGGTAGAGACTGCAGAGGTAAAATTTTTTAAAACTTTAATCTCTATTATGACCCCTTAACATTTATTGTTTGGGGCTCAAATCAGGTTATTAAATTAGATCCATGTTCAAGGAACCTATATCTAAAATTTCGATTGTTCATACCTAAAATTGCCAGAGGAGTTTGGTAGAGTTCTCAAAGGTCAAATTGTTGAACTTTGACCTCTTAACAGCTAAATTTCTGGCCGAAAATGGATTACAAAAATTTTCCCAAATCTCAGTACCCAGTATATCAAATTTTGAGTCTGTAGACTTAAAATTGACACACAGACACTTTCACTTTTATAGATATATGGATATTGTGTCTGCCATTCACAACATTACAGTAAAACAACATATCAAATAGTTTAGAAAGAAAAAAAATCTGTTATGTCAGTCAAATAATTGTAAGAAATGAATTATTATTTAGTTAAAAAAATGTTTATTTGATGACTAAAATAGATAAACTATGTCATTTTTTTATATTAATGACATGAGCTGATTTTTGCTTTTATGGTTGTAATTTAAACATGTTTTCATTTTACCAATCTTCTTGCCTAGAATAAGTAATTTTCTTTTAAAAAAAAAACACTCCAAAAATCTAAAGTGGAATATAGTTTTTTTTATTATTATTGTAAAGAACATGGTAAAAGAATAATAAATAAAAATTGGCTAGGTAAAATCAAATATTGACTTAAACATGCATTGTTATTTATAGTTGGAAATCTGATTGCAAGCTCAATTATATATATATTTCCACAGCCAAACAACGCCGCAACACACAAGAGCCATGATAGTCAAGAAACTGGAAGTTCAAGACTCGAGTTTTGCCTTCATTTGGGCTCATCAGTTAAGCATATCGAAACCTGGGATTCAAAATCCGAGCTTCTTGCATGCAAGACAAGCACTCTCTGCCAACTGAGCAAATGCCCTGCACACAAGAAAGTCTATTAAGTAACACAGAACAAGCTCGGGTTTCGAATAGATAGCACAGATAGGATCGGGTTTCGAATCCTGGATTCGGATAAGTCTAACTGATGAGGCCAAATGAAGGCGAAACTTGAGTCTTGAACTTCCGATTTGTTGACTGTCATGGCTCTTGTGCACTGCAGCATTGTTTGGCTGTGGAAATAATTATATAATCTCTCACATTCTGAAAATATATATATATATATATATATATATATATATATATATATAATGGAGCTCCCTCAATCTTTGACAGACTATGGTTACCCATGAAGGGGTGCCTGCGCGTGAAAGTCTTATGGGCAGGAGGTGCGCAATCTCTAACCACACCTCTCCTGAGTAAACATTGTTAAATACCAGTGGCAAGTGAAGTGTACAAGACGAATGGAAACAAATGCTGAGATAAGCGGAGAGCACATACAGCACCTAGAATTCCCAAATGGTCACCCATCTGGTACTAACCAGGCTCGCCGTTGCTTAACTTTGGTGATCTGACGAGAACCGGTGTGTCAACGCGATTATGCCGAATGTAACTAACACAAGTATATATATATATATATATATATATATATATATATATATATATATATATATATATATATATATATATATATATATATATATATATATATATATATATACTTATGCATACACACGCACATACATGCATCTAATTAGCACTACATATGTACCATCTTATATTTCTCTTTCTCTTTTTATCCTGTCTTGTATTTAAGATCTATTTGAATGTGCTTGCCTTGGCGGGTTTAATTGCATACTTATGCTGTTGTTAACTGCTAGGCCAGTATCGAAATAAACTTTAGATTTTATATATTTATATTTTGGCTTCAGGTGGGATTCATTATATGCAGAAAAAGCCAATAGGTCAGTAGGTAACAGGCTAGATTAAACCTTCCTTCTCTGAACCAAGGTCACTTTAAAGATTAGATTTATGTCTGCTTTAATTTGAAAAAGCAATCTTTACTTTCTGTGTGTTTTTAGTTGCCGGAATGTTAGGATATAATTTTGCTGCCAATCTTAACAAATGTATGCCAAGCACATTTGACGTGTTAACCTTCTACTCGGTGGCTTATAGAAAAGGAGAGCTTGTAAAATAGATTTGACAGGAAAGAAAATGAGCCTTTATATTTGTTTGATATGAGTCGTCCCATCTATTATTTTTTGCAACATGTTTTATTTTATTTTTTATTTTGTTTTTTGTTAATTTAAGCTTAAGTCAGTCGTTTCCAAACAAAATGAATTTTCTTTTGCGTCAAAATTATTCGTCGCTGAAATGTTGCATCCCTGTGTGTTTTACAAGTGTTTTAATAGAGTGTGCTCCGACGAACTTAAAGCACATACCCTCTCAACATAAACACTCACAACCAACCTGACAAGAAGCAAAATCCCACCCCTACACAGTAGAGATCTCCAGATGCTGGAAAACCTTCTACTCCAATAGTTTCTTCTCTTGAACTGCTAGATTTTGGAATTCCCTCCCATTTCCCTGCTTCCTTAACTGTACATGCTTAAGTGCACATCTAATGTGAACAGACATTTCGCTGCTCAACTCCCTACATACTGTCCTTATAGATATCTCGAATATTAGACTCTTACGTCCAAGTGCTACTGTGGCTTGGTTGGGATGAAATAGCAGTAAAAACATTTTTTTATTTAATTTAATAAGTTTTTTTCAGCAGGATATTTTGACATTATGTCAACCTTTCGTTTTTTTTTAATCTTTATTTCTCCCTAAAATATTTGGATATTATTCCCTTGTAAAAGTTGTCAGATGATCAAAATACCCATTAAAAATGACGTTTTCTTTTTATTGCAATATATATATCTATTTATATAAAGTTAGATATGTTTATATGTTTGTATTGACATGATTCATTCCTAAGCTAGTTAAACACTCATTCTGAATTTGAAACACAGCTACTAGGTATGAGGATGTAATATCTGGGCTATATTTACTTTTATGAAAAATGGACAAAGAGAGGAGTGGAAGCCCTTTGTGAATTCAGATTCATTTGATTTCTGTAAAATGTTAACAATACGTATTAGACATCAGTTAATATAAATATTCCTCAAAATTCAGATTCTTTGAAATATTTAAAAATTTTTTTAGAAGGTACATTGTGGACACTTCGCAATTTGAAAATCCATTTTGTCATTTTTAACATGTAAACGACCGTAATTGACTGGCTATTCAGAATAAAATATCTATTTTGTAGGATGTAAGCTATCAATAATGACAAACTCTGAGAAAATAGACTTCACTTTATTATATAGATACAAGGGTCATTCCAAAATTAAGGCCTCTTATTTTTTAACTCGAAATCTAAAATGTTGAAGAGCTCCAAAGATGGGAGTGGTACCATTAAAATAGGTGACCTTTTGTGCTTCAGAATATATCTTTCTACATAGGCACCACCATTCTCAATGCACTTTTGCCAGCTCCTTTTGGTGCCTTGGTAATAAAAGTCTGGAGCATGCTTTGTCACTCACATCTCTGTCAGCACTCTGAAATCGATGAACCCATCTCCTAACCGTGCTGACAGCAACTGCTTTCGCCCCATAAACATTCAATAGGCACCGGTGAATGTTGATCAGCTTAATTTTTTCTATATGAAGAAATTTAATGACACATATTTGCTTTTGACACATCCATAATGAGTTGCTTTCTTAGAGTTTAACACCGTCAATATCTGCAATGGAGAGATGAAACTTTCAGGTCATGAACGCATGTTCAGTCATCATAACAATGCAATTTGTAATTTCTTCTGATCCATTTAGGTGGAATAAAAATAGGAGGCATTACTTTTGGAATGCCCTCACAGATAGAAGATAATAATGCATTTGTCTTGTGAATGTTCAGATAAGAGAAAGTTATTATTATGAAGCTCTATCAGAAAATATATTGAGCACCGTATATATGTACAAAGTTTGTTGTCCTGATTTATATTGCAACGATTGTTTCTGAGAAATTAGTTTTCACATACATATTATTATTGTTACCCACTAGGAGTTCTCACACAGGTCATCATCAGAGATTACTAACTAACAACCGGTGGTGTTCCCTGGAGTCTGAGTGACACCCTCCCCATCCTATCCGTGCCTAACTCTAAATGCAGATTCCATGAACAAAGTTTCTTTCCCAAAACTGCCTGCCTTTGAAACACTGTTTCACAAGCCTGCTTCCTGGTTGAATACAGCATGGTAGCCTTCGAATCCAATGCAAACAAGTTCTTGTTTAGCCGTCCCCATAAATAATCAAATTCTACACAATTTACACCATTAACGATTATTATACTATTACCGTACATTCATTAACCCATATCCTCGAGTGGCCTTTGGGCCTTGATAAGTGGTGACTCCCAAGTAAAAAAAAAAAAAAAAAAAATTCTTTCAATAACCATTACAAATGAATTAGCATTATCTAAACAGCCGCTTACCACCGACTTCTTGTTCGTAACGACCATTGTTCCTCACTGGAATTTGGATGACAACAAACCGCCTCACAGTCCCAGTCCTTTTTCATTCATTCAGTGGAAGTTTGGTTAGTTATTTTGAGGTTCCAGTGAGTTATTATTATTATTATTATTGTTATTATTATTATTATTTTTTTAATTTTTCATCTACATGTCTCATGCTGAGGTTAAATGTTTCATGAATGACTTTCAGGTTCTATTTTTTGCGATTTCACTTTACCCAGCAGCTGCCACATCATTAATTGGTCTTCTCCATGTCTTAAGCGGCATGCCATTGTGATTATTGATCTGGAGCATACTTTTGAGCATTTCGGATGACTGACAGTGTGTGACATTGTTGTATGTCATAATTTCTGATGCCAGCCTTTATCGTAAGGCTGATACACTGCAGCCGATACTATACTATTACTAGTGTTGGGACGATTAAACAGAATCAGGAACCGTGAAAAGTTTGGGGTATTGAAATCGGAATTATAATTTTTTTTCTTTGATTTTGATTAAAATTCAATTTTCTAGTGATGGTACTAATGCTGAAATGATAAGTATTTATTGATTTTAAACTACTAGTAAAACTGACATCTAGAGCCCCCCACCCCATCGAACAAGTGTATTTTTACATTTATTAATATATATTAACATATGACATAGGGTAACCTGAAAATTAAAAAAAAAACAAACAAACAAAAAAACAGTTCTATAGCTAAATATTTCAAGATTTTAAAAGAATCGAAATCTATAATTATATTAGAATTGGGAATTCAGAATAGAGTCAGTAATTGTATTGGAATTGGAAAAAAATTTTGAATCGGCCCATCACTATTACTCTTATTTCTGAGATTGAAACTATACTTTTACTATAGTTAATCCTTATTTTGATATACTATTTGTGATTAATCTACTATTTTTTAATGCTCATTTTGGGAGGATAGGGTCGTCTAGTATCAATTCTGATGTCATGATACTCAGACATTATCTCCTCTTTTTAGGCTGCAGGAGGGAAATGGTATAATGTATAGTGTAGTATCTGTTTTGTTGTCATGAGACCATCCTTCCATACATTACCTTCTCTTTTTAGTGTGGTAATGTATTATTTGTAGGTTTGTCATGATACCATCCTCCCAGGCAGTCCATGGAGAGACTTTTCTATATAAAAACAGATGATATAAAAAAACAAAAACAAAAAAAAAACTTTAAATAAAAATAAGTATAACAATAGTAATTCACAACAAATTGAAAATAATTGCAATCGATTAAGATTAATGCAGTATGATCGCAATCTTTGTAAGGAGAAAACATGGCAGAGATTATCAGTTGTATGAACCATGTAAGTTTAAAGTGTTTTCTGTTTTTTAAGGTGAACATCTGATAAGTGACTAAAAATGCAGCAAGGACATAATTTTGCCAACTTGTTAGTTGCGAACAAAACAATGTTATAATGGTTTCTGTTTGAAAAGCAGTAAATTACCAACCGAGAAAACTTGATCTTTGAAACTCTATAATATATATATATATATATATATATATATATATATATATATATATATATATATATATATTAGCCTGGGTGCCTGGTGTTACTCGGGTGTCTAAAGGTGTGTGTTGAGCAAAAAAAAAAAAAAAAAAAATGGTAGCAGGCAGGCAGGCAGGCTCGAACCTGTACTGCAAAGGAGGAAAAGAATGTGAAAAAAAAAAGTGACGTCTTTGCCATTGTGTCCATTGCCAAACCAGAAGTGGTGAAGGTTTAAATTAAGCCTAGTCAATCGATAAGAGGGGATGACTTTCGAAAATATCAGCGAAAAAAGCAACCCCTCCTTGTAGAAAAGTGCCCAATTCAGGGTGAAGAAATTAATGTTTTTAGCCAATTTTTCAATATTTATCGTCCGAAAGGCCGAGCTTCAAAACGATAACGATCTCGTGAAAATCCATCGCCCATGTTGAAAGTTTTAGGCAACATACAGACATGCAAACAAACAAACATAGATACATTTAAACATACAGGTGATATATATATATATATATATATATATATATATATATATATATATATATATATATATTGTTTATCTCTTATGATGTATCCCCAGAATATTGGAATTTGTATATACATAGTTTTTGTTTTGTTGTAAAATTGAATTTCTGTGCTTTTTGCATATAAAATTCTACAAACTTGTAGACCTATAACAGACAAAGGCTATCTCAGCAAAATATATTTGTCATAGTTTAAAAATGTAATTGATTTGTAAAGGTTGACCTGCCACATAAATCATATATATGTAAATCTTTGTTTGCAAAGCCAAGCCATAAAACTATATTTATAATCACGAAAGGCCAATTCAGCTTGCTACTAAATCAAAATTTGTAACCCAATGCCAGACAGGTAAACCATAACAACAGGATATAATAGATACTAGTGTATCTACCTCTCAGCTGTTGTCTTCCATTATTTAATTAGGCAAAATGATATCCAGAAGGACACTCGAGCAAATCAAAGTTGGATACATGATGATGCTAAAAATTGTAGGCGTCCACCTCCGCTCCAGTAATCCAAGAGCAAACATTAATAGAAAACAGAACATAATATGATTTAATATTCTGTTCAACCAAACTACTAAAACAAATAAAACACTGAAATAAAAAATATGCCAAATCACAAAAAGCTTTTCAGATAGAGCTTTATAACAATCATAAATGGTCATTTATCTCTTTGTTTGTAAATAAACAAATCGAGCACTGTAAAAGTGGCAATCAAATCTTTATATGAATAGATATTTGATTATAGCGTTTGCAGGCACCGATCCCATTAACTAGAGGGAAGAACTGCCAACTGTCAACTAGATGGTTGTAGGTTTGATCCCTGGTTAGGATCTAGCCATGCTGAAGAGCTGTGATACAATGAAGCAGTCTCCTGTGAATGAATGGAGATATATATCAAGGGTGTTTTTTTTTTTTTTTTTAGAGGCGGCAAACTTTAAATTAAAATAAATCACAGAAAAATATGTTACCATACAAATATGTTTATTATTATTATTATATTATTATTATATTATTATACAAATATGTTGTTTATTCCAAAGATTAATTTTCGACATTTATTATTTAAATACAGTTTTGGGCATATGGCCTCGCAGCTCGTGCATATATAGCATAATCTAAAGGACTAATTTTACAAATTCTGTGCATTAAATTAGGCTGTATTTTGGCAATAATGCGTCAAATGTTGTCTTTCAAGTGGTTTATTGTGTCTGGTTTATCAGTGTAGGGATGACTTCACACACTCCCAAAGAAAATGATCTAATGGGATTAAATCTCATAAACAATGTGGCTAGTTGACAGATCCTTTTTATGAAATTATTCCATTATCAAATGTTTCTTTCAAATGTCAGACATCTGGTTGGATGTCCCATCCCCTAGAAGAAAAAGTTTAAGAAAAATGAAAAAAAAAAAGAGAGAAATAAGTTGACAAACACTGCTTGGTTCTCATCTCTTCATGATAAATTGCCAAACTAAACTGAACTCAAAATAACCAATAGTTGCCAAATCTGCAATTAAAGAAAATGGTTGTCGATTTAATGTTCACCACCTCTAATAATATCTGAAGAGAAACAAACTCTAAATAGATCCTTTTAATTATCTTTTAATTTGATTTTGTTTAAAGCAGAATCTTCTACTGTTGGTAGTAATAAAACAATATTTATTGATTTTAAACAACCAGTGAAACTAAAATCTATAAATCATCCCCCATAAATATATTTTTATATTTAAGAAAATATCTTCGCATTTAACATATGGGAAAAATAACAAATCTAATAATATTTAATGATTTATAAAAAATCAGCATCAAAATCGGTAATTGTATTGGAATTGGGAAGAATATTGGAATCGGCCCACCACTAATATACAGGGTGGCCACAAAGTCTGGCTATATTATGTAGCAAGACTTCCACAAAGTTTGGCTACATTATGTAGCAAGACTTCCACAAAGTCTAGCTACATTATGTAGCAAGACTTCCACAAAGTCTGGCTACATTATGTAGCAAGACTTCCACAAAGTCTAGCTACATTATATAGCGAGACTTCCACAAAGTCTGGCTACATTATGTAGCGAGACTTCCACAAAGTCTGGCTACATTATGTAGCAAGACTTCCACAAAGTCTAGCTACATTATATAGCGAGACTTCCACAAAGTCTGGCTACATTATGTAGCGAGACTTCCACAAAGTCTGGCTACATTATGTAGCGAGACTTCCACAAAGTTTGGCTACATTATGTAGCAAGACTTCCACAAAGTCTAGCTACATTATGTAGCAAGACTTCCACAAAGTCTGGCTACATTATGTAGCAAGACTTCCACAAAGTCTAGCTACATTATATAGCGAGACTTCCACAAAGTCTGGCTACATTATGTAGCGAGACTTCCACAAAGTCTGGCTACATTATGTAGCAAGACTTCCACAAAGTCTAGCTACATTATGTAGCGAGACTTCCACAAAGTCTGGCTACATTATGTAGCGAGACTTCCACAAAGTCTGGCTACATTATGTATCGAGACTTCCACAAAGTCTGGCTATATAATGTAGCGAGACTTTGTGGACACCCTGTATAATTATAATAAAATAATAATTATTCATTTTTACCAACAGACACTTGTATTTCATGCTTATGCAATCATCGGTGTAGGGTAGCCAGTCATGAGTCGAACTCCACCACTAAGCCACCTTTTGCTCCATTTTTCAAGCTTCTACCTTAGGGCCACCAAACAATTGCCACGGAAATGAAGGGAATTAAGAACTATTAAACGCCGAATTCAGGCAAGTACATTACGTAATCTAGAGTGTTCGCATGAGCAGAAGTCGTGAACATTGCATAAATGCTAGTTGATTGCCTTAATTATAACTATACAGACAGTGCTCATCCTTAAGTATTCTTAAAGGGGCTTCATAATTATAATTAAATAATAATTGTTCGTTATATATATATATATATATATATATATATATATATATATATATAAATGTATATATATATATATATATATATATATATATATGTATTAGTGTTGGGACGATGAATCGGAATAAAAAAAAAAATCGGGACTTTTCAGGGTATCAGAAGCGTTATCGGAATCGGAAAAATTTGTGCATATTTTCCGATGAAAAAATGATTCCTTTAATTATATTTTTACTAGCAGGCTGCCAGGCATTGCTCAATTGTATAATACGGTTAAACATAATATTTTGATTAATGCAGATTTCGTATTTATTATTATATTGGACTCAATATATAATAATGATTTAAAAAGTTAAAAAAAAAAAAAAATGACTCGTGCGCCACCATTGAGAATCAAAACAAAAACTTTTAGCTTATGATTTACTTTTACCTTCGACATTAATGCCTAAGCTATGAAGACATGTTTGCTGCAAGGCTAAAAATTAAAACATAAACCAATAGCTATTACGTTATGCATGCATATTCGTAATGCAGTCGTTCGACTTTAACTGGCAAATTCCATTTTTTGGTAATTTTCACACTTTTGCACTGATTTTCTCCTGCTAAAATCCAAACATAAAGTTTTGCATGGGTTTGAATATCTTATATATCAAGTTTCATATCTGTAGACCAAAAACTGACAGAAAACTTTGGCAAATTTTTTTTAACAAATATATATACGCATACATAAATGTATATAGAAAGGTTTGTGTTTGCTATAAACTTTTTACGCAAATATTACGCAAGTATAAATCATGTAGAATATCTGCATGAATATAATTACACTTAATAGTTAACTAAGATGATCATCCCATAAGAAAACCGAAAAAAAACTAATAAAGAATAAAAATGAATGTTTAAAAGAATATGCAAATTAGCTAGATCTTTTGCAGATGAATGCAATTCCATGACCAGATATGACAAAGTTGTATTCTCTTTTTAAATAAATAGAAAAAAGGGGTTTTAATATGAATATCAATACAAAAAAAAAAAAAAAAAATATTATAGGACTAAAGATTTGATTTTCTTTAACAAAATCTTCCACTGCTGGTAGTATTGAAATAATAAATATTTATTGATTTAAAACTACCAGTAAAACTTAAACATATAGATCCCCACTCCACAAATGTGTTTTTTTTTTGAGTTTGAGAAAATATCGGCACATTTAGTGTGTGTTTTTACGGTAATTGTGAAAAAATAACAATGTTATAGTTAAATATTTAGAGATTTATAATGAATCGGAATCAGTAATTGTACAGGAATCGGGAATTTTATGCAGAAATGGTAACTGTAATGAAATTGGGAAAAATATTGGAATCATCCCATCAGTAATATATATATATATATATATATATATATATATATATATAATAAAAGTGACCTTGTTTGTCTGCAGATTGGTTTCTACCAAACTACTCTTTCAGTTTTTGGTCTACAGGCTTAAAACTTGATAAATGGTGTATTTATGACCTGTGGAACAAAGTCAATTTGCTTTTTAGTCAAAAAAATAACTCCTAAGAGATCAAATGCTCTACGCATGTGCAAATATACATTTATCCGTTTAACTAATTTGTCAAGTTTAATATGCATATGTCGTTTGCTCAGATAGCAGTAAATACTGCTAGAGACTAAATGTTTTGGTTTTGATTCTAGTTGATGCGACCCAAGCTATTTTTTTTTTTTAATTACGTATTGGGTACAATATCAATAGAAAATTGGCATAATAATAAATGTATGAAATCTGCATAAATTAATTATTTTAATTAAACATATTTTACGACTGGGCAGTACCAGGTTGCGTGCTAGTATATGTATATAAAATAAATAATGACAAAAGTCTTTATTCCAAGTTTCATGATGTTGACCATCTTACAGTTTATTCCTTTAAATACGTTGACATTCACAATTCTTGATAGCATCTGTTTCGTAACACAAAATCATTCATTTAATTATATTAATCAAACGTACTTAAAGGAATAAATTGTAAGATGGTCAATATTATGAAACTTGAAGTATAGACTTTTGTTATTTATTTATTATATGCTCTGTAATTATATTGAGCTTCAAAAATTAAGGATTGGTATAAATAAAAGGTGAAGTTTAATTGAAAAATACATATTTCCACAGAAATATATATGCACGTACAGTCATGCACACACACTAGTATAATTTAATTGCCATAAATATATTTGTACATTTTCATAACTTATTACCTGGCTCTACTTATATGTTGAGCACTGTTGAAGTAGATACTGAAAATCAAAAAATAATATATCTCCTTATAACATTTATGTGAATACATGGGTTAATAATAATGATAAATTATATAGTCATCCACATGCAGTACTGTTTCGCTGTATCACAGCTCATCAGTGCATCTAGATTAGAAATTACCTCAAGCTAGATTCAAAACTCAAATGCCTAGATGACAGCCTACGCTTCCGACCGTTACGCTATTCGACTGCTGCTGTGATGGACATGTGAATTAACAATGTTCAAATATTGTCCAAATGCTTAATCTTCACTTATTTACACAAACATCATCGTTTAATACGCTAATAGCAGTTTTTTATCACTCCCCAATATGCTCAACCCAAAATAGGGAGTAATAACTAACATTCTGTTTTTCACTACTGTAGTGCTTGCAATAAAAGAAAATGCATTTCAAGGTTGTTTCTGCTAACCACATGTTTTTAATTATTTTAGGCAATTAATCATGGAAGCCTTGAGAAAATCCATCAAAATGTCAATCATAATATAGACAACATTCCGATCATACTCATAATCATTATAATTCAGTCAATTGAAAATAATGACAGAAACAGGAATTCCCATTTTACTGATGCAAATCTGACTATATTTATACATGCATTTACATCAGTTGCTAATCTGTGCTAATCCTTTTATGATCAAGTCTGCATCGTCTGACAGGCTAGCAGTAATCTGTGATATTTAGAAGATCACCTATATACAGATCAGCATTCTTAACGTGTTTACCTGTCATTTTCACCTGCCATTTATGATATAAGGAGCCATGATGAAAATTTCAAATTGATCATTCATCTTGCTGAACAAAATGACACAATTCGTATTTGTTGTTTGTTTTGTATATTTTTTTTACTATCGATTAGATGCAGCATAATAACATTGACACACCAGTTTCTGTTAGATCACCAAAATTAAGAAGTGTTGAGTATGGTCAGCACTAAAATGGGTGACCAATTGGGAATACCAGGTGTTGAATATGCTCTTTGCTTATTTCGGCATTATTTCCAGTAGTTCTAGATTTCTCCTTGCCATTGGAATCAGGCAGTCTCAAATTGGGAATGGTGAGGTTGGGATTGCACAACCTTTGCTTAACAATTCAGCATGTGTCATTTATCATCCCTCCAGAATGATCAGACAATCCTTGGTGAACATCCATTATCTTTAATGATTTTTTAGAAAAAAAGCAATAAACGAAAAGCGTTTTGTCAGTTTAAATAATCTGTAATATTATAAACCTCACCTGTCCATTTAAATCTATGTATGTATGTATGTATGTTTGTATGTCTAGCAAAAACTTTCGACAGAGGTGATGAATTTTCACGAGATCAGTATCATTTTGAAGCTTGGCCCTTCGAACAACAAATATCGAAAAATTGGCTAAAAGATTAATTCCTTCACCCTCGACTGGGCACTTTTCTACAGAGAGGGGGTCATTTTTTTTGTTGATATTTTCGAAAGTCGTCCCTCTTTTCGAATGTCTAGCCTTAATTTAAACCTATGTCACTTATGGTTTGGCAATGGGCGCAACAACTAACGCGCCACATTTTTTTTTTTTTTTCACTTTCTTTTCCTCCTTCGCGGTAC
Source organism: Euprymna scolopes (assembly GCF_053919585.1). NCBI lineage: Eukaryota > Metazoa > Mollusca > Cephalopoda > Sepiida > Sepiolidae > Euprymna > Euprymna scolopes. The sequence goes on from NC_136488.1 coordinate 157,481,960, forward strand.
GGGTTCGAGCCTGCCTGCCTACTACCACTTTTTTTTTTTTTTTTTTTTTTTTTTGCTCAACCAACACCCTTACATACACTTTCACTTTCTTTTCTGGCTACTACAACTGTTTTTTGCTCAACACACACCTACAAACGCCTGGGCAATGCCAGGCACCCAAGCTAGTTTGAGATAAATTAAATTTACGTAGTTAAACCATTTTTGGGGGGGGTGGAACAATTCTTTACACAAAATTAGCTTAGGTTTCTGCATTTTAACGCTGTTATTTATTAAGAAACTGGATTCTTTGAAGGGCCCCCATTCAAATCACAGCCTATATGTCATAGGAACTCACTGCATTATAAACCTACCTCCTCCTCCTCCACTTAAGAAGGTTAATTTTTTTTTTTGTCTTTCAAAGTCTATGGACATCCAGATTATTGAAAATTAGTAGGGATGATTTCTTTTCTGTGTAATATTGTTTTGTATTAGAGAAATTTCATCAGTAATTTTGGTAAGAATTTTGCAAGTGATACACGGTTCACATCTTTTCTGGCATTTTCTATCGATTTAAGTTTATTATGTCAGACATGTTATTTGCAACATTAATAGTTTTGATTGTTTTAAAGTATTTTAGAGGTTTAGACTCTTATTAAAAATTCTAAATGTATTCTATTATTAAACTATCCATGAACCGGTATTTCAGCTAGTGTATGAGTATTTGTATTTGTGTGTGCGCTCGTGTATGTGTGTCTGTATAGGCATATATAATCCTATAATATAAAGGGCAGTTGTCTCTGTGTATGTTTGTATGTTCAGCTAAAAGTCAAAAACAACAAAACAGTAACCACATAGTTGGTATTTTCTTGATCGGTGTTGCCCCAGATGAATAATATCTAAAATTTATAAAAATTATTCATTCTTTAACTGTAAACTATGACAGATTTTGTCAGGGAGGGAGGTGGTCAGTCAGATCATATACTAACTAATGAGAAGTAACTCTGATTTTTTTAATCAAGGAGTTAATTCCCTTATGCCGACTCATACCTTGAGGAATCTATAAGGGACAGTTGTTTGTGTGCATGCCCAAACGGAGGAATGGGCTGGGTAGAGAAGAAAGAGGTGAGCAGGGAGAGGGAAACAAGAAGAGAAGGAAAGAGAGAAAGAAAGAGAACAGAGAGAAATTTTATTAGAAATATGTTATACTTTTGCCCTGGGTAGTGCCAGATAACCCTGCAAGTAAATAATAATGGTTAAACTGAACTGTTGTGATTCAGCAATTTTGGAAAACGAGGCTAAAACTTTGAAAAAGAAAGATGGTAGCTTTAGGAAAAAAAACATGTCATACATTTCTCTATTATTTTGCATTTTTTGACCGCATACATCTAAAAGTTTTATTTTTTTTTATCTTAACAATTTTTTTGTGGTAATTTTAAATTCAGACGTTTGTAATAGTTTCTCAAGATGAAACAGGTGTAAAATTGAAATAAAAAAAAATTACTTGACACTGTTCTTGGACCTGTCGGAATAAAAATTATACAATATATGAACTTGAGCTGTCACTGTTGATATGAACAGGCCTGTGAGGGACGATAGCGTCATGGTCAGACTGATCTGCTCTTCCAAAATTATGGGCAAGAGATGCATGACCAATCTGCGATAACATCTTGGCATCCCTCTTTGGAAGTTATCCTGAAGCGTGGAAGATTGAGATGGCTTGAGGTTGTGAAGAGAAGGAATGACAACGTTTGGCAATACAGAATGCTGTCCTTTGATGACGGGCAGATATCGTGGCCTGCCAAAGAAGATTGAAGCTCAGTTGAACACCTTTTATGAAAATAATTAAGTAGAAAAAGACTAGCAACGTTTCCTCTCTGAGTAAATAGTTGAAGAGATCAGAAGGAGTTGTCTGACCGGTGCTTCCAGCCGCAGTAGTCCATCTTAGGACTATTAATGTTTATTATGTAAATAGCCTGGAGAGGGATGGGCGCTGCCAGGCTAATCTTGCCCAAGACATGCCGCATGGAATAATGCAGCACCCCCACGACCCCGGAGAGTTAAGGGACAGTCATTATGGAAGCAATAAAAGAGGACTACAATTAAGACACGACTTTGAATAAATGTTATTTTCACAAAAGTTTATTGTCAGCATCAAAGAGAAAAAAGATGAAGTATGGAAATAAAATAACTAATACTTTTTAGATTTATTTTCAATTGTTTCAAGGTTATTTCTGAATTGATATCCTATTAGCTTATATGTTAAATGATTCGTATGTTGACTTGATTGATTTGGAAACAAATATAAGTGAATTAGAGAAAGAACAAAAGAATAGATCTTTTTTTCATTCAAGCATGATTAAGTTTAATCCATACAAATGAAATCCTTTGAAAATACATAATACTTTTCAACCGCATCTGCCAATGTTATCATCTATTGATCTCATAAAACCGTTTGTAATGAGTTTTTTTTCCTCTTCATATTTATCAGCAGTTGCAACAATTTTCTATGTCACCGTTTCTTTCTTTGTCTGAATCGTTTTATTGTCCAGTTTAGTGTTGAGTTGTATGGCATTTTTAGTTTTGATATTTTTTATTTGATTTCTTGGTTTCTGTTTTTATAATTTTATTTAGTACTAGCAGATATCCCTGGCGTTGCCCGGTATTAAATGTAATGTTAAATTCCTTAAAAAACAAAACAAAAAACAAATAAACTGAGACATATGCATGCAAGTATTATGTTTTTTTCTAAACAGTTCACTTCTTGTAAGTAATAAAAAAAAATAATCGAGCTGAGATCGAAATCAAAACCTAAAGCCAGTGAGTCAAGTACGATAACCATTAGACCAGCTTGCCACGATAGTTGTCCTCACACACACACATTCTCACTTATATATATATATATATATAGATAGATAGATATATACAGGTGCACTTTTTAGCATACAAGTTAAACCAGAAAACTGCAATTTTTCTGTAAAACCTACCCATCACTAGTCCACTCATTTAATAAACCCTGATAAATATATGCACATATTAGTATGAAATGTTTATCTCCTTACCATGACGGGATGATGTAACACAAGAGTTGGAAAGTAATATTTGAAGAGCCAGTGCCCGAAGGAAACAGCAATCCAGTCTGAAAAAAAAAATACCTGGAATGGTCCCATCTGCATTTCTTGGTATGAGCACTTCAGATGATTAACAGTAAACTAACCCCTTCACAAAGGGAGAAGGTAAAACCTGGTCGGGTAAACCTCCTAGAACTGCACAGGACCTGCAACTTACCTCAGTAAATGAGGAAAAGCCATCTCAACAATGGCTTACACTCTGTTGGTTTTGGTGTTGAGGGGAGCCTCTGCCCCCCCCCCCAACTGAACTGTACCATTCAACGAAAAGTGTACACAGTTAACACAATAGCAATAAATTTTGTGTTATTGACTTTTGTTTGGTTCAAGTTTGTTTGGAGGTGCTTGATATGCCTAATGGATACAATTGTGAACTCTGGAATCAGCTTTAGTGAGTTCAAGTCCTATCAAATCTATTATATTCAATTGTTGAGAAAGTTATGAACTTGCAATTCTACCCTAGCCTCGTTATAAGTAAAATAAATTGTTTTCAACTCATTTTTTTTTTTTTGCATGGAATCGTTTAAATAAGTATTGCCTCTTTATTCTTGTTACACACCTCATCATGAGCTGAACCAATTTCTAATGATTTGATAAAAATGTGTGCAACTAAATATCAACCTGGAGTTTTATCGATCACAATTTCAGAGTGTGGATATTGGAGACTGACATGAGTTGAAGGTCAGCTTTGACCGTGAATGGGCATGTTTTCAATTTAGTGTCTATCTTTTTAGGGAAGGAGTTAGATGTATGAAACCTATCAGGACATATCTGAACTATCTGGGTCGTTGGAAGCACATTGCAAAACCAGCAGAATTTTATGATGAATTTTGTGAACAACTATATTCTTGCGATGGTCAAATGATGACCAGACACTTAACAAATTTTAAGTTAAATTAGCAGTTATTATGTTAAATTAGCAGTTATTATGTTAAATTAGCAGTTATTATGTTAAATTAGCAGTTATTATGTTAACGTGTCAAAGCTATCTGATGTCATTTGGCAGGGATGAAACGGTTTAAATTTAATAGGAAAGAGAAAAGTAATTAATCAACCGATTAATCGGTAAATTGGCCAATTACCAGTTAATTAGCAAAGTGGCTGATTTGGCCGATTACCTGCCGATTAATCAATACACTCCTAATCAGGACACATATCTGAACAATGTGGGTTGTGGGCAGCACATTGCAAGACCTTCAAAATTTTCTGATATTTTTAGGTGAACAACCATGTTCTTGCGATGGTCAAATGGATGAATTAAGAGAACTTGTCATAAGTAAAATTGACGAAAAAGCAATGTGGCTATCGAAGATTGTATCTATCCGAATTCTTTACTCGTACAGTAAATTTGATCAGATCAACTGTTTGAAAGGTTTGGTTGATTGCAATTTCCATTTTTACACCTGAGTAGATGTTGCAGGTCACAAAAAATTGTACTTTGGGGATTTGTACTTCAGTAAATAATCTTGAAAGGGTTGATGTTGCGTTAAACCGACAAATTTTGTACCAATTCACCAATGTTGTAACTGATTACAAACGCAATAGCTGAACTTGATAAAAAGAAATTTTGTAAACAAAAGCACCAACTTTAACGAAAAGGAACAAACAAATACCCGCTTTACATGACGGTGGTTGGTAGGAGGGGTTAGGGTTATCCAAAGTCCTTCATCGGATTATCTTATGTTGATATAACCTTTTCTGTCATGATTTTGTTTACGTTTTTCTCCTTTTCAAAACAACAATGGTCTTGTGAGCAGTGAGATTACTTGTATTTTATTTTAACAATAACAACTAGTGGCACCCTATCTTTTCTCCCCTAACTCGAAAAACAAAAACAAAAAACAAAAAAACAAAAACAAAAAAAAACGGCCTTTTACTAATTTCTCCTTTCGTATCTTCATTTGTTATTCTTTTCCTTTGCTCTGATTGGAACACAATATTCTGACTCACAAAACGCCACAATGATTCATTGTGTTTACGTCTCTGACGATTATCAGGATTGTCATCGCATCTCTTCTTCTTCTTCTTCTTCTTCTTCTTCTTCTTCTTCTTCTTCTTCTTCTTCTTCACACCACTTTCTCTTGAAACCCTTTGTCTGCAACCCTTATCCACTACCATAATTTCGACCTGCAGACACCCATTCCATTTCCCTTGTCTTTGTTTGTCCAGATGCAGACACTGTTGTTGACATGAAATTGGATTTGCATGTCTGCAAATGCAATCAATATATGCCCTTTAAAAAAATGCAGTTTCCCTGAATTGTCATTTTAATCATTTAACATAATTAAACAACAAAATCATGTTTTGATGTCGAAAACATTTTTTATTTCCATACAAGAGGGTCTACATTCAAACATAATACTTGAAATTCAATTTTAGAAAGATTTTATATCACAACTGTTATATCAATTCTTGTTCAAAAATGAAAACGAAATAATAAATATCTATCTGTATATCTATAAAAGTGTGTGTATGAGGACACTTCTCAATTCATATACTCAACGAATTTTTGATCCACAGACTTGAAATTTGGTATATAGACTTGTGGAAAACTTTTTAACCGATTTTCATAAAAAAAAAAAAAAAAAAAAAAAAAGAAGGGGACTGCTAAAAGGTCAAAAAATAAAAAAATTGGTATGTGGTGGTTGTTGGGTTGTTATCTGTATTTTAAATGTTTCACGAATGTGCATGCGTAAATGGTTCACATGATGGATTCTTTATGTCAAGAATAAGTCAAGTTGGCTTTGTTGACTAGGTTTGAGTCCTGTAACAAGGAGTTATTATCACTTCCTGCACTGATGATTACATGAGCATGAACACTAGTGTATGTAGGTATAAAAACTCTTATTAATATTTATTGAAAAAAATATTTATATATCTAATATATAAAAGGCTACATGTCTGCCTGTCTGTCTCCATATTTTCAAACTCTATCTTCTCTGAAGCTAAAAGTCACAGAACGGCGCTAGAGACCTGAAATGATTGGATTTTTTATGGACCATTCTTTTATGGGTCTTTAGCCAGGTAAAATAGTTTTTAAGGGGTCAAAATGGATCAAAATTGAAAAAATCGTTAAAAATTTTGTACATTCATCTTTGTTTATTTTTAATTTTTAATATATGTGTCACGTTGGTACAGTGGTAACGTCACCAACTTTGAATGCTACAGTTTTGCTTTCGGTTTCGATTCTAGCTGATGGCACCCAAATACTATTTTTTTACTTTTGAAATCAGGGCACTATTATAATATATACACGATCTGCATAAATTAAGATATCATATTTTAGCGTATTTTAGGACCGGACGAACTTCAGTCAAACTTTTAATCCCCTCCCCCCAAAGCAAATCGAAAAAAGCCCCCCCCCCCCGGAAATTTCCTCATTTACGGAAAAAAAAAAAAAAAAAAAAAAAAAAAATGCCAGTAAAAAATAAAAGTGCCTTTACAAAAAATAAAAAAATTAATCCAAAAAAAAAAAAAACGCATATTATGCACGCGTTTGGGTAATTTTTTTTTTTTTTTTTTTGGTCGTTCAGGCACTTGCTTGAAACAAAAGTTGTTTTGATTTATTTATTTTTTTTTGGGGGGGGGTTGATTTTCTTTTTAACGCACGGACAACAAAAAAGTGCTCAATATCATGAGAATAGTTTCTTCTCTTTATATCCCTTCTACCGAAATAGAGTATCACGTACTTCTTTTTTTGGACGATTACATTTACATGTTTTTATCCGTTCTTTTATTTTTGAAATTGTTGCCCATGATGAAAATGATTAATATCCTTAGGTGTGTTGAACGAAACTTCATGTCAACCCGGGTAATGCCAGGTACCCATGCTAGTATATATATAAACCTAAAATGTAACATAACGTGCGACCGCAGCAGCGATTGACCTCACTACACAAGTTTGTAGTGTAATTCAAATCTTGTCTGTAGCTGGATACTTGATGTTCGCTGGGGCTATCAAGAATATTTTTATTGTGACGCCATCCCTAGATGGGTTGCCTATCATAGCTTTTCTCTCTCTCTCTCTCTCTCTCTCTCTCTCTCTCTCTCTCTCTATATATATATATATATATATATATATATATATACATATATATACATATATATATATATATATATATATATATATATATATATATGCACATAAACTAGACTTTTTAGTCCAAAAACGGACAAAAGTTAAAGCCCATTAACTTGAATGAGTTCTTTATGCCAAACTTCTAGATTAAATGTGATATTGTGGTGATGACCCATATTAATCCCTAGTGCGCATTGAACAGATACCATAATACTTAAGTTTGCTGCACGCTATCATAATGCAAGTCCATACAAAATTTCAGCCAGATTGGATCAATAGTTTCCGAGAAAACGTTGAACAGACAGACAGAGAAATATAATGTATGTGTATGTCCGTTATTTATAAATTTCTTCATATTAACTAGTGATGGGATGATTCCAAATATTTTTTCCGATTCCAATAAATCTTTATATATTTAAATATACAGTTGTTATTTTTTCATTATTACCATAAAAGCAGATGTTAAACGTGCAGATATTTTCTCAAACTTAAAAATACACTTGTGGGAAATGATTTATAGATATAGATTTTACTGATAGCTTAAAATCAATATTTTTTTATTTTATCATTATTACTAGCAGTGGAAATAGTGTAGTGGAGTCTACAGACTCGAAATTTGATATACAGGGTACTGAGATTTGGGAAAATCTTTGTGATCTGTTTTCAGCCAGAAAATTTGGCTGTTAAGGGGTCAAAGTTCAACAGTTTGACCTTTAAGAACTCTACCAAACTCCTCCAACAATTTTCGGTCTAAACACTTGAAATTTTAGATATAAGTTCCTTGGACATAGATCTAACTTAATAACTTCATTTGAGCCCAAACAATAAATGTTAAGGGATCATAATACGGGTAAAAGTTTTAAAAAATTGACCGCTTTTTTTTTTTTTTTTTGCTCAACATACACCTCCAAACACCCGGGCAACGCTGGGCTGAAATGCTAGTAAATAAATTTAAAAAAAAAATAAAATAAAAAATAATAATACTACTACTACTAATAATAATAATAATAATGATAAAAATAATAATACTAATAATGTGTCCCTGACTTGGTTTAATAGTTTTTTTTTTATCTTTCCCATTCATGTTATTGCCTAAAAAGAAAACGTCAGTCAAAAATACCAACTCCTGGAGGCCTACTACACAATCCTAACAAAAGGTCAGGGTCAATCACTGAGTTGAAAAGTGCCCTCAAATAGCACAAGTGCTGCGATATGCTACACTTGTATATTTGACCCTGCAGATCATTATTTGGATATGTCTTTTTCTGCTTTCAAACCGTCTTTTTTTTTTTTTTTTTTTAATGTTTTCAGCTTAAGGAGATGTAATTAACTGCTCTGTATTCTCTTTCTGATCACTTATGTCAAATTTAACGCAAAAAAGTTGAAGAGCTATGGAGACAATAGTGGTTCCATTAAAACGAGCAACCTTTTGTGCTCCAGAATTTATTTTTCTACACAGTCACCACCATTTTCAATGCACTTTTGCCAGTAATTAAATTATGCATCTCTGCTTCTAATACAAATCTTGATAGGAGCTGCTTTCTTAGTATCTGCAACAGAGAAATTAAACTTTCAGGTTATGAATGCATGAGTTCAATCATCATAAAATGCAATTCTAATTCATTTGGACAGAATAAAAAATAGGAGACATTACTTTAGGAATGCCCCTATTATGTATAAAGATGTAATACGAAACCGTCTTGGTGAGACCTGTTTATTTTGTAGGCTAAAAATAGTATATATATATATATATATATATATTTTTTTTTATAAAGTAATAGGGTTCGTGTGTTTCTGTCTGTGTGTACAGCTCTCCACCATCAACGAAATATAAAGGAGGTAAGAGGGTAGATCTCTCCTGGTAGAGAAACATTAGAACCCATTTTAGGATGTTTCTGTTATAAGAGACATAAGAATCTTTGCCTAATTTCTTTATATACTATTCTACAAACAACCCCCATATCGAATGACTTATGCTCATTTGCATATCACATTATATTAAATCTCTTTAACTAATTACCTCGACCTTATTACATATTGGAAATATTCTAATCATTTCAACTGTACTATTTACAAAATCTATTTAACATTTAATCTATCTTCTATCTTCTATCTATCTATATCTATATCTATCTTCTATATATCTATAAAAACAGAGATGTGTGTGTGCCACAGACGATTTCTGATTGGTTAATCCAATAATCACATCTCCTAAAAAACAATCGTTTCTACGCTCTTACCTTTACCATAAAATATTATGGCTTTATTTATTGTCCATCTTGGAAAGGTTTAATTTTTTAATAACTTGTTATTTACAAATTAAAAAAATACGAAACTATTATATGAAACTAAACTACACTAAATACGCGCACACACGCACACACACACGTTCACTACCGTCACGTTGTTATGGCAACCAAACCCGCTGACTTCTTTTTCTCATTTCACTCGTGGTCTTAAATTCATTTCGGGTTTGTATTACTGTACACATAGATTCGAATAAGTTGCCAAAAAACAAATATATAACAAATAAATGTTATCAAAGGCAAATTTTTCGTGTTTTTATTCAATTTAACATGTTTATTCAGCTCGAAAAGCATACAGTGTTTACCGATGTATTGGAAAATTCAAGATGGCGGCCGATTCTCTCTTTAACACGGTAAGTTTGGAAAAAGGTGTAATAAATAAAAAACCGGTTAAAATACTGTTAAAAACTCGCTCAATATATGTTACCGTGACATAGGTTGACATATATTCGGCGGGTTTTTAATAGTATTTTGTATAGTTTTTTATTTATAACACCTTTTCCCAAACTTACGGTGTTAAAGAATGTGTGAGACGCCATCTTGAATTTTCCAACACATCGGTAAACACTGTATTCTTTTCGAGCTGAATAAACATGTTAAATTGAATAAAAACACGAAAAATATATCCAGTTTTTATCGGTTTTTTACCTTCTCTGCAGAAGTACAAAAAAAAAAACAAACAAAAAAAAAAACGGAAGGTACTTTTACAGAATGTTAAACTAACCCTAACCGATGTTTTATGTTTAGTTTAGGAAAAGTCAGAAGAAATAAAAGTCATTATTGCATGAAATATACGTATTTAGTTGAAGTATTGTTTATGTCAATTCTTTCGAAGAAATTTAGCAAGAATACCTGTAAACCAGGAAATCGGTAAAATGTCATCATGGATGAATACTTGTCTATTATAATTTCTACCCTTGACAAAAACTTAGCCATAACAAAAGAGATTTATTGTTCAGATTGTTTTTGAGATTGATTTCTAAAAAGATATTTTATAAATAAAATCGACTTTAAAATTAAAGACTTAAATTACAATAATTGAATTTAAACATTCTTATTTCAATATTTGGCACATAACACCTGCAAAAATGATCACAATGTCAGGATTTCATTTTATTTCAGAATCGATGGCAAATACTAATATTTAACATTAGTTTATCATTTAAGCCGATAAAAAGCCCTTTTTTTTTCCGAGTCATAAAAGGATTTGGAGTTTCCTAATCAACCTTTCGGGTGCAGTTGCACGCTCTCAAAATAACTAAAGTGTTGGCTTTAAAAAAATTGGTTCATTAAAACTAAACAGGTTTAGTTTTAATAAAAAAAAAAAATTAAAAAAAAATCGCTTTGGTAATTAGATATGTCGTATGGTTATCCCTAATCGCTGAATAAAACCGCTAACGAGTTGAATGATTACGACATAAAATTAAACTCGGGTTCCTGAAACGGAAACTTCGTTTGTTTTTGTTTTTTTCTTATCAATATATTTACATTGTTATTTTGTTTTCATTTTCAATCATTCGAACAGTTTTCTTTTTCAAGTAATCCAAGTTACAAAATTCCCACTGTTTACTATGCTAAAATCACAATGACTAATGTATACCTATTAACCCTTATCCTTGAGTGGCCTCTGGGCCTTGATAAGTGGTGACACCCATGTAAAAAAAAAAAAAAAAAATCACTCGAACAGTTTTCTTTTTATAATGTACAGTTTTAAAAGTTTAAAAACGATATAGTTTTTACTTCAGGAAAATTAATGGGTCAGTTTTTACGATGTGCCCTGTTAAAATACTGTTAAAAACTCGCTCAATATATGTTACCGTGACATAGGTTGACATATATTCGGCGGGTTTTTAATAGTATTTTGTATAGTTTTTTATTTATAACACCTTTTCCCAAACTTACGGTGTTAAAGAGGGTGTGAGACGCCATCTTGAATTTTCCAACACATCGGTAAACACTGTATGTTTTTCGAGCTGAATAAATATATTACATTGAATAAAAACACAAAAAAGATATCCAGTTAGGTAGAAAAGTAACTTATCTTGCCTTTGATAACATTTATTTATATATTTGTTTTTGACTATTTTTTCGAATCTATGTGTACAGTAATCTTGCCAGGATGCGGAGGAAAATGAATGAAGGGGGAGGGGAATAAAATAAAAACATTTTGGAAACAGAGTAAGTTTGAAAGAATTGCTTTGCACAGAAAGAAATTAATGAAAAAATAAAATTAAATTTCTTTTCTTTCTTGATTTTTTGTTTAGTTTTTTATGAAAAAGGAAGTCAAAATTAAGACTATAAAAAACAATTTTTATTAAGAGCGAACCTCAGTCGTCAGGTCTGTAAAAAAAAGACGTGGAATAATAAATGTTTTCTAATACAAATTGTTTTTACTTATGTGTTCATTTGTCTCTTTGAAGTTCGTTTGTTTAATATATCGGTTTGCAATATAATTTTGTCATTCTGTCAGACTCAAATTTTAAATCTATATATCTATAAAAGTGAAAGTGTGTGTGTGTGTGTGTCTGTGTACATTTCCCTACGAAATAACTCTGTCAATTTTTAGTCAACAGACTCGAAATTTGATATACAGGGTACTGAGATTTGGAAAAATCTATGTGATCGGTTTTTAGCCAGAAATTTGGCGATTAAGGGGTCAAAGTTCAACGATTTGAGCTTTGAGAACTCTACCAAACTTCTCCGACAATTTTGGGTCTACACACTTTAAATTTTAGATATAGCTTCCGTGGACATGGATCTAACTTAATAACTTGATTTGAGCCCAAAACAATAAATTTTCAGGGGTCATAATAGGGGTCAAAGTTTAAAAAATTACCCCCTTTTTTTTTGCTCAGCATACACCTCCAAACACCCGGGCAACGCCGGGCACCCATGCTAGTATATATATATATATGTTGTAAATGTCATGTAAGAGTTATAACTGATTCTTCTTGACACAAGTCTCATTAAAATGATTCTAATTTTATAATTATTATTGTGCAAATCTGTATTTCTTAAGCTTATACTGTCACCCCTCCCCAATGTAAATTCTTTGCTTCTTTATGACCCTCTTCATGTTAACTTAAGTTCTTACCCACCCACCCCGTCTGCTCCTCAACTTAAATACACCTGAAGAAGTAGTTTGTCTTTTGATACCATAGTACTAACCAAACTCTAGTTGTAAGTAATAATAAAAAAATTATTATTTGGATAAATATTTGATTTGAGATTAATTTGTTTATTTACCGAATATATCCAATGAAAGGTTTATATTAGCAAACTTTACTGATAACTGTGATAATGACAAACTATTAACAACTAGTAGTACTGTGCCTGGGCGTTGCCCTGGAAAATTGAAGAATTGAAGTAATAAGGTAATTGTGCTTATACACAAATATTGGAAGAAAGGTAATATTTGATGTGAAAAAAAAAAACAAACAAAAAACCAAACAAACCAATAAACAGATGTCCTTCATTAACTATTAATCTGAGAGAAAATAATAAAAAAAGAAAACAGAGCGTGCACAGTTAGTGTAGCAGAACTCTTAAAAGTGGACCGCCTAGAACTGCACAGAACCAAATCCATACTTCAGTCAACAGGGAACAAGCCATCTTAACAATGGCTGAGATTATGCTGGATTTTGTGCCAAGGGAAAACCCTTGCCACAGTTCTTTGAGAAAAGAAATGAATTCATATATTTTTTAAAAGTGCAGCAACTCCTCAGCTTTGATGAAACTTGAGCTGCACTTGCCGGTTTCATGGTCTGTGTTAAAAGTCCATTTCAACCCAAGCAGCTGCATATATCAGTGTGACTGTCATGGAAAGAAAGAAAATACTGTTAACTTTTTGTCATTCTATTTTTGTGGTTCTTTTGGTTTGGCCATATAAATTTTACTGGCAGCAATTAAAAGATAATAAGTAGTCTCTCCTTGAAAACAGTTTTTTTTTTTCCCAATCTGAATATTTTTGATTATAAATATTTGTTTAAGTAGACATTATATGTTATATATGGTTAAGTAGACATTATATGTTATATATGGTTAAGTAGACATTATATGTTATATATGGTTAAGTAGACATGTTATATATGGTTAAGTAGACATTATATGTTATATATGGTTAAGTAGACATGTTATAAATATTTCTATATGAACTTCTGCCTCTAACTTGACTCTGCTTATAAAAATATTACTGCTCAGAAGCAACAGTTATTTTTTTTTTATGGGCATTTTTCAGTAAACTGTTTAGGGGTTATATCATAAAAGTAATTGTTGCATTTGTTAAGAGAGAAACAATTGTCATATAAGTCATAAATAAAGATGTATGAAATTGTATGAAAATCCTTACAAAACTCAAATTCTCTTGTTAGACAATCTCTTTTTTTTTTTTTATTATCACACAAAAATACTTTTTTTTAGAGATTTTCATAAATTTTCTCATTTTCGGATAAAGTCCAAATACAACTGCAATTGTGGATTTGGTCAGCTCAAATGCTTAATCCCATTCTCAACTCCAAGCTAAGAAATATTTTTCCACTTATTCAAATGTTCTACTATCAATCTTGAAACTCGCATCATTCTCTTTTTTTCTTTCCAATTTTCCTATTGTCAGATATTTCTATCCTATTCAAACTTTGTAGAAAACTGCAAACAGTGAGTTGAGATTTGTAGACAATTAATGAGGTACACATTTTCTAGGATTCCAAGTTGTTCAAGATGACCATGAACAGTTGTATGGTTGGAGAAAAGCTTTATTGCTAATTCTGAAACCGATACTCATCCATTACAAACAAAAATAATTCATTCTATTGCATTTTTTAACAAAGAAAAGGAAAACCATACCTGATCCATTTTGTTAAAATAAACTCCTTTAATGCAATAATCAGGACTATGAAGTTATAGTGATCAAGCATGTTGATGGCTTTTATGAGTCAGAACATAAAATTTTAGGAGTTGCAATCAGTTGAGTATTTAGGTTGCAGTCCTGACACTTTTGTCCCAGGCAACACCATGTATTTTTACTAATCCATTAATCAAACATTAAAGTATCTGATATGTATCTACTATAAGTGACATTTTGAATATCCTAAAATAATTTTATATCCTTTAAACAGAAAAATAAAGAAAAAAAATCTAGCTTGCATTGAAGTTTAAATGCAAATTGAGTATTATTGTTGATTTGTGCTTCAAAATCAAAAAGAAAACATTACTTTTTGAAGCACCACTATCGCATCAAAGAACGGATGCATGCTATTTATCTTTATTTAGATTGTGGAAAAACCCGAGAGGCGACTAACTAAACTTCCTGGATTTGATGCAAATGAAGTAAACAGCATCCTGAAAATTATGGGGCGCATCTTGCTGAATAAAGCTGCTGCCATCATTGGCAAGACATTAATTTCACTGACAGCTAACAACCGCCAACAGCTTTAAAGTCTGTTACTGCCATTCCACACTAAATACACCAAATTCTCTATCTTCTCCTGTCACTCCCATTTCCTATCCCACCACACATGCCTGCCTACCATCACCACCACCACCACCACCACCACCACCACTGCACCTCAACTCATGATTCTTTGAAACAAGGAAAACAACAGACTTTCTCTTTGTTGGCTGTTCTGTGTATGATTAAGACTAGGGTTAATGAACTGAGCTTTTTTTGGAGTGGGTCACTGACTGACGCTTTCATGCTGTCCTATTTTCATGCCCCCCCCCCTCTAACTATTTTTTTTCTCTCTTTCACATTCTCTTTTATTTATTTATTTTTTCATGTTGTTGCTCTCTTAGACTGCATTCAGAAACGATGCCATATCAGTTCATGCTGAAATAGGAAGGGTTCTTCTAATCTTTTGTACTTCATAGTCATTTTCTGCTTTTACCAAGGTCATAATGATAATAATAATGGTACCAAATGACCCTGGCGGTTTTATTTATTCATTTTTTAATCTTTGGTATGCATCACAAAATCATAGATGATCCATTAATTATACAAGTAATATAAATCAGTTGGAAAACAATCACGAAAACTTGATAAGTTTTTAATGGTTTCAGCAATCATCAACACTTATGTTATGATTTTATTCTGTACATGCAATTATAAATGATGTTGGTAATTGATCAGCACTTAAAGTTGATCCTCTTTGTCTGCAAAAATCAGTGTTTTCTTCATTTTGGGAATTCAATTGATATGGTTTCAATCTTGGAATTATTTATCTTCAATCTGGCTCATCTGTTTCGCAGTAGTTCTAAGTTCATTGACCATTTGGAAGGCCATGTTTATTGTGACCATGAACCGAAATGTATGTATATGAGGTACATGTGTGGGAGTGTATGTATGAGGTGCTCGTATGTGTGAGGTGTGTGTGTGTGTGTGAGTGCATGAGTCCATGTGTGTGTGTGTGTGTGTGAGTGTATGTATGAGGTGTGTGTGTGAGGTATGTGTGTGTGCTTGAATTAGTCATCTAATCAAATAATAACTCTTGTAGAATTCTATATACAAGGTGGCTATATCGATCCTTTTTTTTATTTTTTTATAAAAACTTAACTGTCTGTTTTTTAGATGGAAAGAGACAGTTTAATGTAAAATAATTCTCTGTTTAAAATTAAAAAAAATGAGTTTGTAAATTGAATCTTTTTTGTTACAAAAACATAAAAATCAAAAGTTCAAGAAGAAGAAATGATGGACATTTTGATGTTGAACCTATATAAGTTGATAGCAATCTGGAATGTTATTACATATTCTTACACTCCCTTTTTATATAATCTTTTCCAGATTAACCATTACTAGATAATATATTTTTTAAAAACAAAACAAAAAACGTATGATTGATGAGTGTGTGAGGCTGGTTTCAGTTGTTTTGGGAAGAGCCAGATTTTCACACAAGTTAAGCAGAGTTTATGCTAGTAACAAAATTGTTATCCAAAAGAAACTGGGGGGGGGGGTTGGATATTGAGTTTAGGATCTGTCAAGGTTGGAATGAATACTCCTGTCTGAGGTATGAACTCATCTTTCTCCACCCACAGCTCTGCCAGAAATGGATTAAACTTGGATTACCAAAATGTGGATGGGTATTAGGGAAGAGTGGAACATTAGTGCAAACAATGGTATGGCTGAAAGCAAAGAAAAAAAAAGGGGGGGGGCCATTAAACGTTGATATCGGAATATTTTTGAAAGTTTAAAATCAATAACAAAATCGAAGTCTTGTTTTCCAGAAATACTTTTGATGCTTTGCAAGTACTAAAAGTATATTTACATGAAAATATGGCTTCGTTTAATTTCATTTTGTGGGTTGAAAGTTGTAAGTTAAAAATCTAGACTTTTGTTGGTATCTTGTTAACTGGACAAGACACTAAGACACTCAACATACCCACAAATATCCACAGAAATTGGAAGGTAAAGTTCTAGATCTTTGGCTAGTGTAAGTCATCTTCACACTTGTATACGTTGCTGGGATCATTGGAGCAAAGGAAGAAGTTGGTGCTAGTGTGTTTGCAAGTGTTAGGAGTGGATGGAGTAAGTTAACTTTTGCCATCAGGGAAGAGTCTGCCAGGCATGTGTATGCTGTACAATGGTAGATGGAAGTGAAACCTGGCTAGTAAGAGTTGAGGACAAGCGTTGCATGGTAAGAAGTGATGTGAGTATAATGTTATGGATGTGTCATATGAGTTTTGAATACAGACTTAGATTTGATGACATCAGAGGAAGATTAAGTTTGGACAGCATGAGGAAATGTGTGCAAAATAAGAGACTTTGATGGTATGGTCACATTGAAAGAGTAGATACATTTTTGGGTTTGTAGATTTATAATAGTTGAGGTAGGAGGGTAAGTTGGCAGAGGAAAACTAAAGGAAACATGGTAGGGAGTAATAAGGATGGAGTTCAGAGAAAGAAGGATAAAGACCTGGTTAGTAATAAGTTTTGGAAATCAATTTTTACAAGCTGTATATCTATAATATAAAGCTGTGTGTGTGTGGTCACGGGTACTTTTGCTAGTGTGTGTGTATATATATATATATATATATATAAAGCATATATATTTCTTGTTGATTTTTTTTTTTAACGATAATACGGTTAAGTAACGTCTTCACCTTGAAGATCTTTTTCCTCAGAAAATCGCTCATATCTTTTGGACATAAACAAATGTTTATTTTATTAGATTACGATTTTATAAGTAAAATAACACGCACATGCGCGTGCACACACACACACACACACACACACACACACACAATTGCTATTACTCATTCTTAGGGTACAAAAAAAAGAATCTCAAATCTAATCCCTATGACTGCTTTACAATTAATTGAATAGAATGTGCTCTGATGAATTCATAGTACTTGTGTTCCCTCAATGAATATACTCCCGACAAACTTGACAAGCAGCAAAATCCCACCTCTCCACTGTTAAGGTCTCCAGATTCCGAAAAGCCTTCTACTCAAATAATTTTTTTCTTTTCGATTACTAGACTTTAGAATTCCTTCCCTGTTTCCTGCTTTCCTTACTATACTAAACTGTAAATCTTATATGAACAGGTATCTTGCTGCTCAACTCCCCACATCCCCCTGTTAAACATGCTCTCAAATAGTAGTGCCTTATATTTCAAGTGAAAATATGCCTTGTTTGGGGTGAAAAACACGCTTAAATATGATATTTTGATTCATGTAGATTCCGTATTTATTATTATAGTGTCAATTATCTATTGATTATTATATTGTACCTAATATGTAGAAGTGATTTCAAATGTAAAAAAATAAAATAGGACTTGGATGCCATCAGCTAGTATCGAAACTAAAACATATCTCTTTAGCATTATATGTTACCATCTGCACTAAGTTCATATGCATATAAAAACTAAAAAAAATATTTTTAATGGTATAAAGGTATATTTATGCATGCATAGAAATAACACGTTTTGTCGAGTTATGCCTGCCAAGTTCCAATTTTTTTGATCCATTAGAAGCTATTTTTACCAGCTAAAGACCAAATCGAATTTGTTGCACAGGTCCAAATCCTCTATATATTAAGTTTCAAGTCTGTAGATGAAATGTTGACAGTAGTTTGATACGGACAGTTTTGCACGAACAGACAAGGTCACTTTTCTATATATATATATAGAGAGAGAGATTTATATTATTAGCCTGTGGGGGGGGGGGCAAACGATGAATCTCCTACTTTATTATAAATGTTTTCAAATAATAGAACTAAAATTAAAAAATATATCTTGTGTTACTTTGTTACAAGTGAAATCTTGAATGCTGGTAATTGTCAAATTTCAAATATTAACATTAGCTGGTGATACATTTTGAATAGTGAACTGACTCATCCATGGAAATTAGAAATCTAATACTAGGACTATTTAAAAATGTATACATTGCAAGATTTCCGTGGTATTATTGTAAATTACCATCTTCTGCTAAATCGCCCCCCCCCCATATATGATTCTCCCATTTTTTGGCAATTATATATAAACACGGCGAAAATTTTGAAATGGAAATCTATTATGTCTATAAAAGTGAGAATGTGTGCATGTGAGAACAACTCAACCTATATACTCAACAACTTTTTGATCTACAGACTTGCAATTTGGTATATAGGGTATTCAGATATGTGGAAAACTTTTTAATCAATTTTCATTTGAAAAAAAAAAAGCTGCTAAGGGGTCAAAATTGAAAATATGGTACTTGAGGGCATCGGATTTTTATCTGTTCGTCAACTGTTTCATGACTGCACATGCGCAAATCGTTCACATGACAGATGTTAAGAATAAGTAACACTTTTTAAATATCGTGGCAAACTGGCCTAAAGGTTATCTTACTTGACTCAGTATCTTTAGGGTTTGGTTTTGATCTCAGCTTGCTTATTTTTTGTGTTTTTTTTTACTTACAAGTGAATTGTTTAGAAAAAACCCCATAATACTTGCATGCTCATGTCTTAGTTTCTTTCCGTTTTATTGCTTAATTTTTTTTAAAGGAAATTAATGTTACGTTTAATACTGGGCAATGCTGGGTACATCTGCTAGTATATCTATAAGTTTAATATAAAAATTTAATCTAAAATAATCTTAGATTTAAGGCAGTTAAGCTGCAAATATCCTGCTGACATTCTTTGATTTATTATTTAAAATTATTTTTATCATAATAACCATAATTAAATAATAATAATAATAATAATAATAATAATAATAATAATAATAATAATAATAATAATAAATATGTTGGAAAAAAAAAAAGACAAAAATGGTTAGGCCAGTGTGTCAGCTGAGATTCTATTTAGGTCTGAATTGTAAAAATCCGATAAGATAATTTTATATAGTAGATGAAAATCAGCTTCTCATAATTTTTATTCAATTTTTTTTTTTTTCAATTTTCACCCCAAACAAGACACAGTGCCACTTTCAAGTAGGGGGCTACTATCAGGGACATAATTTGCAGGGGTATTAAGAGATGAGAAGCAAGATGTCTGTTCACATTACACTTGAACTTCTGCATATCAGTACAATTGGGAAAACAGAATCCCGGAAGGGAGTTCCAAAGTCTAGCAGTTCTGCAGAAGAAACTATTGAAGTAGAAGGCTTTCTTACATCTAGGGATCTCTACTGTGAAGGGATAAGATTTAGCTGCTTGTTGGGTTTGTTGGGGGTATTTATGTTGAGGGGGTACAAGTGCTTGTAGTTCATCAGAGCATTCACCATTAAAGTACTTGTAGAACAGGCACAGAGGAATACAACATTTCGTTGATGGGACAGAGGCTGAAGCCTAGATTACAGTTCAGAACAGAAAATATAACATTTCCTTGCTATATTGTCTTGGAGAGTAACAGCATTCAGTTGTTTGTAATAACTCATCTCTATCATATTGTGACTTGCAAAAATGTGGGACAAGAGGATGGGGAAGAATTTTGCTGGAGAAGTATGAGTTTACATATATGTTTCTTATAATTACTCATGTCAATATACATAAAACCATCTCTTCTCAAAATTTGATGTAATTAAGGTGTGTATATATGTGTGATGTATCAATTTGTTGGAGATCGTGTTCACCTTGTCCTCTTCTATCTTCCATGTGGGACATGAATTGTTTAATGGATATCGTTCACAGACTATGGAATCAGTCAAGGCAAGTTGAAATTCTACCAGTTTTATTGAATTCACTTAAACTGTAATACCATTGCGGGAGGTATGAACTTTTCCCTACTTTGCTGTGGGTAAAGTAACAATGGATATTGTGTTTCGGCAGAAGATGATCCAAAAGTATTGATATGCTGTGAAGCAGGGGGGGGGGCGGGGACAAACATCTGCATCATTTACTTTCAAATGGTTGGATGAAGAGGCAAGTAGGATAATTATTACTGATGTTCTGTATGAGAGTGGAACCTGACCAGTGAGAGTTGAGGACATGCGTTGCATTAAAAAAAAAATGATATGATGGTAGGGTTATGTAAGTGGTAAAGACAGGCTTAGATCTGATGACTTCAGAGGAAATTTAGATCTGAACAGTATAGGAAAGTGTATACAGTACGGGATACTTTATTGAGTTAGTGGATGTAGAAGTTTGTTTTTCTTCTCATATTTCTTTCCCTGTATCACCGCTGAAACATGCAGGACTATGGTAATAACGAAGGTTCACTAGACAAATTGATGGATTATATTTCTAAATTTTTGAGATGAGGATTAGAATCATTTAGATTATTCAGACTACTGTTCTCATCTTTAGTGTTACTCTCACAAAGTTTCGGCCAATGTAACTTCCAACTTTATCTAGAAGTGTCAAACTCCTGAATCTGTACAAAATTTCAAACAGAACTTGTTATCTAATTCATGGGGCAGAATGCTATTATTTTGTCAGCCATGACCAGGTAGAAGTCTTAAGAAATTTGCAGTTGTATTCTTAGTATCGCCTGCACTGAGGATTGAACCTTCAACTTCTAGAAGCGCGTCACTTAGAACTGAATTTTAACTAAGTACAGTATCCATTATGTAATGTGTCCTTGCTGATTTCTGAATTCAACAAGGCACACCTGAAAAAGCTCAGAGGTTACATTGACCAAAATGTTAGAATAACATCCAAGATAAAAACGGTCGAATAATCCAAATATGTGGATGTTCAAACGTTTCACTTAATATTTACTACACAGGGCTGGAATAATAGCTAGTATTTCTAATTCGAAGTCTCTTCATTACAAACACGCACAAAAACAAAAAACAACAACAAAAAAACAAAAACAAGTTTATAATTGCACATTTCTACGTGTCCATGTCTACATGCCAACGGGTAAAACTTGTTTCAATCTTATAATCTGCTCCTTCATTGTGTTGTCAAACTTTTTTTCCCTTTAAGCTTCTTTGCTTTTTATTCTTCTATTTATAATCCCCTCCTTTTACACCTGACCCCCACATAGCTTTATCCCCCTGCAACGTATAGGACAGGTGCAATCAAAATTGTTTTGCTGCTACTTTTCTACCTACCCTTCTTCTTTAGATTCGAAAGTAAGCGGTTTAGCTGTTTGAAGATATGTGCCCCCCCCTCCTTATGCATTTCTTTTTTTTTCATCTTTGCGATGGTGATGGTGTCAAGTTATGAGTAAAGCAATATTGTATATGCTCTCGACTGAATATGATAATTATATAGAGACGTTATCTTTGGTTCTTGTTGCCGCCACCATCGCTATCATCATCATCATCATCATCATCATCATCATCATCATCATCACTACTACATCATTACTACATCACCACCAAGTCGTCGTCGTCATCATCATCATCATCATCACATCACCATCACTACTACTACTACTACTACTACTACTACTACTACTACATCATCATCATCATCATCATCATCATCATCATCATCAGTTTTCTTAATGGACCCCGCCCCCCTCCCTCCGAATCATTTTTCCTAATTTTCCTCTTTTTTATTTTTACTTTCTTTTTCTTTCCATTTTCCCCTTCTTTCTCAACTTTTCACATTAAAAATTTACTATATTCAACATTAAATAACCCGAAAAGAGTTCACATGTGAGAAAAGAAAAACAAAAAAATCTCCTTTTGTTTTTTTACTTTGTTGAATTTTATCTGATGATTAGCATACTCATACTATTGGAGAGCTTCGTCACATGATTGAAAACAGAACCTCTACCCAAGAGTTGGAGGTTGTGTCAACACATGTCGATGAGCAAATTATACATAAGTATTTACTGAAGGCATCTTCAAGGTATTATTTTGTTTTTTATCTTCTCACATACAGGGCTTGGTATTCCCGAATTGTTACCTATATGGTACTTGCCAAGCTAAACATTGCTTAACTTCAATAATTTAATGAGAACCCATGTGTCAATTTGATTACACCATATATCTATATAAGTGAGAATGTATGTGCATGAGGACAACTCTCAATTTATATACTCAACGAATTTTTGATCTACAGACTTGAAATTTGGTATATAGGGTATTCAGACATGTGGAAAACATTTGAATCAGTTTCCATTTGGAAAAAAAGAGTCGCTAAGTAGTCCAAATTGAAAATATGTTACTGCACATGCGTGAATGATTCACATGACAGCTTCGTTATGTTAACAATAAGTAAGTTTGAAAACATTGTTTAAAGATCATTGCAAGCTGGCCTAAAGGTTATCGTACTTGACTCACTGTCTTTAGGTTTTGGTTTTGATCTCAGCTGGAGTATTTTTTCTTTCTTTGGTTACAAGAAGTGAACTGTTTAGAAAAAGCATAATACTTGCATGCACACATCTCAGGGTTTTTTTTTTTTTTTTTTTACGTTTTTTTTTTACTTAATTTTTTTTTTTACTTAATTTTTTTTTTTACTTAATTTTTTTTTTTTTTAAATGAATTTAACGTTACATTTAATACCGGGCAATGTGGGGTACATCTGCTAGTATTTTATATTTCATTCCATATAGCTGCTTTTTTCCTACTCTATGTTCTAATCCATTGCAGCTTTTTTTTAAAACTCTTTTAGTCCTTTGCAACTGATGATGCATGTAATTCAAATGGAAATTGGCTATTGCTTATCAGTCATGTTCAAACAATGTTCCGTACAACAAGAATTCGGTTTGAGTTATTCATTTAAAATTTTCATCATCAAAATATTTAGGTACAGGATATGACCTTAAACTATATCTGATGGTGAGGCCCCAGCTTGTGGGCTTTGGGGAGTGTGGAGCCACCCGTTAATTGCGTTGCTCCCAGGTCCACTCTGACCCAGAGTGGTAGTACCTGTTAGGGTCCCAACTATGGATTGAATAGAAACCGACTTGAAAAAAAACAAAACAAATATATTCTATTAAAAAATATTTCTTCAAAATCACTGAATTCGGCATTAAATAACCTGAAAAGGGTTGATATGCCGTAAAACAAAAATAATCGTCCAACCATACAACAAAATTATTTAGGTCACTTGGGTAAATTAATTGCTTGTGTCAATTTCCTCCAAAATTGAAAAAGATTATCAATACTCTTTTCTCCAAACATGTTCTGAGCATCAGTAAGCAATTTAGTGGAATTATGATGAAGGAAAGAACCTATCAGTTAAGGTGATGTGCTGGAATAAAGCTAATCAAAAATATAATATTCGCTTTGCTGCATATGTTGGACGGCTCTTAGAAATTGACTTTCAAACTTATCTATCTCTTGCCAAGTCTTTATTTGTCCTTCTTTCTCTCAAGTCCAGTCATCTCTCCATGAACTATGTACCATTATGCTATCCACACCTAACACAGATGTCTTGTTTGGATAAATAAATATACTATAATTGGGATTTGCTAATCGTTGACTATGTTTCGATAAACTAGGAATTTCAATGGATTTACATCTAGGAAACTACAGCGATACCGTTACTTATATGTATTTTTTTTTTTATACAAAAATCATGGTTAAATCATCAAAGATATCGAGGAAATTTCAGGAACGTTTATTGGAAAGATGTCTATTACTACTGGAATTGTTTCACATGCAAAGAAAACTGAAAGACTACAAAAGTCAGACACGATAGATGAAAGATTTTAAGAGTTTCACTAGACAACTTAGCATTTAAACAGCCAAACGAATCATAAGTGATTACAGACTTAACAATGGCCTTTCAGTTCATATATTTTTTTTCAAATTGGTATTGTATTTTACTATTTAATAAGGGTTGATATGCCACAAAACCGATAAACCAAATTTAAATTTTGCATAACAATATAAATTTATTCGTATTATTTAGATTCTTTGAATTACTGTTCTCATCATGAGTGTCATTTTCAGTGTTACGATCGATATAACCTTTGATCTTCTTCAGGTGTATCTTGTCGAACTCAGGAACGTTTCTGCTGAACTCGGGAATTTGGATGTAATTTTAAACAGAACACTTTATTTACTTCACAGGGGTAGCATGCTCTCGTTCCGTCAGCCATGACTGGACAGAGGCCCTAAGTAATTCGCAATTGTATTTTTATTTATTCATTTTTTTTTTTTTTTTTCAAATTCAGAAACGTAATGTAAATTTTATTTTCAAACTTCATAGAAATTATTAACAGAATTTGTTTCTCTAAATATTTTCACTGAGGCATTAAATATTTAACAAAAAAATTTCCAGTATGTTTACAATTCTATTCAATATGCCCAAGAAAAAAAAAAAAAGAATCTGATGTGAGAAGCTTTTATCTTTCAAGAAGTAAACGTACCCCCCAAAACAAAAGAAGGTAATCTGACAAAGAAAGATGTGATAAACGAGCAAGATGCCATGGGTTTTATCTTTCATTGATATCACCCTTGCTGAGATTCTCGTCTGCACAAAATAAGCACGCACAGATATTATCAAGCAAAGAAAGGTGATCTTATCAGATCAGCAAACTGGATATTATCGATTGGAATTTTTAACTCTACTATTTTTATCTTGACATTTAAAAAGAAATTATAATGCGTTAAAAGTGCTACAATTCTTCATACTGTTCGTGCTATATGGTCTGGTGCTACCAGATCAAGCTGTTTGAAGAAACCGACTTCCTGACCTAACATGCACCAAACATTGATGTTATTGTTTTTTTCCCCTCCTTTTTACCTTTGCAAAACTCAATCATGTTCTGCAAAGCCCGAAATAAAAATGACAATTTTCCTCTACAAAACAACCAAACCAAACACTATGAATAAATATTTGAAGATATAAAAAAACAATAAACATAAAAACTTTTACCAAAATGACTGAGCCCGGAAAGGGGACATATAACGTAAGCGAAACAACCAACAAAAACCAAACTGAACCAAGTTGGGTGAAAATTAAACAACATGATAAGTAGTGTCCCAAAATTCATCATCTATTTGGAAATATAAATTATCATCAAAATGGATAAATAATTTTGGGACACCCGGTATTATAATGACTATGCAGTTTTTTTTATCTCGCTTATATCGGCAATGTTTTCAGTCACCCTGGACTTCTTGCCACTCGACTCCAGCAGTGCTGATTCAAGAGAGGTGTGGTTGGGGAATTGCGCAACCCTTGCCACACAATTACACGCGCAGCTGCCCTTGCAAGGGGTATCCTTTGTCTTTCGAGACTGAACGGAGGCATCTGATGCAGTTTAACTGAAATTGAAATGTTTAGAAAAGTTTTTAGCTTATTTATATTTATATAGATTTCTCTTAGTCTGCTTGTCCCACTTTTTCTTGGAAACTACTGGGCTGATCTGTTTGAAATTTTGTATGGACCTGTGTTATGATAAGGTGCAACAATCTAAGTATTATGGTATCCAGTCAATGCACAATTAAGGATTAATAGGGATTAGTATTTAATACAAAAGTAAACACAAATTTAACTATATTCAACCATTGAATTGGCATAATTTAACTATATTCAACCATTGAATTGGCATAAAGTTCTCTTTTTAAGTCAAGAGAGTATAACTTTTGTGCGTTGTTAACGAGCAACAAGTCTGTTTTCATCCTCAAAAGATTAAAGTTTTTTTTTATAAAAAGAAAAATTAACAAGAAAATTTTTTCTTTCTTCCAACTTTCAGATGTTCTCCCTCTATTTTCTTAATCTTTTAATTACCGACTTAGTTGCAAATTCAAATATACACTTCTTAATTTGATAGTTTAACTTTTGGCCATTAAAGCAATGCGCACACAACTAGTTTAAAGTGAGCAATTCGCTTCATAGATGTAGCCGATTATAGCGAGTTTAAATGTGGATATTTAATACGGTTGGGAAATGTGTGGACCAGTTTCACTCCACTATGAGTAAAATAGCAGCTTGTGTTTAATTAAGTGTACATATTGTTTTGCCATTAAATTATGCAATGTTCTAAAACTGACAACCAAGTCAGACATTAAAAACAATTTCTGTTGTCAGGAAGTTGTTTTGTCTTTCACGATTTTGC
Source organism: Euprymna scolopes (assembly GCF_053919585.1). Classification (NCBI taxonomy): domain Eukaryota; kingdom Metazoa; phylum Mollusca; class Cephalopoda; order Sepiida; family Sepiolidae; genus Euprymna; species Euprymna scolopes. The sequence continues at coordinate 157,508,828 of NC_136488.1, forward strand.
TTTATATAAAAAAACAAAAAACAAAAACTTTCAACTTGAATGGAAAAGGTCAAAATCTGTTGTCAGTATCCATGAGAAACAAATTGCACGACTTGACTGAGGTTGTGTGTGGAAGGAGTTGGTTTGCCATATTTAAGTGGCAACCATGAAATGGAGAAAAAAAGGGTCTTTACAATCTCATTCTGCTCCACATGAGTAATTGTTTAGAACAGTTTACAATAAAATCCAATTTTCTTCCCCATCTGACTGACATGTTTATAAAGAGAAGATAACTTTAAGCAAAACAGACGGATTTATACAGGCTGGAACGATAAAAGTGTCGCTCTACAGAAAACAACATTACAACTTTATTTTAAAACATTTATTTAAAAAATTTAGCTAACTTGATTATGTAGTAGAGCTGACAGCTATTCAATGTAGCCGCCTTCAGCCTCAATCATTGCCTCAATATGAGTCTGGAACTGGGATCATGCCTTTTCCACAAGCGCTGTCGAGAGCTCGACGGATGGCGGTGATCAGGCCGGCTTTAGTGTTATGGGAGGTCATGTTGGTGATGTTCTTGACGTATGACCAAACGGAGTAGTCCAGCAGGTTCAGGTCAGGGGAGGAGAGGGGCCCAGTGAAAGAAGGGCTCAAGATCGTAGCGCTTCTTCTGAAGCTAAGCCTGGGTCTCTCTGGATTTTTGGGCTGGCATCGAGTCCTGCTGCCAAACCCAGGGTCTGCCAGCGGCCACCTGATTGCACCAGGAGATCACCACGCTCTTCAACACATCCAGGTACACTTTGGTGTTAACTTTCAAGCTGACTTCAAAGATATGAAGTGGCATGATATAGCCCTCACTTGAAGCCACACCAAAAACTGTAACTGTGGCTGGAAAATTTGTTTTCATTACTCTGGGCACGTCCCTGTTATTTGTGACAATCCCGCAATGCATTTTGAAGGCGCTGGCAATGGTCCTGTTGCCATCACTTGGATCAGTAGAGAGCATGAGTTGTACTGCGGCGCATTTCCGATCTCGCTCATTGAACATTGTGTCAGTTTCAGATATGATAAAAGGCCCCATCTCTCTTGGGATTTGTACACAACTGGCCAACTAGTAGATGGTCTGCAACAAAAAAAGAAAACGTTTTTCATCAAACAGAAATGTAATAATGTTGTTTTTTTCTATGGCAACAATTTTATCGTTCCACCCTGTACTATTAAGATTATTTGGAGTACTGTTTTCATTTTTTTACTTTCAGTGTTTCGGTCGCTGTAGCTTCCGACCTTCTTGAAGTATATGCGATTGAACTCTGGAATCTTTCTGTCAAACTTGGAGATCTGCACATAACTTTTCAATGGAATGGAATCCATGCAGATTCCTGAATTTGATAAGACACACTTGAAGAAGGTCAGAGGTTACATTGACAGAAACATGAAAATAAGATGAGAGCAGTAGTATGAATAATCCAAATTATAGGAATTATCAATCCTCATCTCAAAAATCCTTAAACGTAAATCAGACGGAGATCAGGAGAAGTGACTTGACACGTCGGTTTCTTTTAAAAACAAAAACCATATAAAAGGTTTCGCAGAGAGCTTTAAATGTGTCCTTTTTTTATAATTTGAATAATATACATAACAACTAAGGGCAAGAACTACTCATCAAAATGGAAAAATGTCCAACGTCAATAGCATTCCTGTAATTATTATTTTCATGGGAATTGCTTGACTGAGCTTCAATCTATGGTTAGCCCTCGCCAAACTATCACAAGAAACACTCGTCTAGCTGAAAACACTATCAATAATCCCCCCCCCCCCACTCTTTATCTGTGCCTAAACCTAAACGTAGATTCCATGAACAAAGCTTCTTTCTTAGAACTGCACGCCTGTGGAATTGTCTTCCGTTTTCCTGCTTTCCAGCTGACTACAATATGGTTGTCTTCAAGTCCAACGTAAACAAGTTCTTGATGAGCCGTTCCACTTAAGTTAACAAATTTACCGGATTTCCATTACTAATGATTAATATATTGTCCAATTGACTACTGTACACTCTTGACCTTTATCCTCGAGTGATCTCTGGACCTTGGTAAGTGGTTATGCCTATGTAATAAAAAAAACATGCAAGTATCATGAAGTTTCATCAGACGTCCTGCTAACTTGGCAGGTTGAGAGAAGGCCCAAAGTTTTTCCACAAATAGTGGCAATAGGGAGGTGCTCATGAAACTAAGCCAACCTTCACGACTGAGACAATTTTTAATTTTTGTTCTTTTTCTCCACGTTAAACAATGACCCTGGTGTCTAACTCTGTCCCATGGGGAGGCAAAGTAAATAGGAATTCACAATGGTCCCCAGTGTGTAACAGACCCAAACTGTTGAGAAAGTTGCATGTTGTAGCGTCTATGATTCTACTGGTTTGTTGTAGTCTTGTGCTGTAACCTTTTTATTAGGTCTTATGCAGAGTAATTCTAATTCGAACAATCACCTTCATCAATAATGAAAGTATATTTAGTTTTTGTGTGAACAGTTTTGAACGGGAATTGCGTATTTTTCGACGTTAAATAACAGAAAAATAGATGATATGCCGTTAAAAACAAACAAAACCAATTTCTATAGAAATTCTGTAACAAATCAAAACGTTTATGAAACCAAACATGTAAGCATATTGCTTCTATTTACTTGTTTCCCCACGAGTACACAGTTAGACACAAGGTTAGTTTTTAATGTCCAGCTTCCCAAGAAGGGGCACCCTCGATTGGAACAAAAATAAAAATCACCTCAGCCTAGAAAGACTGCTCCACTGATCGAGGAGAGAAAAAACTAAATACAACATCAGAACAGATACTACACTTTGCTCCTAGCTTAAAACGTTTTGGCCATATCCTCTTTACCATTTCTAATTATATTTTAAAATGTCCTATGCCATAGATGTTCTTTATTTGATCTAAAAATTTGTTCAAAAATATTTTCCTCTATAAAAATAAAAAAAAACAACAAAAAACTCTCAATTGGCTTTATGAAATTTGTCTCAACGATAAATAGCTTTTTAGATAGATGATATATATATATATATATATATATATATATATATCCATCCACCATAGTTAAGAATTGAAAGTAAATCACCTTTCATTCATCAGGATCGAGAAAATCATGAAACACATTTAAGACTGTATATCAAATACATTCCCAATAATTTGAACAGACTACTCGATGATGATTTAATATGCAAATTTTGGTTACTTTATCTAACAGATTTTACTAATAGCTTCGTCCAAAGCATAAACGGATTCTCCAAACAGCTTAAAATAATATTAATTTTTATATACTTATTACTAGGGAACCCCCTCCCCTAAAACGTCAATTTTTCCCCCTATATATATATATATATATATATATATATATAAGTGAATGTGTCTGTGTATCTGTGTGTGTGTGTCTGTCTGTCTGTGCATTTCCCTATGCAATAACTTTGTAATTTTAAGTCTACAGACTCGAAATTTGATATACAGAGTACTGAGATTTGGGAAAATCTTTGTGATCGGTTTTCGGCCAGAAATTTGGCTGTTAAGGGATCAAAGTTCAATGATTTTACTTTTGAGAACTCTACCAAACTCCTTCGACAATTTTGGGTCTAAACACTTGAAATTTTAGATATAGGTTCCTTGGACATGGATCTAACTTAATAACTTGATTTGAGCCCAAAACAATAAATTTTAAAGCGTCATAATAGGTGTCAAAGTTTTAAAAAATTTGACCTCTGCGGTCTCTACCAAATTACTCGGACAATTTCTCGTCTAAACATTTGAAATTTTGCATAAAGGGTATTCAGAGATAGGGCAAGCTTTTTCATCAGTTTGGGTCAAAAATTTTTAGATACCAATATATAAATGTATGTATGTATGTATGTATGTATGTTTGCATGTCTGCCTAAAACTTTTGACAGAGGTGACGGATTTTTACGAGATCAGTATCGTTTTAAAGTTCGACCTTTCATACAACAAATATTGAAAAATTGGCTAAAAACATTAATATCTTCACCTTCAGCTAGGCACTTTTCTACAGGGGGGGGTCGCTTTTTTTGCCGATATTTTTTAAAGATATCCTCTCCTTTCGATTGTCTAGCCTTAATTTAAACATAAGTCCCTTCAGGTTTGGCGGTGGTCGTAACCGCAAGTACGTTAGGTTTTTTTTCCCCGTTCTGTTCCTCCTTTGCAGTACGGGTGCGAGCCTGCCTTCCTACTACCACTTTTGTTTTTTTTTTGCTCAACATACACATCCAAACACCCGGGCAACGCCGGGCTGAAATGCTAGTATATATATACATAAAAGACACAACAAACAATTCAGAAAAATATGACTATCATAGAAATTGTCACATAGAAAAACAATAATTTAAACCTTAAAATTAAAAGCCATATTCTCTACTCTCCAAAATGTATCATAATTTTAATATAAAGATATCTGTAAATAATTCAGTTCAAATGTATTGAGTTAAAATTTTTTTAAATGTGCTCAATATCTCTATCTCTACTATTATATAAAAATCACTGTGTGTGAGTGTGTGTGTGTGTGTGAGTTCATTCCTCATAGGTTCCGAAACGGCTGGACCTATCTTTTGCAAATTTCACACAAAGCTAACTTATGTCTGGCAGTGTTCTTATGTTTTGTATAGAAATTCATCAGATAAGTATTCGAAAAATTGAAAATGTCTGATCTTAAAAATAGCTTTTCTCTCTTACACATAAAAGAATAATTTTTCCAGAGGTAATAAAATCTTAGCAAATCATTTCTTAAAAAAAGAAAATAGATTTATTACAATTTGGAAATATAGCTTAGTGGTAGAGCATTTGATTACTGATTGAAACCTGACTGTACCTCACCATTTTATTTTAATTTTTTCTTATTAATGAGTTCAATTGGCGATAAAAGAATAGGCAACATTTAGAATCGTATACATATTTTAAAACTAAACATTAATCAGAAGTGACTTTTCCAGGGCATTCATCATTAAGCCCAAATATCAGCTGACGTGATATTGTATTGAAGATTCCCCGAGCTTGAAGATTAAAAACCTTCTACAAAATAACTGAATGCAACATGAATACTATTTCCAAAATAACTGGATTTGTCATTAAATAACCCGAAAAGAGTTGATATGCCATAAAACAACCAAACCAACCAAATAAATATTTGAAGATATGAAGAACTTGAAGCATAAAAACTGTTTCCAAAATACAGTAGAACCCCGGGATATGTTTGTCTTCAGATTATGATGTGGAATATAATGTTTTTCTGGCACCTGGGTGCGGTAGTTGCCCTGCCTTATGGTGTTATTTATAATGTTATTTGATTATATATATGTGTATTATATACTGTACTGTATTTTGTTAGTAATTTTTAATATGTATTTTATAAAATTTTGCTTAAGCCTCGGCATACGGCAATTTCACCTTATGATTCCAACTGACCGATTAATGCCATATCCCGGGGTTCTACTGTGGATTCGGGATTAAATAATTTGGAGAGGGTTGATATGTCATAAAACAAAACAAAACCAAACCAAAGAACTATAGATGTAGATATACAATCTGTATATTCTTATCCCCAGTCTATGGATGTACATAACACCAATGAACTTGTGCGTTTTAGCAATTTTTAATCAACGTCATTGATGGGATTTTGTTACTGTCTAAATACATCTTCATACTTGGACATCAATTTGAATATATTTTTTTTACATTTGTATATATTTTTTTTACATTTGTATATATTTTTTTTACATTTGTATATATTTCTATATAATCTTTCAAACATTGAAGCGTCAATTTTTGTTCTAACCAGCAAAATTATAGCTAGTTTATATAAAATTTCTTTTGCTGACCGTTTTCCTCTGAAAAAAAAAAGCCAGATTTTGGAAACTCCATGGAATAAGAAAATAATTTACTTTATTCCTTGTGTACGAACAATAAATGTTGAAAGTCACAATATTGTGAAACTTTAACTATTTTCATAAAACCTTATTGAAACAAATACTGATAAACTCAGCTTTAGTATAATAATAGAAACTATGACTTGATTTTTTTCCCTTAATTTTTTTTTTTTATATTAATTATAATATATATTCTTTATACTTATATATTCTTTATACTTATATATTCTTTATATTTATATATTGACTTGCGGTGGTACCCGGCATTGCCCAGGTGTATAGAGGTTTTATGGTAAGGGTATTGAACAATGGAGAGAAACAAACAAAAAAATTAACCAACACCCTAAAACAAAATGAAAATACCTGTGCGAGCGCAAATATAAAAAAAAAAAAATAGCAGTAGCCAGGCTCAAACCTGTAACGCTAAGAGGAAAAGAAAGTGAAAAAGAAAAAACCAACGGTTTAGTCGCCATGCTCATCACGACTTATGACGCCACGACCGTTCACAATAAGCTTATTCATTGCAAGGCATATGATGACTTTGCAAAAATGTTGACGCAAAAACTGCTCTCTTCTTGCAAAGAATGGTTAATATTTTTGGCCAACTTTTGAATAGTTGTCGTCCAAAAGTCTGATTATTCTAACAATACGGATTTTGTCAGTGTTTGTTGTGTGTGTCAGAAATTTTTGGCAGACATACAAACACACACATACACACACACACATTTTGCCTTTTATATTATGGAAGAAAATGATAACATATATATTCTTTATACTTATATATTAATTATAACATATTCTTTATATTTATATATATATTATAATATATATTCTTTATCTTCTAATATATAAAAGGCAAAATGTGTGTGTGTGTGTGTGTGTGTGTGTGTGTGTGTGTGTGTGTGTGTGTGTGTGTGTGTGTGTGTGTGTGTTTTGCAACAACTTTCAACTCCTCACAAGATGATGTATCATTTTGAAGCTCGATCCTTCGGATGACAAATATCGAAAAATTGGCCCAAAACATTCATTCCTTCACCCTCAACTGGGTAGTTTTGTACAAGGAGGGTGCATGTTTTTCATCAACATTTTTGCAAGTCATCGTCTCAGTTGGATTGACTACGCTTAATTTCAATACTTTCAACTTCCGCTTGCGTCATGGACGCATTGGCGAAGACATTACCTTTTTTTTCTCCGGCTTTGCGTTACTGCCTGCCTACTACCACTTTTTTTTTTAAACACCTCTCTCCACCTGGACTGCCGACTGTAGCCCCCCCCCCCCCCCAAGTTCCTTACTCCACCAGCTTCACATACCAGTGCCATGCCGGGTACTCTTGCTAGTACTTATATATATATTATAACATTTATTCTTTATACGTATATATATTATAATATATATTCTTTATATTTATATATATTATAACATATATTCTTTATATTTATATATATATATATATATATATATATATATATATATTGCAACATATATTCTTTATACATACATACATATATATCATAATTATATTCTTTATATATATATATATATATATATATATATATATATATATATATAAAGTATGATTATATATTCTTTATATTTATATATTAATTATATTTTTTGTTTGCCTGTGACACTTATCGTTTTCTCTTACTCTTCTTTGTTGTGACCTTCGAGATGAACACAAAAAAATACATTAATAAAATCCCTCAAGGATAAATCTCTAAAGATTTTTAAAAGTCGTTTTCACATATAAAAAAAAAAACGAATGTATACACTGTTTCTATTGAAATGTGGGAATTTGTCTGTGAAATGGAGACTTTCACAAGTCCTTGGTTTATATTTTGGAACAGACATAAAAACAATAAAGGCATGTGGTCACACATATCCACACGTGCACAAACGAAGAAAAAAAAAATGTATTTGTGTGTGTGTGTGTGTGTGTGTGTGTGTGTGTGTGTGTACCCCTATAATTTTTTTTGTGTGTATATTGATATTCATATTAAATAGAATATTACATATAGATACATTGAAAGCATTGCCAAGGCTGCTGCAAAGAAGATGGGCTCTCTCTAACATGCTAGAAAATTACTTACACCTGAAAGTATCCTGTACCTCTATAAGGCCACCATTCGCCCATATATGGAGTACTGTTGTCACATTTGGGCTAGTGCATCTGCTACTAGTCTCTCACTCCTGGACAGGGTTCAAAAGAGAGTCGCCAACCTGATAGGTCCTGAACTGTCATCTAGGCTTCAGCGTCTGTCCCATCGGCGAAATGTTTCATCCCTCTGCCTGTTCTACAAATACTTTAATGGTGAATGTTCTGACAAACTACAAGCACTTGTACCTCCTCGACGTGACTACCCCCGACAAACCCGACAAGCAACTAAGTCCCACCCCTTTACAGTAGAGATCCCTAGGTGTAAGAAAGTCTTTTACTCCAATAGTTTCTTCCCCAGAACTGCAAGTCTTTGTAACTCCCTTCCAGAATTCTGCTTTCCCAACTGTACTGATATGCAGAAGTTCAGGTGTAATGTGAACAAACATCTTGCTACTCATCTCCCTTCATAATGTCCCTGCAAATTATGTCCCTGATAGTAGCCCCCTACTTCAAAGTGGCACAGTGCCTTGTTTGGGGTGAAAGTTGATTAAAAAAAATAAATAAATAAAAAAACAAAACCTTTTTTCTATTTATTTAAAAAGAAAATACAACTTTGTTATATATGGGTCATGGAATTGCATTCATCTGCAAAAGATCAAGCTAATTTGCATATTCTTTTAAACATTCATTTTAATTAATTCCCTATTAGTTTTTTTTATGAGATGATCATCTTTAGTTAACTATTACGTGTAATTATATTCATGCAGATATTCTACATGATTTATATTTGCGAAATATGTGTGTAAAAAGGTTATAGTGAACACAAGCCACTTTCTATATATATATTTATGTATGCGTATATATATATATATATATATATATATATATATATATATATATATATTAGTTTTAAAAATTTTGTCTACCAAACTCCTCTGTCAGCTTTTGATCTACAGATATGAAACTTCATATATAGGGTATTCGAACCCATTCAAAACTTCATATATAGGGTATTCGAACCCATTCAAAACTTCATATTTGAGTTTTAGCCGGGGGAAATCTATACTAAAGAGTGAAAATTTAAAAAAATGGAATTTGATATGTGAAGGTCAAACAACGTCATTCATTACGAATATACATATGTAACGTAATAGCTATTCATTCATGTTTTAATTTTTAGCTTTGCATCCAACATGACTTCATAGCTCGAGCATTAACATCAAAGGAAAAAGTAAATCATAAGCTAAACGTTTTGGTTTCAATTCTCAGTGGTGGCGCATGAGTCATTTTCTTTTTGTTTTGTTTTTTTTAACTTTTTAAATCATTACTGTTAAGTCCAATATAGTATCATATTTAAGTTTATTTTACGACCAGGCAATGCCAGGTGGCCAGCGGCCAGCTTATATATATATATATATATATATATATATATATATATATATATATATATATATATATATATATATATATATATATAAATCCAAGATGGCGTAATTGTAAAATATAAAGGTAACTGCAGCTTCTCTTCCAAATTTTCGGATTCTCACCATGTTCTATCACATTTTAATTCCTTTTGGTGGATTGATTGTTGCTATTTCTTCTGATGAGTTAAGCGCATAATAGATTCACTGATTGATATAATAATTAAGTAGTTGATTTTGCGCTACGAAACAGACACTGTCAAGAACTGTAAGGATCAATTGATGTAAAGGAATGAAATATAAAAATTGTCAACATCATGTATTTTGGAATATAAATTTTTGTCATTTATTCTATATATATATATATATATATATATATATATATATATATATATATTTATATATGACATATTTAATTCAATAAAATAGACGTTTTTTTTTTTGCCTAGTAATTCTATATTCGATTCTTTCGAACTTCCGAATAACAGTCTTCACTTCTGGCAAGAACTGGCTGATGTAATCGCCATATCTATCATAAGTCCGAGTATTTTCCAATCCTCCAGGATTCATCGTCAGGGATAAATTAATCTAACTAGTTTTGAACGATTTATAAAGTTTATATATATATATATATATATATTAGTCTGTCGCTCTATTCCACTTTTTCTAAGAAACTACTGGACTGCTGTGGCTGAAATGTTGTATGGATGTTTGTTATGATTAGGTTCAGCAAACTAATTATTATGGTACCCGTTTAATGCATGGTTGGGAATTAATCTGGATTAATATTTAATGCAAAAACTAAAAAGAAAAAAAAAGGAAAAAGAAAAACATCGATTAGCCATAAGGCACTCACTCTAAGTCAACAGACTATAACTTTTGCCCGTTTTTTTAGTCTAGTGTATATATATATATATATATATATATATATATATATATATATATATTGCATTTGGTTTACCTGTAATTGGGCTGGCAAAATGCTAGCCCACTAAATTGATTCAGTTTAGGTGATTATGTTAACAAGGTTTATCTTTCATGTCACTCTTGGCATATTTGTTGTAAATATATGGAAATCTAAAATCACGCCACCATTGAAAAAAAAATCATCTGATTATTTTTTTATTATGGGCGAAGGATTTGTCTACCTAAACATCTGAATAGTCATAAGCAATTAGAATCTTGATGCAGTTTTGCAATAGCAAATGATTAGTTTTTGTAGGTTATCCATTTTAAGTTTTACTTGTTATAATTTGAATTTAAATAAGATGAGGTTTCACAGTCTTGCTTGCCTCCATATGAAACTATGACAGCGCACAACACTCACAATTTTTTAGTGCATTTTTGGGATATGTTTGGTAGTCATACTCGGTGAGTGGAGCCTGCTTCCCCCAATACTAATCAATGCATAAGAATTAAAAAAAAAAAAAAAAAAAAAAAAAAAAACCCTACCTGGCAAGTATACTCTGTAAACCAAGTGCAAGAGAGCTTCAAACAACTACACTTAAAGTGGCAATTAGAATCTTAAAACGATCTCTCTGTTGGAGTGTGTGAGATAGCGGTTGAATGTCTGGCATCCAATAACATAGTTTTGAGATAAATAAATTAATAATTTATATTTTGGCCCACACATGGACAATCGAGCACTATATTGAATCATTTTGAAAATATCTGAACGCATTTACTTTATATATAGAACAATTTGCTGACATATATATATATATATATATATATAGTGATGGGACGATTCCTTGATTCCGTACTAAATTACCGATTCTGATTCTTAATAAATCTCTAAATGTTTAACTATGAAAGTGTTATTTTATTCTGATTACGGTAAAAACGCATCTTAAATGTGTCTATATTTTCTCAAACGAAAAAACATGTGTGAGGGGGGGGGCTAGGGCTTTTAATATTACTGGAAGTTTAAATCATTAAATATTTATTATTTTATTATTACTACAAACAGTGGAAGATTTTTCTTTAACCAAAATCAAATAAAAAAAGATAGTTTAAAGAATCGGCTTTGGCATCGAAAAATAGGCCCAAATTTTTCCGATACCGATTCCAATACCCGAAAAACTCTGATTTTTCTGATTTCCAATTCTAATTAATTGTCACAACACTATATATATATATATATATATATATATATATATATATATATATATATATATATATATATAAAACTCACTTCTAACAACAATAAAAAATAAGTGAAAAGAAAAATAGAATCATATTTTGGATCACGAAGATAAAAAGGGTTTGACATGACTGATAAGAACTTTTGAATCCATACTATTATACATACTATTCCTGGAGACACAGAAAATTGCTTGCTGAGTCCAGACAGTAATTAAAAAAATTTGAAAAGGTAAAATGTTGTTGTCTTTCTTCAATAATACTTTTATCCCTTAACCAATCAATAAATATATATGTACAGATATATATATATATATATATATATATATATATATATATATATATATATATATATATATATATATAAAACTCACTTCTAACAACAATAAAAAATAAGTGAAAAGAAAAATAGAATCATATTTTGGATCACGAAGATAAAAAGGGTTTGACATGACTGATAAGAACTTTTGAATCCATACTATTATACATACTATTCCTGGAGACACAGAAAATTGCTTGCTGAGTCCAGACAGTAATTAAAAAAATTTGAAAAGGTAAAATGTTGTCTTTCTTCAATAATACTTTTATCCCTTAACCAATCAATAAATATATATGTACAGATATATATATATATATATATATATACACACACACACACACACACACACACACACACACACACAAATACATGTATGATACATGTATTCTTTGCTAAAACAAAATAAGAAAAGCAACAAAAAAAAGTAAATACAATTATTTATTTAAAAAATTAGTGATGGTCAAAAAATAAATGAAAATTAAATCAAGGTTAATCATTTATTCCATTTAACTATGATGCTTTAAAGAAAATGAGAAGATCTTTCAGATAGGTTGAATTACTATTGATTTCATATGAATTGTTGTTTTCTGTGTTCCAATCATCGAATCATAATTTAAAAATGTTAGGAATCTTTTTCTATTTTTAAAATGATTTGGCTAATAGATCATCCCCACCCCCCTGTTTATTGTCACCTGACCATTGCGTTATAAAAGCGTTTCCTTTTCATTTATACTCCTTAATTAATGTGACATAAGAAAGAATAAAGCTATGATTCTGATATGAACAAGTATTTGCTAATAGTACCAGACTTATTTGAAGTCAGCGATTGGCAATGGTAGTCTGGTTGGAGAATATAAAATGTAGATTTAAATTGGAGAAACAACAAGTCGGTATATTTAAAAAATTTTTTAAAAAAGCCAGCAGAGGAAGAAGAACAAAATGTGGAAATGAATAAGTGAAGAGGATTATAATAGGATATAAGGAGTATATGTATATGCCATTATCACTAAGATATATATATGTATAGCGGAGAGAAACTTGTATATGTTGTCTTAGGAATCTGTACTTATATATAAACTAGCCTGGGTGCCCGGCGTTGCCCGGGTGTTTGGAGGTGTATGTTGAGAAAAAACAAAAAAGTGGTAGTAAGAAGGCAGGCAGGCAGGCTTGAACCCGTACTGCGAAGGAGGAAAAGAACATGGGACCCCCCCCCCAAAAAAAAAAAAACGGGACGTCTTTGCTGTTGCGCCCATTGCCAAACTGGAAGTGACAAATGTTTAAATTAAGGCTAGTCAATCGAAAAGAGGGGATGACTTTAAAAAATATGGGCGAAAAAAGCAACCCCTCCCTGTAGAAAAGTGCCCTATTAAGGGCGAAGGAATTAATACGTTCAGCCAATTTTTTGATATTTGTCATCCGAAGGGTTGCGCTTCAAAACGACACTGATCTCATGAAAGTCTGTCGCCTGTCGAAAGTTTTAGGCAGATATAGGAACATACATACATACATACATACATACATTTAAACAGATAGGTGAGATTTCTATTATAGACTAGTGGGGGGGGGGGTACCCGGCATTGCCCGGGTGTTTGGATGTGTGTGTGGTTTTGGGTAAATCCAAACACCCAGGTGTTTGTGTCAGAGGGGGGGGGGGGTAAAATTTAAAAAAAAAAGTTTTGGTAGGTAATTATGAGGATCGAACCCGAACCCTTGAGGCGAAGTTGGAAATTAAAGTTTAAAAAAAAACAAAAAAACGTGCAACGTTAACCATTGGGCCACCGTGAAATACTAACGGAAACACGTTTGAATTTATTTAATTATTTAGAATTGGCAGGTGCACGTTTTAATGACTTAATGAGGTCAACTTTGACTGCGGGACAGTATTTTATTTACTGCGGGAACGCTTTTTTTATTTTTATTTTCCAAGATATTGGGGGGGGGCAGCTCCTCATAACAAGGGGATTGTCCAAATTGAATAGGAATTGTCTGATATAAGGAAAATTTCCACATTGATCAAAGTTGATTGCTTTCAGACATTTCCGGCGATCGCGACCGGAAAAAAATACCGCCAGAATTAGTACCGCTTTTATTATACGAAAAAGCCTAATCCACATGCGGCGAGCAAAAAATATTGAATATTTATCTTTTCAAAGTCAAGCAAATTAAATAGACAGGCGACCTCCGTTGTTAGCTCGTAGATATTATGATTTATGTGATATAAAAAGTTTTAAGAAGTTGTGAGCCGATTGACCGCTTCTCGGAAAAAAGCCTTTCTTGGACATACACAAAAAGCGAACATACATACACACATTTTCGCTTTTATATGTATAGAAGGCACTAGGTGTATGTGTATGTGTTCGTTTTGCATGGCCTTCAAAACAGGTTGGCCGATTTTTATAAAATTTCACAATGTACTTTATGTACTTGGGAGTGTTTTCAGAATTCTATCGAGATTGATAAACGCAAAAATCCCTAACAGCACAAGTGCATATGAGAAATTTTATCACTGTACAAGCAGAAGGTCCCGAAGTATAAAATCAACCGTAGGTTCTTTGATAAGACGAGTGTGTTCAAAATGAATGTTTCTATTTAGGGCACAATTGAACCATGATACTTGACTTTTGCATTTTAAACTTTAATTCAAGCCCTTATATATAAAAATAATTTTATAAAATCAACAAAAAGTTCTCTACAGTGCAATGTAGATTAAGCCACTGCGGGAAGGCATGTGGAGCTTCCTCCCGATGCACTGTGGTAAGTCCCCAACTAGAGCAGGCAATCAATCAATTTGATTGAAAAATGAGCGATTTTACTAATTCTGATGACAATAGAAGTGTGGAACATTCATTGTTTCTTGTTCAATCCCGGGCAACATCAAGTGACCCTACTAGTATATATGTGTTCACAAATTATGACTGTGATAGTAGAAAAATTCTTACTGACAGAGTGGCTCCAGAATGACTGGCATAGCTCACAGTGATTTTGCCAGGTAAGTAAGCTAGTAATTATAAATTTTCTGTTTCTCCTGCTCTCCAGAATACCAGCCAAGTCTAATAATATTAACATAGCAATACAAAAATATTTATATTTTCAGTCTCCCATATTAGTCTTTTTCACTCTTTCCTTTTTGCACTGATTCTATTTTAAATTTAATTCACTCTATGAATAAGTAGGCTGTTAAGTTTTAAACATATCTCTACCGAGTTAATTTTGCTTTAACTTAAAATTAATATTTTAATATTAATTTTAAACGTTAATTAATTAATATGCCTACGGCATTATTGCAGATCGAGGAAGAAAATGTCATAGATTTTGATCAAACAGTTTCATGCATTGTGCATCTCTTTCTTCTTATTGTTATCAATATTGATTTTTGTTTGCTATCGATATACACTGATGTATTGGGTTGACCTAGTTCAAATATTTGTAACTGATCAAATTTAGAGCACTGGGTTTCGATAAACTTTCAATATTTATTGATTTTAGAAGAAAGCACAGCATCTCTAAAGTATTGAAAAACAAAAAAAGCAAGATTCAGTTATGAAAAAGTTCAATACACCTGTATCAGATAAATGCAGCTCAATCTGGTAATTTTTAGATCAGAATCGATCTTTTTAAAATTTTCACGATTGTAATCAATCATTTGGGCTATCAATTCTACAACTGTGGTTGAAAACATATTCAAGAATCCTTTTTAATTTCGATAACTTTGCAGTCTAGCTTAAGCAGTAGCATATTTACTGGTTACTGAAATTTTTTTCCTGCATTTGAACATGTACATAGAAAGTAGTGGTGTTGGTGGTGGTGGTGATAGTAAAAGAATTGCAACAAATTTCTTTCAAATAAAAATGGTCGTGATTTCAAACCTGTTGAAAAACCTTCATATCTTGAATTTAGAAAGGCAGAAAAATTTGACTTTGTGTTAAATACCCAGTTTGTTAGTCACTGAGAAACAAACACAATACTGTTTTATGAAAACAAGTCTGTCTTTATTGTATTTGTACTTTATATATCGCTAATGACTTGGTCAGCAGACGTTTTCAAGTTAAGGCTGTTGTTTTTGTTAAATGAGTGGAACTTCTGCATAAAACTTACAAAGATTGTGACTCTGGACTTTCTAGTCTGCATAGCTATTTGTTAACCTGCAAGATGGTAAGTTTTTATTCCTGATGCTGAGAGTAACAAGACTCAGCGATTGCATGCAAAATCAGGGAAAGGAACCGCTCAGGAGCAATGTTGTCACTCTCACTCCATTGATTTGTGATTCTGCACCTGACACGTCTTTGCTTACCATACATGAAGGTAAAAGCGACCAGAGGATAACGGATAACAGGTCCTGATGCTGACTCCTCCTGGATTTTCATGGAGCCTTATTAGCTTGGTAGCTCTGATATTACCTCATTGTCACTACCTCTACCATGCCGAGGAATGGTTGGATTTTATGGGGGAGGGGTAAGTTAAGGCAGAGTAAAGAGGGTGAGAAGGGAGTTAATGTCACAGACTGGTATAAGCCATTTTACTTATATTTTTAAAACAAACTGGAATTGTACTTTTACATTTGTCTTCAATTTTTTATTTTTTTATTTTATTTATTTTTTTTTTTTTACATGGGACTCACCACTTATCAAGGCTTGGATGCCACTCGGGGATAAGGGTTATTGTGTGTACAGTAGTCAATGGGATAATATCGTAGTAATCGTTAGTAATGGAGATTTGATAAAGTGTCTTACTTAAGGGGGCGGTTTATAAGGAATTTGTTTATGTTGAACTTGAAGACATCCAAGTTGTAGTCAGGTGGGAAACAGGCAAATGGGAGAGAGTTCCACAGGTGTGCACTTCTAAGAAAGAAGGTATGTTCATGGAATCTATGTTTTGATTTTGGTACAGATAAAGGATGGGAAAAATTATTGACAGTGGTTTCAGCTAGATGGGTGTTTTTTGCGAAAGATTGGCAAGGGGGGACCAGAGATTGGAGCTCAGGCAGACAAGCACTTGCCATGGAAATAATGATAAAGCAAAGACAAGCTCACAACGTCTCTTCTATTGGAGAGAGGTTGAAGGGAAGAGAAAAGGGCGTCCTCCACTAGGCCACAAGGTCTATTTTGTACTCTATCAAGGGAGGATAGGCTGTTTTTAGCAGTTCCTGCCCAGATGTGGCAGCAGTACTCCATCCTTGGACGTACTTGGCTTTTATATAGATAGAGAATTGCATCAGCAGTGAGATATCTTCTGGAGCGGTAGAACGATCCCACCATTTTTCCAACGACCTTGGCAACAGACTTGATGTACATGTTCCATTTCAGGTCAGAAGTAAGGTCAATCCCAGAAGCTTATCAAAACATGGAGCCTCCCCAAGACGAGAGCCATCGATTTCAATTGATGCCAGATGAGGATCAGAGTGTTGATGATGTAAAGATAGGAGCTTGGTTTTAGATGCAGTAAAAGTAACCAGCTACCCCTTCCCCCACTGTACCACACACTCAAGATCAGAGGAGAGAGAATCAGAGAAATCTTTGTCATTCATGGCCTTAGATGTTGCCATAGATGGTCGTGTCATCAGCATAGATGTCAACGATTGATTTAAGTATATGTTTTGGGAAATCATTGATGTAGATCAGGAAGAGAGTTATTGTATGCTTTCATTCTTTATAAGGTTCACCTCTACCTATTGTGATCAGTGTTGTTCTTTCCTAATGTTTTACTCATCCAAAAATCAGTTTTCTCAGTGGTGGGAGTCTCATGTTTTATTTTTCTATAATCATCTCGCAATTGAACTAGCCTAGTCTGATGCAAAGTTGCTCAATCGGTCATATTTAGGATGTGAGAACAAAAAATTAATTTCACAGAGGCAGCAAGACAAATAGATCAGAAAAGTCTTGTCTGGTTTGTTACCTTACCATCTACCTAACACTTAACCTTGTTCTAGAGTGACTTCCGGGCCTTAATAAGTAGGCCCCCTTGAGTTAAAAAAACAAGAACAAAAAAAAAAAAAAACAAAAAAACTAGGAAACAGCATTGAAGATTTATTGCTTCTATTAGTTGAAGAACCATTTCATACTGATTGACATATTATAACCATAACAATATCATTCTGTACATGCCTGTATATTGTTTAATGGTTATCGTCAAGCAAAGTACCTCAACATTTGCTGCGAGCCTGTTTGACTGAAAGCAAGCATAAAAAACAAACAAAAAAAAAACATACTCAACACATAATCCCCACCTTTTAATTTCAACAAATCTTAGTAAATGAGAAAACATTTTTTGAATTTTCTGTAGAAGATACAATTTTTTTTAATGATTTTTGATTTTAGTCAAACAGGCTCACAGCAAGCATCGTGGGACTTTGCTGGACAATAACCCATATAACTTAGAAGTTTAATGCTATTATGAAGAGTTCCAGCCGTTGATATGTAGTGGGTTGCACTTTTAAATAATCAATAAAAATTTTTTTAATGTTCATAGATTGGTTACTCAGTTTAACAAGTTGGGTTGTCTTATGTCCTTGCGTGCAATGCAATCATTTAACCATTATTTCCTCCATGTTTGATCTGTGTTTTTATGAAGACCAATGCAATTTTTTTATTGATTATTTAAAAGTGCAACCCACTACATATCAACGGCTGGAACTCTTCATAATAGCATTAAACTTCTAAGTTATATGGGTTATTGTCCAGCAAAGTCCCACGATGCTTGCTGTGAGCCTGTTTGACTAAAATCAAAAATCATTAAAAAAAATTGTATCTTCTACAGAAATTCAAGAAATGTTTTCTCATTTACTAAGATTTGTTGAAATTAAAAGGTGGGGATTATGTGTTGCATTCACATAATGTACTTACATTAAACCTAGCATAAATCTTGTTAGATGTGCTAATATGTCTACTAAAATGGTTTGCCGGGATATCGGCAAAAATTCTTTAAAGGTTTTCATATAGCTAAATACTATGATTAATTTTTGCATTCGTTTATTTTTTCACTGTTCATAAGTCATTGCACTTCCTTTTTTCTCTTAAACGAAAATCGACATACACGCACAACTGATTGCAGTTGATAAAAATCTATAAACTGTCATAGGTCAAATTGATCTAGGACTGCTCATTCATTAAGGTTAATTTGTGTGTCACATTATTTAATTGGTGTTCATCTACAGGTGTCTCAAAAGTAATGCCTCCTATTTTTTTATTCCTCCCAAATGGATCAGAGGGGATTGCAAATTGCATTGTTGTTATAATGACTGAACGTATGCATTCATGACCTGAAAGTTTCACCTCTATGTTGCAGATACTGATGGTGTGAGACTCTAAGAAAGTAACCGTTATGGTGGACATGTGTCGAGCAGAGATGCATCATTGAATTCCTGGCAAAAGTGCATTGAGAATAATGATGACTGTAAAATATTAATTCTGGAGCACAAACGGTTGCTCATTTTTATGGTACCATTCTCATCTCGATAGCTCTTTAACTTTTTCATTTTAAAAAAAAAAGAGGGGACATTACTTTTGGAACGGCTCTCGTATGACAAAGTGTGAATATGGTGATTATGTTGAAAAATAAATTCGGGAGCTCTCGTATGACAAAGTGTGAATATGGTGACTATGTTGAAAAATAAATTCGGGAGCTCTCATATGACAAAGTGTGAATATGGTGACTATGTTGAAAAATAAATTCGGGAGCTCTCGTATGACAAAGTGTGAATATGGTGACTATGTTGAAAAATAAATTCGGGAGCTCTCGTATGACAAAGTGTGAATATGGTGACTATGTAGAACTAAAAGTCATTCGTTTTGATGGTACAACTCCTTTCTTTGTAACTCTTAAACTTTTTGCGTTAAAAAAAATAGAAGGCTTTATTTTTGGCTTTGGGTGCAACAGAATGGTAAAAGGTTTGATGGCAAAAATGTTATTTAAATAATCCAAAATGTAACCAGTAATTTGGCCCCTGCTTTACTGGTTGAGATGTTTAACTTGGAAGCAAAGCAATAATTTTGGTAATTTTTACTCATCATAAAAATAATGCAAACTGCTTCATTTAAACAATCATCTATATATATATAAAAGGCAAAATAAAAGTATGTTCAGCAAAGGCTTTTTTCGCCAGGCTTCTTGGGAGGGGGGGTAATATGTTTTAGAACTTTTTATATACTCCCTAGATTATAATATCTACGATTTGCGAATGGACGTCGTGTCTACATTTATTTTGATCGACTTTTATAAAATTCCCGCTATTCCGCCCTCTCGCGTGTTTGTTTGTGTTTTTCATATAAAAGCGAAACTGAATCGAAAGCGAATGTCATTTGCCGGCCTTCTCGGCAGGGACCGACAGAAAGGCAATTATCTTCAATCAATGTGGGGAAAACCCTTCATATCAAGCAATTGCTACTCATTTGGAGAGTTCCCTTTTCTTGGAGGGAGCTGGTTTTCCCCAACATTGTGGGGAAACAAATTAATGAAACGGCAGAAAGCTGAACTGGCTTTTAGCCAACGTTTATTTCTGCATTCACTTAGCAAGTCAACATTCTGATTGACATCACTAAATTTGAATGCTTTCCACTTCCTATGGTTTTGTAGCGTAGCAGTTAAAGATTCACGTTTTCTTTCACTTTCTTTTCCGCCTTCGCATCACAGGTTCAGACTACTAACACTTTTTTCCCCCCCCAAACACTTGGGCAACGCACGTCACAGGTTCGAGCCTGCCTGCCTGCCTACTAACACTTTTTTTTTCTTTTGGGCTCAACACACACCTCCAGGCAATGCCGGGTACCCCCGCTAGTCTATATATATAAAAGGCAAAATGTGTGTGACCATTTCGTGTATGTCTGGCAAAGGCTTTTCTCGCACACGGTCCCGGGTTCGTTACTATCGCTTAAAACTGTGTATATAGGTCCTATATAATAATATCTAGGAATTAGGAAACCGCGTAGCGTATAGATTTATTTACGTCGATTTTTACAAAATTATTGCTATTTTGGCTTCTCGCATGTTGATTGGGCTTTTTAGTATAAATAAAGTGAAACTAAACTCAAACGACGTTTTCGGCATTGCGCCGGGAAAAACGTCCACAAGCAATCAGCTTTGATCAGACAGTTGCTATTCAATCTGGACAATTGGGAGCTGCTTTCCCCCTCCCCAACATCTGTTGAGGTAAGAAACAGTTTAATTTGGGTAAACAAACCCAAACGCTGTGTGACTTCTATTTGACCTTCTTAATTAGGTCAAATGGAAGCAGCAGAGTTAACTTTTATTGCACACGTCTGTTTTTATAGTTAAATAACCTGCTTAATGTTGTCTGTCGCCGTGGCTCAATGGTTAATGTAGTTTTTTTTTCACACATTAATTTCCAACTCAAGGGTACGGGTTCGATTCTCATACTTACCTACCAAAACATTTTTTTTATTATTTACCCCCCCACCCCCAGTTTTTATTTACCTCAAGACACCCGGGCATCGCCGGGTACCCCACACTAGTCTAATCTATAAAGGGCAAAATGGGCGTGAGTGTTTGTGTATGTCCACAAAAGGCTTCTTTGCATACTTCCCAGATCGTAATATCTTGCATTCGCAAACGGATATTGTCTCTATTTTTTTCTTTTTTTTTTTTTTTAAACAAGGTGGTCACTACTTATCAAGACCTGGAAGCCACTCAGGGATAAGGGTTATTGTAAGTACAGTACGTTAGTGTGGATATCTAATAAAGTGTCTACTTAAGGGGGTGGTTCATCAGGAATTTGTTTACGTTGGACTTGAAGACATCCAAGTTGTAGTCAGGTGGGAAGCAGGCAGACAGAACAGAGTTCCACAGGGGTGCAGTTCTAAGAAAGAAGCTTTGTTCATGGAATCTACGTTTTGATTTAGGCATAGATAAAGAGTGGGAAAAGTTTTTGACGGTGGATTCAGCATCACTTTTAATAAGACTTAATAACAAACAGCATTAACAACAACAAGAAAAGAATAATCATAATAATAATAATAATGAAACGTAACAGGAGCTCAGACGAGCACTTGCCATGGAAATAATGATAGAGCAAAGACAGGCTCACAACGTCTCTTCTGTGGGAAAGAGGCTGCAGGGAAGAGAAAAGGGCATCCCCCACTAAGCCACGAAGTCTATTTTGTACTCTGTCAAGGCAAGATAGGCTGTTTTTAGCAGCTCCTGCCCAGATATGGCAGCAGTATTCCATCCTTGGATATACTTGGCTTTTATATAGATAGAGAATTGCATCAGTAGTGAGATTGTTAAATAAAATTCTCACTGTGCGATCATCTTCTGTGTGTTTTTTTTTTTTATTGTATAAATAAAGAGAAACTATTGGAACGCAACCGCCTGGCCTTCAGTCCGGGTAGTATCTGTTCTGTAATTGGCCCTTGGTCAATAGAGGAAACCCTTCATACTGAGACAATTACTACTTATTTGGATACTGCCAAAGTGCCTCCTTTTGGGGGTAGCTGATTTCCCCCCCCCCCCATTAAAAACGACCGTGTATCTAATTTGCTTTCATGGGAGGTTTAAAAGCGATGCCATTTCTGAAAGCCATCTTTTGATTGACTAAATTAAATTAGAAAGCTTTACATTTCCGGTCACGTCATGGAGTACGGGTAAGGCATCAAGTTTTCTTTCACTTTCTTTTTCCGCTTTTGCACCACAGATACAAGCCTGCCTGTCTACTACCACTTTTTTTTTTTTTTAACACCTCCAAACACCCGGGCAACACCGTGCACCCAGGCTAGTATCTAATAAATGTTATGAAGTATCAGAATGGCGAATGCAACAAAAGTTCTCCAGTCTCTGACCATTAATTGATATGGCTATATAAAGAATTGTGTATGGATGGGTCAGTCCAATATTGTTGTGAGAGTTACTATATTGAATAAAAGGACATCCTTCTGTATAATATGTCTGACATACTACACAAATGTAAACAGTAGTCACAAGAATCACAATAAATCAAAGTGGATGAGTCACAGACAGAGCTGCCATATAATAGGCTCAAATTATTTTGATTATTTTTTAATTTATTATTTTGCAATAACCTTGGAAACCTTGGGTTAGAGGAGCCGCACATAAATTTTTTTTTTTTGGGGGGGGGGCATCAACCCGCTCACATCCGTCGTTTATTTGATTAAAAAGGAATCATTTTAGTTTGTATTAACATAAGTCATATCTCTATAACTAGCAGGTACTCCTGAAATTGTTCAGGAATAATTGTAACTTTTTGTGTACTCTTTCTCACAGCCCTTAACCCTACATTGCTATTTTTATTCATTGTCCCTTTTTTTAATTTCTATAATTTAAAATTTTCAAGTTATAAAGTAAAATGTTGTCTTTTGTGATTTATGTCTGTCTAGCTTGAAGTCAGAATAATATTATCGTAAAAATTAATGTTGCCATTGGTTGTATTTAGTTCTCTCCCACTGCAAGAACTTGGACACCAGAGTCGGAAAGTGGGATTGCGAAGTCAGCGCCTTCGAGAAGGGTTGCACTGATCTGCAAAATGTGCCTGGGAAGCCCTGTCGGCATTCCCCAGTAAGGGCATCCCAGGCAATTAGCAATAAACTAACCCCCGCCTGGGAAGGTGGACTTCCTAGAACTGCACAGAATCAGCATTACACCACAATCAACAGGGACCAGGTCATTACAGGAATGGTCTAATCTTTGTTGATTTTGGGAGATGAGGATAAAAATCCGTAGCTGGTTTGTGAAAATTTAAGTTTTGATCGAGGTATAGTGCTTTTTATTTTTTATTCCAGTTGTAACCCTAGAAAGAACTCATTTATATTAGCGATTGCAAAATCTTATGAATTTATTTTTCGTTTTTTCCAGTTCCAAGACAAGACAAACCACCTGATGCACTCAAACAACAGCAGGCCTTGGTACAACATGCAATGTCCCAACAAGTCATTCCCCCGAATGCTCCATGGCAGGCAACACCACCTCCTACTGGAGGTCCTATGGCTCCACTTTCTCAGGGTCCTCCAGCAGGCGCTCCACAGACTCCACTTTCTTCACTACAACAACAACTTCAACAGCAACTGGCACAAATGCAAGAACAAATAAAACAGAGTGAGCAAAACTTGAATGCTCAATACCAGTCTCTCATTCAACAGCAGCAGGTGAGGTTTTACAATATTCTTCAGATCAAACAGGTGTTCTAACCATTATGCATAATTAGGATTAAAATTAACATTATTTCTACCAGACTGTTCTCGCCTTCATGTATCAACTACAATAAAGGGCACATTAAAGAGACTTGAGAGTCCATGTTTGCTTCCCTCCGCACAAGGACAGAGTTAGATACAAGGTAGGTTTTTCAGTGTGAGAAAAACAGGCATTCTGGATTCAGACAAAAACTAAAAATGTTATCAGTCTTGAAAGATTTTTTTTTCACTGACTGAGAATAGAAAAGATGATGTGCTGTATCAGAACAGGTGCTATGCTTTGCTCCTAGTCAAAAGGCTACGGAAGAATCCAATGTTTAAAATGTTAAAAATGGCGATAACAAAGATGAGGAAAACAAGTGAAATATATAAAAACAAGAACTCATCTCGTGAATATTGTCAAAATAAAACTTTAAAATTTAAAAAATAAAATGACAAAATTTCAGGAAAAACTAATGGATGGTTATCTGGCAATCGTCTGGAATAACGGACGCACGCACACATGGACGCCACTGAAAACATATGTCCCTCTCCGATAAACCAGGAGACTAATAATACTCCACCACCTCCATGGCTAAGTATTTTCCTGCCTGAGTGAGAAGTTGATGCAATGGATGCAGTCACACGCTGTGGAATTGTATCAAATCTATTGTGACCATTTATACATTAATACCTTTGGAGAAATGTAGTATACCTTGGTAAAATAGCAACTTTTGTTCAATGAATCATATATAAGATCTATTGTTTCAGCAATGAATACTTTCTTCCAAACAGACAATTGCTGATTAGCAATTTCTTTCCAGCTATATGTAAAAATAGCAACTTTTATTCAATGAATCAATTACAATAGTTATTTAATTTCCACATCAAATATCCATAAATGGGATGTGCTGCAAAACTAAACCTATCTTTAAAAATTTGTGTCTTTTAATCTTATTATTTCCAAATAGTCACTTGACTTGTTTAATATCCTTTTTTTTTTTTTTAAATAAAAGCCAATTTGTTTCTTTGTCTGAGTTCACAAAAAACTTCTGGTATTAAATAGTAGGGTAAATTAAACTCTCAAGCCTTGCTTGCGCAACTAATCTAGGAGTCTGAAAACTCTAAACTAACAACTCTGCCAGTCCGGATTTGTTTCCAGTCACTCTAGATTTCATTTTGCAACTGAACTTAAGTAATGCTGATAGATGCCAGAAAGCTTTCTATTCTAATAGTTTCTTTCCTTGAACAGCTAGATTTTGGAATTCCCTTTCTGCTGCCTGCTTCCCTAACTATACTGATATGCAGAAGTTTAAATGTAACATAAACAGATATCTTAATCTTTCCTAGCCGTGGCCCCAAATAGTAGCCTCTTACGTCCAAGTGTAGATATGCTTTGTAAGGGGTGAACATGAGTAGCGGCCAAATTAGTTATGGGTAACCAGTCCTGGGACCACCAGTAAACATTATAGACCTGTGGACTGGAGGTAGCTTCGATGTCAGCTTCGATGCCATAAATGCAGTTTGGAATTGCTTCACTGTAGATTCTATGCAGACACCTTTACAGGAGTTATCCATTGTCTCCCCTAATCCTACGAGGCATTCATAATCCTGAGATAAACTTCAGTCTTTCAATAAGTATCGGGAAAAGTTTGACCTAAACAAAGAAAAACAGTCTACTTCGGTGGTGAAAATTGTAAAAATAGAGCTTTTGTGACTGATGCTATAGACTTTTGACTATTGGGAGGCCACGGATTTTCTGATGTGTAATTCTTAGCTGCTTTCATCATTCTCAATATAACTTGGACAATCCTGTGGTGGCAAATATTATTTTCACACTTTATCATAACCAAATTCATCCAGTGTAACCGATTAAATGCCGGGTAAAGTTACGACTGCTAAAGTGATATTAGTTTTCATTCTTCTAAACCAGTTGTTCTCATAGATTGACAGTCCAGTCTACCCTAGTATTTTATGCAGATTTCTAAATGAACATTTTCAACATTCTTCTATTTTTTGTAAATAGCTTTCATCAAGTTCACTGCTGTTTCAGATGTGTATCACTGACCACAAAATGTTTTTTTTGTAATCATAAAAAAGAAGTTATCAATTTGGATTAATTCTTTAATAATTGTTTCTCTCTCTCCCACCCCCTCCCCTTTTTGATTGCTTATTCTTTAATTGTTTTATCATGATTCTTTTTCTATAGTTTATTGATTTATAAATAATTGTTTGGCCTTATAGTAAATTCTTGAGTGATAATTGGTGAGGAAATGCAACCCATTTTTTTTTTAATTCTTTAAAATACCTTATCCTCGAACTTAGTGTAATGAGTAAACATCCTTTCCAGTTCATTGGTTTAAAGCTTTTTAGTACATTTGTACCATACTGATTTCATGAACCATTTATCCAGTTACAAAAATCAATCACATTTCTTACTGCAGTGAAAAAAAAATAAGATAAAATAAAAAAACAAAATGATTGTAATAAACAGCAGCTTGACTCCACCAACCATGTTGTTGCAACACTGAAATAATAATAATAATAATAATAATAATAATAATAATAATAATAATAAGGACTTAGTATCATTCAATATAGAATGATTAAACTGTTTTACATGAAAAACTTGTTTTAGACAATACTAATATCAGTGATATTAAAACAATATTTTTCTTGTTTTTCCAGATCAAATTAACAACAACATTAGCATATAACATTTTCAGATCAAATTAGATGATTCATATTATTTTGATTCGTAAGATGACTTTCCTCATCTTAATTGTTGTTCTCGCAATATTTTGATCAATGTAACCTCTGACCTTATTCAGGTGTATCTTGTTGAACTTGGAGAATCTGCCCAAAATTTTGAACAGAACCCATAATTTAATTAACCAGGGTAGCCAGCTTTTTTTTTGTCATCGCTGATTGGGTAGAAGTCCTAACTAAATGTATTTTGAGTGTCACTCGCACTGAGGGTTGAACCCTTCAACTACCAGAAGTATAACATTTACAACTGAATTTTTTATTGCAAGAAATCATGGTGCAGTAGATATAGCACTCTGTAAAAATTCACTTGTAAAAGTTACTATTCTAGTGGTTGAAGGTTCAATCCTAAATGTGGGTAATACTCAAAATATAATTATGAATTAATTAAAACTTCTACCCAGTCATGGCTAACGGAATGAGAGCATACTATCTCTGTGGATTAAATAAAGGTTCCATTCGAAATTCTGTGTAGGAAGATTCCTGAGTTTGGCAAGATACACCTGAAGAAGGTCGGCGGTTACATCGACGAAGCATTGTGAAAATAACACTGAAGATGAAAACAGTAATCTGAAGAATCCAAATAATATAAATAATCCTTATCTTCAAAATGCAGAAATAATGGTTAAAAAAAATAAATCGAGAATATTTTGGGGAGTTATCAGGTGAAATATTTAACAGAATTTCATCTGGATAATGATATACTATTAATAGTGTAAATTGCAGTTTTTACTTTTAGATGAGAAGATTAAAAAAAAAAAAAAAATGTCCAAAAAGACATAAACAAATACTACCTTTTGTCTAAAATTGAAATGTGTGTGTGTGTTTTTTGTTGAATATTCATTTCTTTTCTTTTTTTTTTATCTCAGATTCAAATTGAAGAAGCTATTCTGAAGATAAGGAAAAATAAACTGGACCAATTATCTGAAAAATGCGAGATTGTTCTTGAAGATCTTGACAAAACTGTTCAACCTATCATCGAATCGTGTACAAAAGATGCTATTTTGGTAATGTATACCTCGATTTCTGTTTTGTACATTTAAAATACCTAGTTTGTTATTAGTATAGTTTATGTCGCAAGGTAGATAAAGCCAGAACAATGATATAAATAATAATGTATACAATGATGATGATGATAATGGCCGACATTGTTATATAAGTGGGTTATAGAGAGGTGGGTTAACGAATATCACAGAAAGAAAAGAGAGCTAGATATTCGCTCATGGGTTTTGTCTACAATGGTATTACAGAAGTAGAGTGACAGATGATCTTTACATTCGCTGCTATTACCAATGTTACAACAACACTATTGCTAGCCATTTAATTACATTGTGAAGATTCATCTGCTTTGGTACATTTATATGAATAGTATTTATAATAAGAGTTGTATTTTGAGTTTTAATAATGTGATGATGGAAATAATAAGAATTAAAATCTGGCCTGTAGAGTCATTTTGTGGGGTCGGTTGATGACAACTCCGATTCTGACTGTGAAAATTTTAAAAGAGCCGAACCTTTTGAGCCCCTACTTCAACCCTGCAATTATCAATTAATAATTTATGTATGTTATATATTATTTCTTGCATTTTGATTTTAAAGTGGACCGACATGTTTTCAAGATGTGCAATTCAACAGGTTTTGCTTTTCTATTACACAAAATCACAACACAAATGAATTTATTTACTACCAGCATGTCAGCCCGGCGTTACCCGGGTGTATGTTGAGAAAAAAAAAAAAAAAAAGTTAATTTTTGTTTAACTTTGACCGCTATTATGACACCTTAAAATTTATTGTTTGGGGCTCAAATCAAGTTATTAAGTTAGATCCCTGTCCAAGGAATCTATATCCAAAATTTCAAGTGTTTAGACCCAAAATTGTCGGAGGAGTTTGGTAGAGTTCTCAAAGGTCAAATTGTTGAACTTTGACCCCTTAACAGCCAAATTTCTGGCCGGAAACCAATCACAAAGATTTTCCCAAGTCTCAGTACCCTGTATACTAAATTTTGAGTCTATAGACTTAAAATTGACAGAGTTATTGTGTAGAGAAATGTACACAGACAGACACACAGACACGTTCACTTTTATAGATATATAGATAATATCCATAATCTATTAAGTCTGTGAGTGTGTGCATATATATATTTCTCTTCCTTTCTCACAGAAAAGATGCTGCGAGTATATCTCTACTCTCTCATTATTTTCATGGCAAATGCTTGATTGAGCTTCAAACTTTCACAGCAAGCACTCGTCTAACTATAACCACTCTCTATTTGTGTCTAAATGTAAATACCTATTCCATGAACAAAGCTTCTTTCCTAGAACTGTCTGCCTGCGAAACTTTGTTCCGTTGGCCTGCTTTCCAGCTGACAACATATTCATCTTCAAATCCAATGTAAACAAGTTCTTATTGCCCCCCCCCCCAATAAATAATCAATTTCTACCCAACTTCTCCCACTACTGGACACGATGCTGTTCTCTCCTCAACCACTGTACACTTATTAACCCTTATCCTCAAGTGACCTTTAGGCCTTGATAAGTGGTGACTCCCTCATTACAAAAAAAAATATTAAAGATCTACGAACACCTTTTGTAATTTTCAAATACTTATGAAACTTTTGTGATGTTTTAATAGACCGTTTCCCTCTTCTCCTCTTTTTAGAATTTATAAAAAATTTTTTTTAGCAGAATTGGTTGTAGCATTTCTATCCTGTCCCCCTTTTAGCATACTTCACTTCTCACAATGGCGCTTTGGGCCAAATTTGGTACAATTCTGTAGTTTTGAAGACTATAAGTACCAAAAATCCTGTTAAATTATGATATATAAAAATATAAAAAATATTTGCATCTGGATGGATTTAATATTTGCATCTGGCAGACAAACGTTTGTGACTACAATAAGTAGATTCCAATATATTTTGTCATTCAGTGCTATATTTTTAGCATTTTCATTTGTTAAAAATGATAATTACTTCTAAATGTTGTTGCAATAAAATCTAGCTTTTTAAAGTAGTTTTCGTTACTTTAGTAAGTAATAACTAGGGCTGTGACAACAACATATTCTTTTTATTCTTTTGACTCTCGGGTATATATCTGACACAGTAAGACACAGTCAATCAACCGAGAACCACACCAGTCTATATAAAAAAACATAAGATATTAACGGATATATACTCAAGAGTCAAAACAATGAAAAGAATATGCTGTTGTCACAGCCCCAGTAATAAGATACTTAGCACTGTAGTAAATTAAGCAAAAAGCTCATTAAAAAGGGAAAGCAATTCACTTGCATCTTAACGTATTGTGTCGCTTATAAAACTGGACACCCATTTTCATAATGCAACCACTGTCTTATTAAGTATGGTTGGCCAGGACGAATCTAAGACCTCTTTTCCTCTATTGAATCCGGAAATAAACTGTAAGTAGAGATAAAAAGGAAACTGATAAATTTAGAAGAAACCTACTTTCTTAAGAAATGCTTTTTCTGTGTCCTCTTGACATTGGTCTTCTGAATAATCCATTTCCTTTATTTATTTATTTTTTTTTGTTGACTTTGGCGACATATATTTTTAAAGCCTCTCACGCGCACACACACGCGCACAATACACACGCACGCATACACACACACACACACACACAATACACACACACATACACACTTTGCATCGTTTTCAACATTCTTTTTCGGTACTGTTTTAAATCCAATTGACTTGCAATTCATCTAAAGTCGGTGATGATGTCACTTACAATTAGTCAGAATAGACAGTGCCTTGACTCGGTTTTCTCCTTGTTGGTATGCTCTCTGGTTTCCGTGGAGACTCGTTCTTGGTCTATACCGATGCTTCCGTTCAGTTTTAAAAGACAAAGGATCCCTCCTCTAGGGGCAGCTGCGCATGTAAATTGTGAGGCAAGGGTTGTACAATCCCCAACCACACCTCTTCTGAATCGACACTGCTTGAGTCCAGTGGCAAGGAGAAGTTCAGTACAACTGGAAACAATGCAGAGATAAGCGGAGAGCACATACAGCACCTGGAAGTCCCAAATGGTCCCCCATTTAGTACTGACCAGGTTTAATGTTGCTTAACTTCAGTGATCCAGCGGGAACCTGTGTGTCAATGTAATTATGCTGTATGTATGTCTATACCAACAGTACACAAATGCTGCAGAAGTACTGTCTTTCAGTACAGTCTGATGTGTGTGCATTCTTTTTAGTGTTAGCACTTCATACCTCTTCTAACCAGGTTGTATGATTGTGGGCAAGATCTTCCAAGCATAATTTTACATTTTTTTGTGATTAGATGCAATGTGGCCTTTATATCTTCTGCATGACCTCCTGCTGATCCACCTTAAGCAGTTAATATGCTAGAAAAGATGTTACATAATCACGTTGACACACCAGATTTTTAGCTCTTCCACTGCAAGAACTTAGACACCAGGGTCACTCTCATCTGCAAAAAATGCCTGGGCAGCCACATCAGCATTCCCCGATAAGGGCTCCTTAGGCAATTAGGAATAAGCTAACCCCATCTCAAAGAGAGAAGACAAAACCTGAGAGGGTTGACCTCCTAGAACTGCACAGAACTATCATCACATCGCAATTAACAAGAACCAAAATCATTACAGGAATGCTCTAAAAGCAACGTTCATTTCTGCACATGCATGGCGACTCCTATGATTGTTTAGTTAATTGAATTCACTATCCTTTTTTGCCTAATGGTTAGCGTGGAAGACTAATTACCCACCTCTATCTCTATCTTTTTTTTTTTTATTTTAACCATGTGAAAGCCATTCTTAACATCGCTTCGTCCTTGTACCAATATCTTCCACCCAGGCAATGCTGGGTACTCCCCGCTAGTCTGATTATAAAAGATTTCGCTGCATGTTGCAATTTTATACGATGGATAGAATCATGGATAATGGAAGTGACTAGATCAAGTTCAAATTGCATTGGATTTATTGTGATTACATGAGACACTAATGTCTACCAAGTATTACTTAAAATTTTGAACACGTGAAAATTAGCACCTTGTATTCGATTAATGGTACTAATGAATCAGTTATAATTAGTATTTTGCTTTAATCGTAAAAAATAATCTTAAGAGTAGACATGCTATAAAACTGACTTAAAAGCCTGAAGTTTTTATCAATATATTCTATATTTTTGTTGTCTCTGTTTGTCCAGGAGTGCAATTAAAAGCAAAGCCATTTTCCCATCATCAAATACAGTAAAATTTTTATGTGGAGTTCAATAGTGGTATTAATTTTAATATTAGGAGTTTTCACAATATTATTGTGGAGTCAAAATGAGACCTGAACATTCAGAAAGGATAAATACAGTATTTTATTTTATTTAGAAATGAAAATGCTAATATGGGGCTCAGGGCAAGGAGCAGAAATACACAGTGGCCCTTGTTTATTTTCATGCATTACTGTTGGTGCCTACTAGTTATTTATAATTGGATTGGTTGATGGAATGAGTGAGAGTGTTTGGATTATTAGATACAAAACAGTTAACAAAAGGTTCGAAAAATCGCAGATGTGGCCTGCAACATCGGAGTTATGTATTTTACATCGCTAGCACATAATTATTTCGTTAAAAAAAAAATCATCATCATCATTATGTGCATCAGCATCACGTCCATTTTACTGGCTCGTTTATGGCGTTATGGTACATCTCATAATGTCGTAAACATTTATAAGATTTTTTACATTCCATTTCTTTTTTATTAATTTATTGTATCGATGTTTTTTGTTTTCTTTATTTTGTATATCCTATCAGTGGCAAGAGCCCAAAATGATAATTTCTTTAACTAGGAGTTTCTTCGCCCGCACCCCACCCCCCCATCCAGGGTTCTAAGCACCCTTATCTATAAGGATCTCGCATTACATTTTTAATCACTACTCAGCAACTGCAAATCCTTTCTATGTCATATCAAAATAACCTATCATATCTATGCACATGTGGGACTTGAGCCGACCATAAAATACCGACCCTGCTACACTTGTCAAATCGCATATATGTAACGTCATCATTCGATGTCAACACTCGGAACTCACACGGTGTATGTCGACAGTCTCAAGGAAACAAAGACAAGGAAAGAATTTAACTCAGTTTTTTCAGTTGAAACAACAAACATTTATTTACAGGTACTTCCAGAATAATACCTTGTATCTTGTTCAAAAGTCTTCTCATACTCTAATGTTCTTAACAAAACTCTGCTGTGTTGAACACGTGGTACTCTGTCTTTGTCTGGCCATGTTTCTGACATGTCTTTCCCCGTCGCTCTTCGGCCATGTGTATAGCACATCTATTTCTGTTCTTCTCGGGCCACATTTTTTAAAAAATCTTTTTCTTTCCTGCTTCCTTGCTGTGACATCACCTTGCACACAGCTCGGTCATTTGCATATGTTGGCTGTTGTACAGCTGCTGCCATACATGCACATCCTATAATTAACTTTAAAACATCTTACTGCAAAGTAACATTTCAAGTATATTACATGTTGGTTATACGTTGGTTAATTTTTATCTTTTTCTTTGTTTTTTATGCTCTTTTCAATAATGCTTGATTTGAGTTTATTTGATCCAAAGAAAAAATAGTGTGGTATTGCTAAATTTAATGCAGAAATAAATACAAATTTAACCATATTCAACCATCAAATTGACATAAAGCACTTATTCTAAATCAACAACTTTTGCCTGTTTTTAAGTAGCTATTTATAAACCTATTTATAAAATGGACAGGGAATACTTTTAAAACTATTCTGTATTTTCACCTAACAATTTAATAAAATGTACCATAAAAATTGAATTTAATATTAAAAAATATTATCAGTTTACCTTTTATACTTAAAGTTGTACATTTCATAATTGCAACAAAACTTTATTTTATTATTACGTAATTTTCATTCAAGCGATTATTAATTTGATGAATGAATCTCCTTGTTTTATTAAATGTCAAATACTTGTGATATATACAGTAAACAAGACATTTAAACTCTGAGGGGTGATTGAGTTTATGGAGAAATGTTTTGATTAAATGAGAATACGGTAGTCAAATATGTCAACGGATCGTTAATACGAAATGTTCTCAGTATTAATGCACTTATAAATCAATTAGATTGTTAAAACTGTCTCATAAAAAGTAAACAACATAAAATATTATTGACTGCCCCCACACACACATACCTCACTTCCTTCGCTTCCATATTTTGTGTGTGATTCTTTAAAGTTTTAATACACCTGATTTTGAAACTTTCGTTTTGAAACATTAGATTTTCCTTTGTGTTATTGGAATTCTTCAGATTACTGTTCTCATCTTCAGTGTTATTTGCATAATGTTTGTGTCAATGTAACCTTCGATCTTCTTCAGGTGTATTCTGTTGAACTCTGGAAACTTTCTATCGGAAGGTTTCATCCTCAGTGCAGACGACACCCAAGATTCATTGGCGAATTGCTTAAGACTTCTGCTCAGTCCTGATTAATGGAATGATAGCATGCTTCCTCTGTGGATTAAATAAAAGGTTCCGTTCAACATTTTGTGTAGATTCCCGAGTACGACAGAAAGATTTCCAAGATACATTTGAAGAAGATCAGAGGTTACAATGACTGAAACATTGTGTAAATAACACTTAGATGAGAACAGTAATCCAAATAATACGAATAATCAATCCTTATCTAAAAAATTCAGAACCGTAAATTTTTCTTCTTTCCATGTTGTTTCCATTTTGTATTTTTAAGAAATGCTCACATATGAAAAAAAGTTGCTGTAAAATACGTATAAAAGTTCAATTCGATATTATATCTCAGTATTACTTTTTTTGTTGAGGATTGATAATTTGGACTATTTGGACTACTGTGCCTATGTCGCAATGGATAAAGGCATTGACCACAATCAGTTCTAAATGACAGTCTTCTGAAGGTTGTTGGTTCAATCCTCAATATCGGTGATACTCAGAATACAATTATGAATTAAGATTTCTATCCAATCATGGCTGATGAAATGAGAAAAATCTACACCCATAGATTAAATAAAGAGATCAGTTTTAAATTCTCTATAGATTCCCAAGTTCAAAAATATGATTATGAAGAAGGTTTGTCAAAATATTGTGAGCATAACATTAAAGACGATGATAGTAGTCCGAATAATTGAAATAATATATAAAAGTCCAAGTCTTATTTGTTATTGATGCATTTTCCTAGTATCCAATACAATTTCTGTTAAAAGAAAAACTTTTTAAGAAATATATATGTAAGCGCATTTTTTCTGATGAGAAGCATACGCCTGAAGAATCCTAGAATGGATGAAACGCGGAATATTCAGTGTAGCTTAATCACCATATATATTTTATAAATATATATATATATATATATATATATATTTCTTAAAATAAGTTAAACAATATATATTATAAAAGTTAAACAATATATATATATATATATATATACACACACACACACACACTAGGAGTCAGAGTTCGAGAAAATTTATTTGATTAGGATTTGGTGTTGGAATTATAGCCTTTAAAATTTTAGGACGTTAAAATAAGTGTTTGTCTCCTTACATCAAATTGTTAGAGCTGGCTTATTTAGTAAGTATGGGAGAATACAGAGTAAGTTAATTGAGAGAAGGTGCTTATTTAATCATATGTATTAATGGGTTACAGGTATGGAAGGGAAATAGGAGGTTTATGCTATGTCAATGTGTTCTAGAAGGGATATCTAGAATTATAGCAGTACTTACAAGAAATATAAATTATTAGGAATAATCTCGATTTACTTAATCTATATCCTCCCTAAGAGTTTAATCACACATATTGTTTACATATATTAAACCCACCATGACAGGCTATACACCTACCTTTATTATATAATAAAAGCTATACTCCTCCTATATCACAGAGATCAATGTAGTTCCCCCAAACAGCATCAATATTTTGTTCGTTCCTAATGTATCTATCACTAGACGTTGCATCCCTATTATGTTACCTTTTCCTGATGAGAAGCATTAAGCTTTGAAATATAATGGTATAAAGAATTCTCACTTACCCTACACTCCTAATTGATGTATACCTTTATTGAATAAATGAATAAACCTATATATATTATTTCCATGGCAGGTGCTCGTCTGAACTCCAATCTCTGGTTCCCCCCTCGCCAATCTTTCACGAAAAACACCCGTCTAGCTGAATCCACTGTCAAAAATTACCTCCACTCTATATCTGTGCCTAAATCAAAACGCGGATTCCATGTACAAAGCTTCTTTCTTAGAACTGCATGCCTGTGGAACTCTGTTCCGTCTGCCTGCTTCCCACCGGACTACAACTTGGATGTCTTCAAGTCCAACGTCAACAAATTCCTAATGAACCGCCCCCTTAAGTAAACACTTCATCAAATCTCCACACTAACATAATGTACTTGCAATAACCCTTATCCCTGAGTGGCTTCCGGGCCTTGATAAGTGGTGATCACTGTGTAAAAAAAAAAAAAAAAAATAGTATATAGTTTCATATTGTCATTTTCTTTCTATATTGATTTATTTATGTATATTTTTTCATTCAGGCAACATTGTTAAAGACAACAGAAATCTTCTGTTTCATAATACCTGTCTTTATTTTTTCAATTTTTTGTATTATCTTCTTTGTATATACATCGAACATATGGATGTATTGTCCAAGCATTTTTTCTTCTCAAAGTGTTCGTGGTTTTAACATTTTCTGAATTCGTCTTCACATCATCAGGAATGTGTGTTAATCTCATTAAGGAATTATGAGAAGATGTATTTAAATAGTAGTTGGGGTGTGAGTGAGGTTCATTGGAACTACTGACAGCAATGGAGGCGTTGGTGTGGTAGGGGAAAGTGAGGAGAGCATGCCTGTTCTAGGGTTAATGGCACGTGTGTGTATATATATATATATATATATATATATATATATATGTATATATATATATATATACACACCCACACACTCACACACAATTACATAAGTCAGTTGTGAGACTATATCTGAACTTGACAATGTAAGGAGGGATCAAATTCTTATCTGGGCTGAATTCATTCATATTGTATGAAGTATTCCCAACGTTAAGCCATAGAATACTTAAAAATTATTTATCTAAGCAGGATGAAATTTTGCATGGTGGTTACTGCTATAAAAGCAGCATCAGATCATGTATCAAATTTTGAAAAATCAAAAATTGAAATTGTGTCAACACTATGATTGAACTTTTCATGGTCAATGTCATATAAGATGTGGGACTTCATTGGCTACAATATGGGCCAAGTAGCAAATCTCTACATTAAATAGCATGGATACTATAGTCAAAAATGATTTTGACCGTTTCTGATTTTGATGTAAATATCTCCAAATTAAATCTGTTCGAAGCTAGGCCATGACCAATGTTTGACTAAGTTTAGTGACAACTGGTCAGCTGATGTGGATGCTGGGCTGTAAAGAAACCTAGTGACAAACCAACTGGACTGAAAACATAGCCTCCTTGGTAGAAGTAATTATTATTAGTGAAAGAAGATTTCTTAGTCCACAGTTGGTTAGACCTTTTAAAATGTTAAGAATTTTGATTCATGTCAACTGAGCATTTGACTATGTTCTTGATATTTACAATAGATATCTTTCAGTTCTTAAAGGCTCCATGTTTGTCTCAGTATTGTGAACTTTGGAATGACTACTCCAGCTAACAACTTTCATCTCAAGGCAGCTCAGAATAAGTAAATGAACCAACAATAATAAAAAAAAAAAAAATAAGATCTTGCTACCAAAAAAAAAAAAAAATGTTTTATTTATTTTTTTATTTTGTCAAATCCATATTTTCCTCATATACAAATCTGTAATCACATGGTTAACATTTTTAGGAATGTGAATAATTTTTACGATTTTTATGGTTTCATTTTTCTTGCTAAATCACTTAATCCTATTTTTAAATAAAACTATTTGATGAAGTGAAGTCTGTAAAATAATATTATTTTGTTCATTTGCAGAATGGGAAAAGTTGGATCTTCATGCATTGTGTAACGGAAGAACATTGCGACTTGGTTGCTCAGTACTTATTAAATAGGTAAGTTGCTGATGATTGTTGATTTTGAACAGATGCAACATGGTTGCATCTGTTCAAAATTGTTTTCTAAGTGTTAATCATTTGCCTCAACCCTGCATTAGTCACCTGGCTGTTCCAAACATGGCTAGTTATATGAGGTGATTATACATCCCAATACAAAAAATGTTTATAGTGTTATTATTTTGTAAAATAGTTATCCTGCTGGTTCAGGATTTATCTACAGTCCCTGTTGAACAGTTTGAATTACTTGTATTTTGTTGATATTAATATAAAATTATACAAAAATGTGGCAAATCTCTAAAAGTTCCTGGTCTCGTTGAGGAGAGTGAGAGGAGAAAATAATGAGTAAGTATCCTGATACCACCTGTTTGTAAGAGTGAGTCTCCATGGAATTAATATAGGAATTTATGATAATGAATAAAATCGACTG
The DNA here is from genome assembly GCF_053919585.1 of Euprymna scolopes. NCBI lineage: Eukaryota > Metazoa > Mollusca > Cephalopoda > Sepiida > Sepiolidae > Euprymna > Euprymna scolopes. The sequence goes on from NC_136488.1 coordinate 157,547,113, forward strand.
ATAATATCTGCATAGCCTACATCAGGTAGTGTGACCATATTGAATTTATAGGTGATGTCTGTGTTTGTATTGCTATAATGTTTTATTCTGAACTGGAAAATTCATCTCTATTTTATTCATTATATAGATATAAACTTTTCCTTTACTCTCCTGTCCTATTTTCTTTATCAAATCCACTAAGTGTCTAATTCTTCTTCTTGTATTCTCGCATGTTGATGCCGTAGATGAGATCATGGTTAGTGTTCTCCATAGGCTTCAGTCCATTCCTAGTTCTATTCCTCTGAAGACCTTACATGATTTTGAACTTGGCAGAATACATGGAGTGGGTTGCCATTACCTTCCCCAGCACAGTGATATCTGATTCGCCTGTTTTCACCTATCCGTTGCCATCTGCATAGCTGCAGTTGAATAACATAATGCTTAATGTCATAGAACCATTAATCTGTTAGAGATTCATCCTCACCTATGGCCATCCAACGTCCTGCTGCCAACACCATCAGTGTTACCTTCTCCTAGATGCATGTTTTAACGAAGACTAGGGGTGCATCTCTCCCAGTGAATTAATGTGCTTCTAGATACCAACCTGGAAATTTCTTATGACTTGGCATGGTACATACAGCACCTAGCCTTCCCAAATGGTCGCCCATCTAGTACTGGCCAGGCTCATTGTTGCTTAACTTCGGTGATCTGGCAGGAACTGGTGTGTCAACGTGATTATGCCATATATACTAATATTTGCCACTAAGTGCAGATTCTTTTAAATATCTTATCTAAAAGTTTCCAATACGGTTCATGAATTTCATAACTAAAACCAGCTTCAACTGGTTAGCAAGTAAAAACATTTTGATTGAAACAATGTTCCACTTTTTATTTATTTATTCATCTATGCTTTCTTTTTTTTTTTTTTTTTGCATATTTTGTTAATAGTTAAAACTGAAAATGATACTTTCCCCTTAAATCTTATAGCTGGAAAAGTTTTCTGTTGTTGAAGGACTGGAGCTCCTTTCTTTAAGTTCCTTCTAATTAAGACCCCCCCCTCCTCATCATCCTCCTCCTCCTCCTCCTCCTCCTCATCTAGAGGAGTAAACATAATCATTTATAAAGTTCATATTTCATTATTAAAGTCTAATCAGCAACTGCAAATCCTTTCTGTGTCACATGATTAAACTAAATATCAGATCCATCTACTTCTATGTAGGACTTAAACTGACTGTAAAGCACTAACCCCACTCCACCTGGGAAATTATGTTTATACTTTAAAAACATAACAAGTTTGCGATATTTGATAAGCATATTTCTATAACCTTACAAGTTAATTATGGTCAACTGCCTGAAGAATTATTTAACTTTGATATGTTTCTTTACATCTGTGTGAATTATTTTCGTTTTGGCTTTTTTAACTTAAAATGTTTTATCAACTTCTTCGGCTGTCCATTTTTGAAACAATGATTTACACCATTATGGAAATCTATTATATAAAAGACAGTCGTCTGTGTTTGTGTGTTTGTTTGTATGTCCACTATAATCTTGTCATCTGCATCGAAGTGGCATAAACACGGAACTGTTAGAAAGAGTGATCTCTCGGACATATAATATGAAAAAAAATAGAAAAAAATCGTCAATTATTTCATGTAGAAATGTCGTTTTGTTTGAAGGGGGTGGGGGGTGTCAGGTAAAACCTTGGTTTCAATGCTCTTTGTTAATTGCACAAGCATGAACAGTTGATTCGTTGTTTCATTTTAAAGGGCTAAATTTTTAGCGTCATAGCATCTGTGTCCCTGTGGTCCCACTGATGATGTGTTCACTGATGAACTTAAGTTATGCAAGTTCACGCCCAGCATGCATTTTTTTTTTCTTTTTCTATCTTTTAAAATTCTCAACTTTCTTACGTGTGTCTACTATGTGGCATTTTCTTTTATTAACACGATGAGATGGCACCCAAGTCCCATTTTTTCCTTTTTTATTTCTATTTAACTACATTTTACGATCGGACAATGCCGGGCGCCCTCTCGTTAGTAAAAGTAAAAAAATAATTATTAATTTTTATTTTTATTATAGGATTACTGATAAAGATTCAAATTTTGATGTGAAGCTGCATCTTATTTACCTTATTAATGATTTGCTGCACCACTGGTAAGTAATAGTTTTTATCTATGTTTGATTTTGGTTTTAAATAATTTCCTGAAATGGACTATCATCTTTTTTCTTTTTTTGTTCCTGGAATACAACCAGGATTTTGGAGTTTGTAGCTCAAATATATTCTTATTACGATTTAAAAATTTTGTCAACAGATGAACATTTCTTCTTCTTCTTCTTCTTCTTCTTGGGTATGATCTTAAAATGCATCCAGTAGCCAAGCCTCAATTTGGGAGCTCTGCTGCCATTACTCCCAGGTACATTCTGTCCCATGTTTTCAACTGGAAATAATGGCAAGATTGCCTCAAAGACAGTGCTTTCCCTACATCATCTCAAAAATCCATCTTTCCTATCTCGTTTTTTGCCTGCCCTATTTCCTAATCCTATAAACTGCCCCCCCCCTCAAAAAAAAAAAAAAAAGACATACATATCTGCATATTGCACATAACTTCATCTATTATTATTGGCTATTTGTTGTCAAGATATGCCTACAAAACAGATTAATCTACAAGTCATTCATACATGAAACATAATTCTGCGGCATCAATACATATATGAAAATTTGCTTATCCTCATTCAATCGTGGGAAATGTTGGGTCTCCCTGCTACTGTGTGTGTGTGTGTATATATATATATATATATATATATATATATATATATATATATATATAAAGGGGATTAGAACAGCAGTCTAAAGAGCATAGTGTATTTTAATGTAATAGTAAAATCACTAATGTAATTAAAATACAAGAAAAACAGTGCTCGTTGTAATGTAGATATATAATAAGCTCAATAAGCATATATATCCTAGAGCTATTTTAATATTTAGTAAGATGATTGATAATTTATAATTAAAATTAAAAATCAAAAATCGGTTTCATTAGGAGGAACAAAACAAAATCAATAAATTGTACGATCGTTTTGGGAACAGTGTTTTTGTTCAGATAGATACTAAGTCATGGACAATAATTTTAACATGTAGTTTTTTGAAACAAAGTCTCCTCATCAGCACAGATATTGGGTGGGTTTTTTTTTTAAGACACCAAAAATAAACCTAGCATTTTTTTAAGTAAGGCAGATGTATCTGGAAAATATTTCAATATAAAGGAAAATAGTTACTTTTTTGATGTTGATAAACAAAGTAAGATAAATTGAGAATAAAAATTAGAATAAAATCAAAGTTAAATTGCGTTTAAATGTAAGGTTAAAATGTTTGTAAGAAAATTTAACAAAGATATATATACCTTATAATGGTTCGCCTTTTAAAATTTTTAAGTATCATCTGTAAAGCATTCATTTGGATGGTAAATGCAGCTTATGAATGCTTGAAAATGTTGAAATGTACAAACTTTCAAAGGGAATGCCAATGGAATAATCTTATCAGTTTGAATTCGTTAGTAACGCAGAATTTTAAATTTAATATATATATATATATTTGGTAAAAATGGTAATTAGTAAAATCTGAAGAGAGTGCTCAATACTATTGCAGAGCAAATATGCGTTTAATTTTTTTATTACCGTTTTATCTGTTAAGTTACATATGTTTTGGTTGCCGGACCATATTTATGATCCAGCAGCCTCATCAGACCTTACAGAAATGGCTATTAGTATTTGGAGGAACGATTTTAAAAGAAATATGAGAGAGAAAAAAAAACATGAGAGAAAAAAAATGAGGAAAAAAAGAAAGAGGGGAAGAGAAAATAGGGTGGGGGAGATCAACAGTAATTAAGTTTTGAAGTTTTAAATACATTAGATTAAAGTGTGTGTGGGGGGTTAGTAAATTCAGCTAGGCGTGGGTGAAGGTGTAGTGATATAGGGAGGGGGAGAAGGGGATATAAAAGGGAGGGGTAAGGGGAGGAAGGGGGAGGAATTTCAACTTTGGGTTTTAAGATTTGACTGTATTTAGTAAAATTGTTTAGCTATACACTGGAGTATATATATGGGTTGACGGGAGGGAGAGAGAAAGGTTTAGTGAACATGTCATATGCGTTTGGCAGGGTTTCATTTTAGAATGCTCGCGCTCGCAGTGGCCATGGCAAGTCCAAACGTACATCTAGGCAGTTAAGAGTGAATACATATGCCAATACATGCGCACATATGTACACATACATACTCATATAAACACGTACATGCATATATATATATATATATACACACACACAAATATACATGTATATATAAAAGTGTATCAACATATATGCATACAACCACATATGCACATTCAAATATATAAACTTTAAAATAACGTTTTTAGATTAAATTTTTAAAAACTTCTTTCAGAATAGAAAATCTTTAAAATTTAATAAGGAACATATATCATATAGGTTTCATTAACAAATATTCAGTACATAACGAGAAAAATAGAGATGAAAAGTTCAAAAGGAGTGTATAACTGGTTACAGTCAATAGTAGTCCTCGCCAGCGAAAGTCTTTGTTATTGTTATTCTATTATTATTATTATTATTATTATTTAAAACATTTTGAGTCCTGCTCTTTCACACGAGGACTAATCAACTATATAATCACTGTCTACGCAGAAAACATGTGACATGAAGTTTTTTATTCCGTCCATATTACATATTATGTTTCCGCAAATTTTATATCTTCTTTGGATATCCAAAAAGCCAAGGAGAAATAAAAAATTTTCACATCAGTGATAACTTTCCCCCTTCCCCACATTTTCTTTGTTTTCTTTTTCTTTCTCCTGTCAATTATCTTTTTTTTATTCGTTTGTATAATGCTGTCTTTACTGTTACATCTTTTTTTATCTCTTGGCTCCAGCACATCAAAAGCCAGTATGTAACGAAACATCATAAAACCTTATTCACATAAACATATTTTCTTGTTGTCTTTATAGCCATACTAGCAGATGTACCCAATGTTGCCTGATATTAAACATAATGTTAAATTTCTTTTAAAAAAAATGAACTATGAAAAAGAAAACAGAAAGAAACTGAGACATGTTCATGCGAGTATTGTGTTTTTTCTAAACAATTCACTTCGTCTAAGTTTTAAAAAAAAACATACTTGAGCTGAGATCAAAACCAAAACCTAAAGATAGTGACTCAGGTACGATAACCGTTAGGCCAACTTGCCACCATCTTTAAAAAGTGTTTTCAAACTTACTTAGTCTTAACATAAGGAAGCTGTCATGTGAACAATTTGCACATACACAGTCGTGAAACAGTTGACAAATAGATAAAATCGAATGACCCTCAAGTACCAGTTTTTCAATTTTTACCCCTTAGCAGCCCCTTTTTTTTCTGGATGAAAACCGATTAAAAGTTTTCCACATATCTGAATACCCTATATACCGAATTTCATGTCTATAGATAAAAAATTCATTGAGTATATAGGTTGAGAGTTGTCCTCACACACACACACACACACACACACACACACACACACACACACACACACACACACACACACACACACATTCTCTCTTTTATAGATCTGTAAGTAAACTATCAGATACCTCTCTCTCATTTTCTATATAATGTCAAGAAAACAAATGTTATTTTTGGTTCAATAGTTATCACATAATTTATTCTTTTAATAATGTTCTTTACAGTTTTGCACAAGTATCTCTTGATATTTAAAAGAAGCAAATAAGACATTTTGTCTGGCTGAAGAAGTTATTTTTGTTAAATGTGTTTCATGTATTTATAAGAATGGTTTGCATTTGTTTTCGTTCAAAGAATGGATCAAATTTGCACTCAAAAGCGAGTTGCTGCCTTTGTCATTTGCTATGCCAAGTTCAAATTCTATTGGTCCTAAAACTGTTTGAAAAGTATGAACCTGCAATTTCTTTTCATCTATAATATAAATCTCACCTGTATGTTTAAATGTTTGTGTGTCTGCTTAAAACTTTCGACAAAGACGACAGATTTTCACAAGATCCGTATCATTTTGAAGCTCAACCCTTTGGATGACAAATATCGAAAAATTGGCCAAAAACATTAATTCCTTCACCCTCAACTGGGCACTTTTCTACAGGGAGGGGTCGCTTTTTTCGCCGATATTTTCGATTACCATCGCCTCTTTTCAATTGATTAGCCTCAATTTAAACCTTTTTCACTTCCGGTTTGGCAATGGGCGCAACAGCTAACGCGTCACATTTTTTTTTTTCACTTTCTTTTCCTCCTTCGCGGTATGGATTCAAGCCTGTCTGCCTACTACCACTTTTTTTTTATCTCAACACACACCTCCAAATACCCGGACAACACCGGGCACCCAGGCTAGTCTATTTATAAAATAGCAATTTGTGTTTAACTGATCATATACATGCTTAAAATTTGTACTATGTCTAAATAACACAAGTTGATTTGTTGTGAATGCACAAACCTTAATGACACCAATGCACATTCTTCTACGCATTATGTATTTTATATTTATTAAAACGAACACGCAAAAGAACGGTGTATAAAAATGTATCTTGTATTTTTATATGAGGATTACATACTTGGACTTCTTGTACAAGTTGTTCCCAGTCATTTTGTACTAATAGAAATCATGGTTATGGAGTCAGTTGGAATCAGTTTGAAAACTTGTAAACCCTCAGAATTGAACCTGTAAGAATATTAGGAATCTGAGTCAAGTTTTCTTTATCTCTGGAGTATTGACAAACAGTTTAAATAAGAATGCAAATTAGTTTGCTTTTTGGGAATCTTAAAAGTCGAACTGCACATCTTCTGAGAAACTGGTGGCTTTTCCTGAAGTTTATGTGAAAATAAAAAGATTTCCAGTACTCTGTATTTGATTTCATTATTATGGTAACTTGACATTCTTGCATAAGTCGTTCCAAAGATTTTTTGCTGATAATGACGGGTGGTTTCCATGGAATCTGAGTGATTGAGTGAAACAATTAGTACTCTTTTCATTTCTAGTTTGAATGATGTTATTTCTCCTTGATTTTTCTGTTTATCGTTGAAGATTCCTTTACTGCTGTTTTCCATGATACCAACTGATGGTTGTGCCATTGTGATTTTGATGGGGTGGGGATGTCAGATGATATTATTTTTCTTATATATCATCATAAAAGTAGTCTTACATACTTTTGACTTCATTTTACTATATTCCATCTAAAAATATGAAACTCTTCAGATAGGAGTTATGCTAATCTGCCCTGGATAATTTCACGTTAATTATATGTACTGCCAGGGCAAAGATGTACTCTAGATCTAAAATAAATAAAGAAACCAGAAGAAGAAGGAGAGGAAAATGAAATATGATTTGACTAAAAATCTTAACTTTTTTATCTTTACGTATTTTTCTTACTGGTTTTGGAAACGTTAAGAAGTATGTGGTCCAATCAGCTTAAAAAGACAATTCTAAAAATGTCCGAATGTTTACTTCCAATGTTATTTGTATGTACTTTTAGTTTTGAGATAATAAGTTTAAAAAATTTTTGACATCGATAAGGACATTGGTTGGAAGATGTTGATTAGTTTGGGTTTTAGATAAACAAATGCTCCCTATTTTAGGTTGAGCATTTGGGAAGTGATATACAAATTACCATTAACGTATGGAGCGGTGCTCTTTGTGCAAACAAATTGAGCTTAGGTACTTTGGACTACGTGAAACATTGTTAATTCACTGCCCGCATAGCAGCAGCCATATAGCACAATGGTTAGAAGCTCTGTTTGGGCGATCGGGTTTCGATCCTGGCTTGAGGTAGTTGCTTGTCTAGCCGCACTGATGAGCTGTGAAACAGCGAAACAGTACTGTATGTGGATGACTATATATATATATATATATATATATATATATATATATATATATATATAGCAATTAAGCTACACCAAATTTTTTGTGTTTTATCCTTGTGCGAATTCATCAGGTTATTATATATATATACATATATATATACTAGATTTTTAAATCCGTTAAAAACATGCAAAATTATATATTGTTGGCTGAGATGTCAAATTGATGGTTAAGTATGTTTGTGCTCATTTTTGCATTAAATACTAATCTGCATTAATCCTTAACGGCACATCAAAAGGATACTATAATACTTCATTTGTTGCACCTTATTATAACAAAGGTTCATACAAAATTTCAGCCAGATTGGTTCAGTAGTTTCAGAGAAAATGTGTAACGGACAGACTGATGGAGAGAAATATTATATGCACATGCACACACTCCTTTCTTAGCCTTCCCTGCCAAACAACTTAGGAGGGGGGGGTAGTTATTGATATAAACACAACTGAACAAAACCTCTTCAAAAATAACAAAAAAAAAAACCCCCCAAAAACTCTCTCTTCCTGAAGATGATCACGTGATTGAAAGGACTTGATAAAAAAATGGCCAACACAAGATCACGTAGGTCCATAATATATAAATTGCTAGCAGATGACAAAAGAATTACTCGTCAAATTTAGCAAATTACCAGAAAGGTTAAGAAGAACTAAAACTCTGTCATATTTAACGATATATGCTTGAATATATATACATATGCATATATATATATATATAGACCCATAGCTGTCCAGAATACAGTGAAACCAGTTTAATTTTTAATTTTTCTTTGCGCATCCTTAAAACTTAAACAGAAAATAAAATAAAATTTTATTGTAAGCGAAACAAATAATTTTATATTAATAAAAAAATATATAAATTATACCCTGGTTTTTTTTTTTCCTTTTTGGTCATAATTGAAAAATGTTTCCATTTTCTTAGTTCTCCTGGTAGGGCTACATAATTTTTCAAATGAACTGTAGGAAAGTATGTTATTATAGTACCAATAACATGGTACAGCAATAACAAATGAAAAGTGGCTAGTCAGAGTTTGATATGGCAGCTTAAATGCTATTTAGGTCTAACTTTTAAAATCTCACAAGATAACTTTATATGTTGGATGTTTTTTCCCCATTTTTATTTTTTTTGCAGTTATCCTTTAATCTGTAAATGCTCTTAACGTATAAGAGTCAACATTTGAGTCGAAAATGAAAATACATAAATAAATAGTTCCAAAATAATAGAAGGAAATAAAAAATTTTTTTCATTCATTCCGTCTTTTGTAGAATTCTTACTTTATTGCTTTCATAGCACTTAAACGGTTATTTTGCTGCTGTCTGCCGAAAATAGATTAGTGGAATTAGGAACTAGCATGATAATTCTAAGAGGTATCTTTTTTTTTATTATTTAGTAGATATCCAAATGATTTATGCCAACCTCATTTTTACGGGAAGCCTCTGTATCTAGAACACAAGTGTATCTTAGCTGGCATCTCCCCAACAGTCTTGTATACACAAAAATTGTTTTCACCTTCTATACACAAAAAAAAAAAAATCATTTATATCTTGTAGTATGTCTTGTTACTGCCATCCAGCTTTGTCTGGAACCATTTTGTAGAGTCGAGTTTATACATTCTTGTAAGTGTCTGTGAGATTGAAAATATTTCACCTGTTTGATATTGAGAACACCTTTCATGAAACCAGACAGAAATTTTTTGTTTGTTTGTGGCTCTTCTCCAAACCTTCCATCTCCATCTTAGATTTGAGTCAAAATGCCAGACAACAGCATCAGCATATTTGAGATGCCATTCGTACGTCTTCAACAGACGTTCTTATCTGTATCTAGATGTATACAAGATGCAGGTGGATGCAGCAGTGCAATTATGCTTATGTATTTCATTTTTATGCATGCATATGCATTTATACACACCACACTCTGCCCCCCTTCCCCTCCATGCACTCGTTGAAGCAAGGGTTCGTCTGCAATGAGACGATTTCTACTTTTGTCCTAGTTCAGATTGTCCATATTTGGGGAACTGCATGGATGATCCCCTTAGTGTGTGACCTTAAGGGCAAATGTCACATAACCCACTATACAATACAGGTTTCCAACAAGCCTTCATTTGTTAAATTCTGATCACTAGTCGCTGAGGTTTGGAACTTATAAAATTGCCAAAAAAAGGTGCTCTCTCTCTCTCTCTCTCTCTCTCTCTCTCTCTCTCTCTCTCTCTCTCTATATATATATATATATATATATATATATATATATATATATATATATATTAATATGAGCAAACAGTTAATAAAATATGTTAAAAAACACTTTGAAATGAGTTAAAAACATATTTAATCTGAAAAGGAAACACTAGATAAATGGATAGTCCTTAATCCGCGGAGTTTCAAAGAAATACTCTCCTTCTCATCAGAGGGTAGGAATTATATATATATATATATATATATATATATATATATAATTGTACCAAAATTAAATATTGAAATGCTCATAGCTTTGGTTTTATGGAACAAAACTACATAAAAATTTGCAGACTTTTTGAAGATTATAATACTAACATATGCTTAAAATTTTATGACAATTTGTAAAAAGAACCTATATTTTCAAACCAATAAAATATGCTCAAATTTGCCTACATTTGTATATATATAGTGTCCTGGCAGGCAAGCTTCAGTTTTGCTGCTTTGGGATGAATTTTGCTTAGGGATGTTTTTTTCTTGGTTATCTCTCTTGTGGCCTTGCTAAACCACTAATATGCATGCAAGATTTTTGTCCACCAGCTATACATCTGTTCATATTTATACATATTCCCTTGATCTTTTGCCTTTTGCATTGAACTAGTTTATCTGGCTGTATTAACACTCGTTTGCAACAATGGTTATCTTCATCGTGGAACTGGTAAACTTTTTACATGCAAACATTCTCATGATAAGAGGAAAGTTATTCTTTTACTTTTTCATAACTTTTTTTTCTCTTCTCACGGATGTATAAAGTCCACAAGTGTCTTTTGTGAATAGATCAATTAACTCTTTATTTATTTTATTTATTCAACGAATCGGATTACATTTCGTAATGATTTCTTCTGTTTTAATTGAATGTGGGTGGAATATTTCAGATGTTTGCGTTTGTCATTTATTTCTATTTAAAAGTTTTTACTCTTTAAATCGATTTTTACAAAAGTGCATTCTAAAGAGTTTTAAAATTTTTTTTTCATTTTATAAAGAAACAGTGAACTTTAAATTAAATTAAATCACAGAAAAATATATTTTATTATTCAAATATGTGGTTTATTCCAAAGATTAATCTTTGGCATTTATATTTTAAATACACTTTTCAGCATACGTTGCTATCTAGAGGTTCAATTTTTACAAATTCTAAACATTAAATTAGGTTGTATTTCATCAGTAACTCATTGAATGTTATCTTCCAAGTGGTTTATTGTGTCTGGTTTATCAGCATAGAAATGTGATTTTACATATCTCTAAAGAAAATAATGTAATTGGGTTAAATTGCATGAATGAGGTGGCGAATCAAGTGTTTCTTTTAGTAAATTGATCGTATCATATGTAATGTACAAATGCTGCTTGGGTGTCAATCTCTTCATGATATATTCCCAAACCATGATGAACTCTGGGAATGACCTTCACCCCTGATCTAAAATGGAATATATACATCAGATCTGTTGCCAAGATCACCAGAAAAATGGTTGGATCACTCTACCGCTCCAGTACGTATCTCACTGCTGATGCAATCCTTTGTAAAAAGAGCCATACGGCATAATCACATTAACACACTGGTTCCTGCTGGATCAACGAAGTTAAGCAACGTTTAACCTGGTTAATACTAAATGGGTGACCATTTGGAATTTCCAGGTACTGTATGTGCTCTCTGCTTATCTCGGCATTGTTTTCAGTCGTATTGGACTTCTCCTTCCAGTGCCAATTCAAGAGAGGTTGCACAACTCTTGCCTCACAATTATACATGCAGCTGCCCATACAGGGGGTATCCTTTGTCTTTTGAGACTGAATGGAGGCATCGATAAGAGCCAAGTACATCCTAAAATGGAATACTGTTGTCACATCTGGGCAGGAACTGCTCGGTGCGCCCTATCCTGACTTGATAGAATTCAAAACCAACTTGTAAGTGATGCCTTTTTCTTTTCTCTGCAACCTCTTTTCCCAGAGAAGAGACGTTGTAAGCTTGTTTCTGCTCTAGATAAAGCATTTTCTATGCAATGCTTATCTGAGCTCCAGTCTATGGTTCCTCCTTGCCAAACTTTCACCATAAACACTTGCCTAGATACAACCATTATCAACAATTTCTCTATATCTGTGCCTAAATTTAAACGTAGATTCCATGAACAAAGCTTCTTTCTTAAAAATGCCCGCCCGTGGAACTCTGTTCCTGCTTTCTGGCTGACTACAATATAGTAGCCTTAAAGTCCAATGTAAACAAGTTCTTGTTTAGCCATTCCCTTAAATAATCAAATTTTATTCATCAACCCTTATTCTCGAGTGGCCTTTGGGCCTTGATAAGTGATGATTACTTAACTCAAAATAACCGATAGTTGCCAAATCTTCAATTGAAGAAAATAGTTATCAATTTAAAGTTTGTTGCGTCTAAAAAAAAAAATTAAAAAAAAGAGAGAAAAAGAAACACCCTGTACTTACACTTACCGAGAACATCTGATTTTAAAACCTAATTTTTAGTTTGTAAGTTCAAACTTAGTCAAAGTATATTTTGCCCGAAAAGATATTTAAAGAAGGAAAAAGGAAACCTAGGCCTTTTCAATATTAAATAATTGTGTTCTTATTATTCTTAAGCATGAAATTTTATCTTTTGATTGAATGCTCTAACTTGTGAATGGTACATAAGTTCAGTACATTTTTGTAGATGTTGTCTTAGACTACTTAAGTAATTGAGTGACATCGTTAGAGAAAACTGAATTTTGTATTATTTGGATTCATCCGACTACTGTTTTCATCTTGAGTGTGATTTTCATCTTTTGGTCGATGTAACTTCTGACCTTCTTCAGGTGTATCTTGTCGACTTTGGAAATGTTTCTGTCGAACTTGGGAATTTGGACGGAATTTCAAACGGAACCCTTTATTTACTTCACGGGGTAACATGCTCTCATTCCATCAGCCGTGACTGGATAGAGGTCCTAAGTAATTCGCAATTATATATTTTGGTCGCCCACACTGAGAATTGAACCTTCAACCTTCAGGAGAATATCACTTTCACAATTGATTTTTTAAGTACTCTGACCACTGTGCTATGAGTCCTTCCCGAGTTCGATAGAAACATTTTCAAGTTTGACAAGATACATCTGAAGAACATAAGAGGTTTTATTGATCAAAACATTGTGAAAATGAAAATGACACTCAAGATGAGAACAGTAGTCCAATGAATCCAAATAATACGAATAACTAATCCACATCTCAAAAATTCAGAAACGTAAAACTGAATTTGTACAAATAAATTATTCCTCCCCAAACTCTTTAATAAATCTTTGTTTATATTTTCTTTTTACTCCTGCTATATTGTCAGAAATAAATATTTATTTAAAGCTCTGATATGGACTAATATCTATTGTTTTGTAATTTATAATGTACATACCGATATGTAAACTATACCATTGATCCTTTTCAAAGCGTCAGAAAATATGCAAATAAAAAATCAAAGTAAATAATGCGACTCATACATGATTCAATAAATATATTTATCTCTTTCTCATGGCGGGATGATGTAACACAAAAGTCTGAAAGTCGGATTTGAAGAGTTGGTACATTAATGGAAGAGCGCTTTAGCCCGCAAAAAATGCTTGGGCAACCCCATCAGAATTCCACCATAGGAGCGCCATAGGTGATTAGCAATAAACTAATCCCTTTTCAAAAGGAGAAGGCAAAGCTTGGGAGAGTGGGCCTCCTAAAATAGGATAAAAGTCAACAATGGCTTATACTCTGTTGACTTTAATGCTGAGCACCCTTCCCCTCCCTGTGCTTTCAAAAAAGAGATCACCTTAAACAGGTGTCCTCTATGACCAGTTGACTAACGAGTTACATGGTTAGAGAAAAGCTGAATTTGTATAAATAATTCTTCCCCATCCCCACAGCTCTGTGAAAATCTTTGTTTACGTTTTTACCAGCACATGGACTAATTTACATCAACCATTTATTGAATGGAATTACCTCCACAAGAATGAGTGTTAAATAAAGAAAAACAGCTTGATTACAGTTGGAAATAAATTCCAATATTTGAAAACAATTTCACCGAATTTGTTTGCTTGACAAAACTTCAGATATGTAATGGTTTCATAAGTAGTAAAAAAGGAAACAAAGATTTATTTATGGGCCTTGTCATTCAAGCAATTTAAAACAACACATGTTAGTTGGTTCCTCTTTTGGGGGCACAAGTTTGAAGATTGCACAAGTTTCAAGTTTTACTTTGTTTATTACCAGCCCCATGGATTAAATTAACCATTTGTTTAATGATATTGCCTACACAAATGATTGATCCAAACTTTTTTGTTTTTACTCTTTTTCATGCCAAATACCACTTGAATGTAAAGGGCTACAATTTAGGATAGTGTCTAGCAGGGGACTGTGGGGAATGTTTGTTCACATTACATTTAAACTTCTCCATGCTAGTACAATTTAGGAAGCAGGAAACAGTGAAGGAATTCCAAAGTCTAGCACTCTAAGAGAAAAAACTGTTTGAGTAGAAGAGTTTCTGGCATCGAAGGACCTCAAGAGTATAGGGATGAGCTTTTGTTGCCTGTCATGGTTAGTCGGGAGTATGCACATCGAGGAGACACAAATGCTGCGAGTTCATTAGTACTTGTAAAACAAGTACAGGGATGTGACATTGTGGTGATGAGACAGAGGTTGGAGCTTTGCTGATAGTGTGGAACCTATTAGTGTTTAAACTTTTTTTTTATGAGCAGTGTCAAAGATTGAAAGACTAGTGACAAATGCTCTAGGCCAGATGTGGCAACAGTACTCCATGCATGGGTGAATTGTGGCTTGCTAAAGAAATAAGCTGCTTTCTGGTGTGAGTACTTTTCTCGCATGATAGAGGGAGCCCACCTTCTTTGCAGCAGTTTTGGCAGATCTTGCTAAAGGTTTTGGATATATCAAGGGCTACAAGCTCTAGCTTCCCCCGTCTTATTCAGTGCATGGTATATCCATTTAGAGATGACGGTTAAAATGTCTGCAGTAGAACAGGCTTGCTTGAATCCATAAGTGCTTGGCATCAAACTGACCCACTTTGCCCAACCTTACTCTCAAATTAAATGCAGATAAATGCCAAATTCGGGTGCAGACATTAGAAAATCTAGAGTGTTCAAATGAACAGAATTCGTGAATGATACATAAACGCTAGTTGATTGTCTCTTAGTCTATATTTCTCAGGCACTGCCTATCCTTAAGTATTCTTAAAGGGACTTGATAATTATGATTAAATAATAATTATATATATATATGTGCACACACACACACGTTTTATACAAATGTTAATTTCAGTTGTATTTCTCGTGGTTAACGTTGGCTGTGTGGTTTATTCCTTAGTCAAGGATAGCTTCATGGCCAGGTTTGAATCTCCCGACTTGCTGTAATCGTAACTTCCTGCATTGATGATTCCTGAAAGCACTAAGTTCTGTAGGTATTAAAAAGTAATTATAGTTATAACTATATCTATACTCCTATAAATATTGATAAATATCGAAAAATTGGCCAAAAACATTAATTTCTTCACCCTCAACAGGGCAGTTTTCTATAAGGAGTGGTTGCTTTTTGTTGCAGATAATTTTGAAAGTCATCCACTCTTTTCGATTGACTAGCTTTAATTTTGACGTTCGCCACTTCTGGTTTTGCGATGGATGCAACAGCAAAGACATCACGTTTTTTTTTTTTTTTTTTTTTTTTTTTTTCACATTCTTTTCCTCCTTCATGGTACGGTCTGAGCCTGCCTGCCTACTACCATTTTTTTTTTGCTCAGAACACACTTCCAACAACCGGGCAACGCCGGGCACCCAGACTAGTATAATAATAATAAATATAAAATCTGTATTAATCAAAACGTTATATTTAAGTGTATTTTATGACTGGGCAATACTGGGTGGCCTGCTAATGTGTATATATCTATATACACACGCACGCACACACACACACATACACTTCATTTTTAAGTTCTTTTCATCCATCGTTTGGGGAGAACTTCAAGGAAATCTAAAAATATTTACAGGATATTTTCGTTTTCAACATTAAAAAAAAAACAACAACCTTGTCTGCGTTAAATATTTGAGATTATCTAGTCGTGATTTTTATTCATCTTTGGATTCCGATGAATCAGAATCTAAAGACAATCTTTTCTTCGCGTACTATTGTCATCTTCTAGGTTTCCAGTCACACGCATACAGGCATTCATGGATCAGATCGGACTTGAGCATTATCTGTGAGAATAAGCGTCTGTATACTCTCATGCCCATATAAATTTTCAAAATATATCGGCATGCTAAACAAACGGTATTTATATACCATACACAATGCCACTATATTTATGAGCAATGTATTTATATACCTGCCTATTTGAATATATTTAGAATAGTTCTAGAAATATTTCTACAATTAGTCTTGCAAAACTCAACTTTATGGTTACTATGATAAATAAAAGGATTGAGTTAATAAGGTTCCATTGTCATATAGACAATGGAACCTTATTAACTGAATCCTTAAATGGTAGTTCGAATCTTCAAGAGCATTCAAATATTTTTCCATTTTTGTGGTTCCCCTTCTTGTGTGTTATCAGGTAAAAACATGCCTATGGAATCGCTTCACTTTGAATCCTAAAATTTAAAAAGGTTCTTTGTCTGACTTAAAAAAAAGTTCTTTTATTAGTAATAATTCATATAACTATTATTATAAACTAAAGTAGGTCAAATTCTCCTTTTTTTTATCGTCAATGCATTTTTTTTCTATAAAATCTATATCTCATTCTAAGAAATGGTATAGTTTAGAAATTTATTTTAAAAAGCAGCAAACCAAATTGCAAATAAATACACCACCAGGCAACAGCTAGCCTATTATATGTTTATATGGTGCTTTCATTTGAAAGATGTGCAAGTTTTTCAAGGCTCTGTGATTTCAATGTTCTTTGTGTGTTTGTTTTTAATAACTGAAATCTAAAAAATTTAACAATAAAAACGAGTTGGTAGCCAAAATATTTGACTCCAATTCCTCAAGCAGTGAACTTGTCCAGACAAAGAATTTAAAAAAATCAATCATTGTTCAGATTAGGCCAAGAGCATCATAGATTTCATTTTTTTTTTTATTCATTGCTATTATTATTTTTTTTTTTATTCATTGCTATTATTTTTTTTTTGTGTCATCATTTGGTTGACAAAAAACTGACTTTTGATTCCATCATCTATCCTATCATATCTTTCAATTGAGACGCTATAGGTTTATTAATCATTTTATTTAAAAGAAAATAATTTGTTAAACATTATCTTTAAAAAAAAAATGTGTTAACTTTAAAATCAAAAAAAATTTTTTTTTAAATTTTGTTCACGCAAACAAAATAACATAAATTATGGTGAAATCGCCATTGTTAAGTGCTGCTAAGCCTAGTCAGTAATAAATTGGATGACCATTTGACAATATCGGATGCTGTTTATGGGAGTATGAAAACGTCATGAGGGCCTCCTTTTAAAAGTAACATCAAGACTCACAGATCGAAAAGCACAAATACAGGTTATCCACTATATAACGTCTATCTTTTTGAGTGGCTACAGCTGTAGAACGATTGAAGACGAAAAATATTAATTCATAATCTGAAGAAATATGAAAATGATTTTCAAGTTTGTAATGAACCAATATGATAATTCTGGTCGATTCCAAATTTCTTTTAGCACTATATTCACTACAAAAAATAACTCATTACTTATCTATATAAATAAAACAGTAGCTGTATGAATATTTTACCAATAAACTCTTAAACTACTGGTCAAATAACACTGAAATTAATAGGAAATAGCAATCTCATACACCAAGGATGGTTTAACAAGTAAAATCTTTCTTTGAATCGATGAATAATGCGTACAGAAATATATCAGCAAATTGGAATGCAAAATGTTTATTTCAACTTGCCAACATATTTCTGTTACTTTTGCGCATATACAAATTCATTCATTGCTTGAAGTGGTTTAATTTAAAATCTTTCTTATCTGTCAGTAGCTCAAATGGTAGGGAATGAGCTTGAGCGTTAAATGCTTTGATTTTGATTCTAGCTTTTTAGAAAAAAACTAGCCGGGTGCCCGGCATTGCCTGGGTGTTTGGAGGTGTGTGTTGAGCAAAAAAAAAAAAAAGAGTGGTAGTAAGCAGACAGGCTTGAACCCGTGACGCGAAGACGGAAAAGAACTTGAAAAAACCCCTGACGTCTTACCCCTACACCATGATGCGACCGGAAGTTCGGAACATTAAAATTAGAAAAGTCATTCCAACCTATATGATGACTTGCAAAAATGGCAACACAAAAACAAAAACAAAAAAAAAAAAAAGACACTCCTTGTAGAAAACTGCCCAGTTGAGGGTGAAGGAATTAATGTTTTTAGCCAATTTTTTTTGTGGTCTTCAAAACGATACTGACCTCGTGAAAATCTGCCGCCTCTGTCGAAAGTTTTAGGCATACATACATTTAAACAGGCAGGTGAGATTTATATAGTAGACTAGCCTGGATGCCCAACGTTGCCCGGGTGTTTGAAGGTGTGTGTTGAACACAAAAAAAAAGAGTGGTAGTAGGCAGACAGGCTCGAACCTGTACTTTTTAGGAAAAGAATGTGAAAAAAAACAAAAAAAAACGTGACGTCTTTGCTGTTGCACCCATTGCCAAACCGGAAGTGATGAATGTTTAAATTAAAGCTAGTCAATCGAAAAGGGGATAACTTTCAAAAATATCGATGAAAAAAGCGACCCCTCCCTGTTGAAAAGTGCCCAGTTGAGGGTGAAGAAATTAATGCTTTTAGTCAATTTCTTTATATTTGTCATCCGAAGGGTTGAGCTTCAAAACGATACCGATCTCGTGAAAATCCGTCACCTATGTCAAAAGTTTTAGGCAGACATACATACATGCATACATACATACATACATACATACATTTAAACAGACAGGTGAGATTCATATTATAGACCATCAACAAATCAAATAGAAAAAATGTGTTTATTTAATGAAATAGATTCATATACATTCATACACCCACGTACCTACTTTATATCATTTTGTCTTGATTAAATTCAAACAAGTGATCACATCTGTTGCATTAAATTCTTTTGAGGAACTATTTTGCAATGTATCCAAATTATTGTGTGTGTGTGTGTGTGTGAGTGAGGGTCATTAACAAAAGTAATTACTCCTATTTTTGTTATTCTACCCAAATAGATAACAGGGGATTGCAAATTTGCATTGTTATGATGACTGAACTTACAAATTCATAAGCTGAAAGTTTCAACTCTGTTGCAGATATTGACGGTGTAAGACTCTTAGAATACAACCTCTGTCATGGATGTGTGTCAGAATCAAAGATGTGTCATTGAATTCCTGGCAAAAGTGCATCGAGAATGGTGGTGACTATGTAGAAAAATAAATTCTGTAGCGCAAAAGGTTGTGCGTTTTAATGGTACCACTCCCGTCTTCATAGCTCTTCAACTTTTTGTATTAAAAAAATATGAGGCTTTATTTCTGGAATAGGCCTCAATAACTAGTAGGAACCATAGAAATTCTTTCTCTGTTGTATATTGCTGCCGTGCTTAAAAATATTTCTATCCTGGGGATATGTGGCACAAATGCAGACCCCATGCTATTATTGTACTGCCTTTGTTTAAACTGAAACATATTTAAGTTTTCTTCTGAGTGTAGTTTCAGAATATATCCTGTTATGAAAGGGGGGGGGTCTATCTCTAAAATTCTTCTAGGAGTTTGTGATATATATCCATTCTGTGGACATCCAGCATAAATGTAGAGCCCTATATCTTTGTACAAAACAGATACTATGCCGTGATCCTAGTCTGATGACCAAGAAAGCGTATTATACTTTGAGTTTCATCTTCAACATCCCAGCCACACAAACACTTTTTTTTTTGCATTATATCTTTAGCAATCAAGTGATCCCATCTTTTAAAAAAAGGAGATGAGGATGATATCGTATGTATGAATATAAAATTACCATTGCATATTATAATATAGATAACTGTGGAATTAGGTGGGGGGGGTAAAAGAATCTTGTTTTTATGTAATACTAGCGAGGGGTACCCAGCGTTGCCCGGGTGTTTGTCGGTGTGTGTGAAAAAAAACAAAAAAAACAGGTGCCTGTGAAAAAAAACCCAAGCCTTTACGACGCGCAGTTGGAAAATAGTAAAGTATGAAAAATTAACAGGTGCGCGTTTTTGATTGACGTGACGGCGATAGGTATTCAGCAGTTAGCATTTTGTGCGGGACAGTTTTTAATAAGGTCAATAAATCGGTTTGTTTGTTTTTAAAAACCAGCTCCCCCGTCTGATATGATGAAGTTGACATTGACCAAACGTTCACTGGCTCTGGGCCTGTGATTAGAGTCGAGTTTCACTTTTTTTATACCGAAAACCGAATGTAACGCGTGCCGATGCGGGAAATGTGGAATAATTAACATTTGAAAGTCGATAAAATTAAATAGACAGGCGAGCTCCATGGTTAAATGTGAGATATTTCAATTTATAAATGATATAAAAAGTTTTAAGAAGTTGCGAGCGAGCGCTTCTCTGAAAGAAGCCTTTTGTGGACATCGAGGAAAAGCGTACATACATACATACATACATACATACATACATACATACATACATTTTCGCTTTTATATATATAGATTTCTGTGTTTATGCTAATGAAAGGAGAATGCTAAAAATCAAGGATGCATTGTTTTCTAAAAATGTCAAACTTTTCTAAAGATTTTATTCAATGAATGCATATAAAAAGCATATGACTAAAAATTATTATGGGATAATTAATCTAATATATAAAGTCGATTCTTTTGTGTGTGTGTGTGATTTGTTAATGTTTATTTTTAGATCGGCTATTCTCTTTAGAAAATGGATACAAACATTTACCAGTTTACTGACTTTTTCTTTCTCACTCACTCACACTCTCTCTCTCTTTCTTTCTCTCACACACACACGACAGCATGAATGAAAGTAATTAAGTTATTTTTAAAAACACAGAATTCTTTATAAGCAAAATCTAAACAATTTCTCTCTATTTCTACACACAGACACATGTATATATATATGTATATATATATATATATATATATATATATATATATATATATACAGGTGGCAAAAAGAAAGTCCACACTTGTAATTTTTTCAAAAACTGCAAATTTAAGCTAAATTTAATGTAACTGTTTAAACAAACTATACCTCATTTGATTGGTCTTTTATTCTTCTATAATTTTACTTGTTCATATTTGACTTTTAATTGAAATATTCTAGTGTTCAGGTTAATTTAAAAAAATAACTTCAAACTGAGGAGGTAAAAAGAAAGTCCACACAATGGAAAATTGTTATTTAAATGTAACTTTAAGACATTAATGCAACACAAATACAACAGAAACACAATGCACTAGTTAATATTTAGTAGCATAGCCCTTCTGCAATTTGATAGCCTGCAATCTTTTTGGAATTCCTTGAATTAGACTGCAGCAATACTCAGAGGAAACGGCATCCCACTTTTCTTTAATTTTTGTCCAAAGTTCTTCCAAATTTGAAATTTTATCATTGCATAGCTGCTGCTTGATGTAATGCCGTACGGTTTCAATAGGATTGAGGTCTGGAGATTGTGCAGGCCAATCCAAGCACAGAATATCATGCTCTTCTAGGAACCTCTTGACATTGCCAGCTGTGTGAATTGCAGCATTATTCTGCATGAAGATGGGATTATCATCCAGATTCCAACCAAAGTATGGTAGAAAATACTGTACTTGGTCGAATTAATTCGACCTTGCAAGCGAACTATAAGCCCTAGACCATTGGTACTAATAATGCTCCACACCAAAACTGAACCTCCACCACCTTAAATTCCTTTAATCTGTTCTTGACAATAGAAAGAGAGCACTTTTTAACAAGATTGCACTGTTGTTGGCTTTGAGGAGCCATTTCAAATCTGTTTCTTAGGCTACGGATGTTGATAGCATTGTCTTCCCTGTTAGAAGTAATTCTAGTACGACCAGATTTAGGGGCATCACAAACACTGCCAATATTTTGGTGCTTTTGCACAGTCATTTGTACCATTTTCTCGTCACATTTCAATCTGCAGCCGATTTCTCAGTTGGATAAAACGAAAAGGTGGAGATTAATGAGCTCCTGACGATCACTAAGAGAAATTCGTGGCATATGGACTAAATGTTACGTTGTATAACCTGGAGCAACAACAATTATGATTAGAGATGCTTTGTTGCCTGTTGGTGGATATTTTAAACTGATTTAGGGCCGATAATTTAAGCTGGTTTTAAGCGACTTTGTTGCTGTAGACTTTCTTTTTGCCTCCTCAAGTTGAAATTATTTTTTTAAATTGACGTAAACACTAGAATAGTTCAGTTAAAAGTCAAATATGAACAGGTAAAATTATAGAGGAATAAAAGGCGAATCAAATGACGTATAGGTTGTTTAAACAGTTACATTAAATTTAGTTTAAATTTGCAGTTTTTTAAAAAATTACAAGTGTGGACTTTCTTTTTGTCGGCACTGTATATATATCAGAATAATGCGATAAATTAGATCACAGATTAATGAATCATGTGGTATCAAGTCTTACAAAATACTTTTGGGAGGTAATCTATAATATAAATCTCACCTGTCTGTTTAAATGTATGTATGTATGCATGTATGTATGTATGTATGCATGCATGTATGTATGTATGTATGTATGCATGCATGTATGTATGTATGCCTGCCTAAAACTTTTGACTGAGGCATCGAATTTTCACGAGATCGGTATCATTTTGAAGCTTGACCCTTTGGATGACAAATATCGAGAAATTGGCCAAAAACATTTTCTTCACCCTCAACTGGGCACTACAAGGAGGGGTCGCTTTTTTTGCTGATATTTTCGAAAGTCATCCCCTCTTTTTGATTGACTAACCTTAATTTAAACCTTTGCCACTTCCAGCCTGACGATGGATGCAATGGCAAAGACATCACTTTTTTTTTTTTCAACAAACACCCAGACAGCACCGGGCACCCGGGCTAGTATTTTTATATAAGACAATCCCAGCCAAATAAAATTGCTCAGTATACTAGATAGAGCAAATTATAAATTTTATGTTTTGGAATAAATAAATAATAATAAATAAATAAATATTTTGAATAAATAAATAATAATAAATAAATATTTGGAATAAATTTTGTTTTGTTTTGCTTTGAAAAAATATTTTTCTGAATGAAATTTAAATATAAAAAACTAAATTATATATATATATATATATATATATATATATATATATATATATATATATCGGCATTGTTTCCAGTCTTCCTGAACCTCCACTTGCCACTGGTATTAAAGAATGCAGGCTCAGGAGAGGTGTGGTTGGAGATTGCACAACTCTTGCCAAAAAAATTTTATGTGCCCTTAAAGTGGATGTCCATAGCCTGCCAAGAGTGAAGGGAGCTTTAAAAAACATACACACATCTATCTATCTATCTATCTATCTATCTATCTATCTATCCATATATATATATATATATATATATATATATATATATATATACTTTGATGGTTTTCTTGTAAATATTTCAAGAGTGATTTTTTTCCCCGTTATAACAGAATAGACAATAATATAATATAAATAGTACAATACCATACAGTAGAACCCCAGGATACGTTTTTTTCAGGTTATGATGTGGAATACAATGTTTTCCTGGCCTCTGGTTATGGTATTTGTCCCACCTTACGGTGTTATTTATAATGGTATTTGATTATATACATGTGTATTATATACTGTCCTGTATTTTGTTACTAATTTTTAATGCCGTATCCCAGGATTCTATTGTATAATATATATATATATGTATATATATATATATATATATATATATATTAAAGTTCAATTTACAATTTTTGAAAACACACGTTCATTTATTTTCTCATAAGAGTTTATGTTACAGATCTGTTCGTTAGCAATCTTCAACAAACAGTAAAAATATGTTATCACTGTATTTTCGAATGTAGCAAATACTTCAGACAATTCTATGGAGAAAAAACATTCAAACACAATCTTTACATGTCACAAACAGTCAAATTCATATCTGTGATGTCGATGGTGTATTTCCATTGTTGGTCAGGTCTCCATTATCCCTTCAGCCGTACTTTCGTATTTATAATTATTCCTCGTATGTATTTTATTTAATATAATTTACTTCCTTAAATTTATTTTCTCCATTTCGTAATTATTATATATTATTTTCAATTTAAATTATTTTTTTTTAAACTACAATATCATTAGAATGTGTTTTCACTTGTTTGTCAATACTGAAACAGTCATACTTTCATATTTATAATAATTCCTCTTATTCATTTTATTTAGTTTATCCCCTAAAATTTACTTTACCCATTTACTTCTTATTAAAAAATAACATGAACACCCGGCGTTACCTGGGTGAACATGAAATTTAGTTTGGACACAGCTGCTATTCTAAGGATATTGAGCCCCCCCCCCCAGCTGAACTGCCAGTGTGTATATATATATATATATATACTAGCATGGGTGCCCGGGTGTTTGGAGGTGTATATTGAGTAAAAAAAAAAAATGTTAGTAGGATGGCAGGCTCGAACCCATACCATAAAGGAGGAAAAGAACGGGAAAAAAATGTGATGTCTTTGCTGTTACAGCCACCGTCAAACCGGAAGTGACATACGTTTAAATTAAGGCCAGACAATCGAAAAGAGGGAATAACTTTCGAAAATATCGGCAACAAAAAGTGACCCCTTCCTGTAGAAAAGTGCCCAGTTGAGGGTGAAGGAATTAATGTTTTTAGCCAATTTTTTGGTATTTGTCGTCTCAACAGTCGAACTTCAAAACGATGCTGATCTTATGAAAATCTGTTGCCTCTGTCAAAAGTTTTAGGCAGACATGCATTTATATAATAGTATTTGGTAACTAAAAATTTTTGAGTCAAACCAATTAAAAAGCTTGCCCTATCTCTGAATATCCTTTATGTAAAATTTCAAATGTTTAGACCAGAAATTGTTTCAGTAATTTGGTAGAGACTGCAGAGGTCAATTTAAAAAAAAATTTGATACCTATTATGACTCCTTAAAATTTACTGTTTTGGGCTCAAATGAAGTTATTAAGTTAGATCCATGTCCAAGGAACTTATATCTAAAATTTCAAGTGTTTAGACCCAAAATTGGCGGAGGAGTTTGGTAGAGTTCTCAAAGGTCAAATTGTTGAACTTTGACCCCTTAACAGCCAAATTTTTGGCCGACAACGAATGACAAAGATTTTCCCAAATCTCAATCAAATTTATATATAAATATCAAATTTCTAGTCTGTAGACTGAAAATTGACAAAGTTATTGTGTAGGGAAATGTACACACACACACACACACACACACACACACACACACACACACACACACACACACACACACACACACACACACACACACACACACAGAGAGAGAGAGAGAGAAAGATACTTTCACTAATATATATATAATATTATTAATATATATATATATATAAAATAGCTTTAATGTAAAATCATTTTCTAGAATAAACTGAATGGGAAGAAGCAAATTCACAAGAACATTTTTGGAGTCTATTAGATGAAATATTGGCTCTTCTGCATTACGAGGACGGCGCCATTGTTAAGGGCCGATAACTCCAATTTCTTTTTGGTCAAATAACATGCAAATAAATAACAAACAAGATTTTTTTTTCCAAACACAAAAATGTTTGAAAACTAAAACATTGTATAAAAATGTATCGATGCATAATTGTAAAAACATTGAAAAGTCTGTGTAAGAATATATAATTTGAATAAAACAATTTTTGAATTAAAGCAACATTGTTTTTTTATTCCTCAAAACATTTTTTGCATTAAAGTAAAATTGGATTTTTTTTTTTTAACAATTTAATAATTTAAATGAAACTTTTTTCGAATTAAAGCAACATTGGACTTTTTTTTTCCCAAAACATTTTTTGAAATAAAGTAAAATTGTCACTATAACAAAATACAGTTTTAATTTTTTGTGGCACCTGTTGAAGGGTCAAAAAAGTTATATATATATTATATATTATAGTTTTTATTGTTAAATTAATAAACAATTTGAATAGAATGAAATTAATGGACTTGGTCGACTTATTGCCACTTTTGAATCAGGATGAAGCACTACTTGGTGACACACCAAAAAATGGTGCCGTCCGTGTAATGCAGAAGTACCAAAATATTTATATCATATGTTTCTGCAAAATTATTGTTTTGCAAAATTGAAATTTGATTATCAATTAAAATAAGGGATGCCCAACGAGAGATATAATTTGGACCAACAGTATGTTTGTTTTTATATTTATCTGTTTGACAAGTCACATCATACAAGCATCAGCAGCAGCAGCAGCTAACTTGAAGCATTGTTTGTAAACACAACTGTTTTTCCAAGTGGCATAAATTTTAGACGCTATACATGATGAGTTGAGTAGCAATGAAAAAAGTATGCTGTCATTTTTATTAGTATCACCATAGTTGTTTATTATTCAGTCATATAGTTTATTATTCAGTCATATAGATTATTATTTATTTATATAGTTTATTATTTATTCATATTTGAGCTTTTTTTTTATTTCAACAACTGCAGATTATTATTATTATTATTACGTCATAATGAGAAGTCGTGTATAACATTAATATGATGTTAATTAAAATTAAATCACTGGACTCTATTATATATAGTGAGAGCCCCCCCCCCCCACCTCCACCCAAATGCCAGGTATGGAATCTTTGGTAAAATTCACAATCCTTTCTGCAATCCAACCATATTTGATACAAATAAATTTCAGAAAATCATGATTGACTTGTCCACCATTTTCAGTCATGATACTCCAACAATCTTAGTTTTATCGCTATTCAATAATTCTGAGTGCAACATGCAAAATTGTCAATAAATCTGACACATTTCTCTCTGTGATCTTCTGCAGTATAGGAGTAGTCTGGGAAATTTTTTGATAGACTTTGTCTTTGAAATAACCCCACAAATAAAAACTTGAAAGATGGGGCAGGGAGATAGGGATAAGTCAGTATGAACCCCATTCAGGATCACACTTCCTACTCCTGAGATGATCACCAAAATCTCACCCATGAAATCGTTGATAAAATTCACAATCCTTTCTGCAATCAAACCATATTTGGTACAAATAAATTTCAGTAAATCATGATTGACTTGTCCACCAAGTTTGTCATGAATCTCCAACAGTCTTTGCTTTATTAATTTTTAATGATAAGCACACCTGTATGCAATGTGCAAAATTGTCAATAAATCTGACATACTCCTTTCTTGGCACTGCCATGATTTTGGCTGTGATGTTCCTCTTCATTTAATAAATAGTCTGGTGATTTTTTATTTTGATAGGCATTATCTTTTAGGTAATCACAAGAGGTCAGCTTAACAAGTATTTGTTGACATTGATTTAAAGATGATCATGTTATAGTCAGCACGGAAGCAGTTCTGTGGTATGTGCTTCACAGATGGGAAATTCCTGGAAAGAAACTGTTCATGTACATGGTGACTTGTATTCAACTAATTGTATGCAATTAGCTATTGACAGTAATTCATATTGTGTTTTGGCATTAAATGACCGCAAAAGGGAGTCGATATGTTTTAAAATAGACAAGACCACCTTTTAAAGGTCGATTAAGTATGATGACCTCTTGGAGTAAGTAATGACCGAAAAATGCCCCCCCCCCCTCCTAAAAAAAAAAATGTAGAGAAACAAAGATTTGCAACTTTTTCAAAATGACTTGGTAACAAAAAAAAAAAGAAAAAAGAAAAAAAGATTTCTGTGTTCTTTTTAAAACTCAGGCTGAGAAAATTACAATTTCATCTGACAATTTCCAATTTAAAATGTTTAACGAGAACAAAAGTGTCTTTCCTGCAATATGACCCATGCAGATATCGGTATGCGGTGATCTTTTCTTCTCAAAGAAAACTCTTGTTAATGTATGTGTTTACACTTTTTCACAATTATCTTTAATGTCTAAATATGTTGTGATCTAATAATAACTTCAAGTTTTAAATTTCCGCTCGCCTGATGGTCCAAAGTCTAATAGATTAGCAATAGATACACGATTCATTCTATCTACTTTGAGAGTCAGTTACTAAACATCCGACATCGGTACTTGAGCTTGTTTTCTTTTCTCTTTTCTACACACATTCAAAATACATTAATAATTATCATGCGAGCATTATCATTCATTGTTTGTGATTATCAGCATATCTTGAAACTAAAAAGTATTTCTCAGTACACTTTAAATTGCAATCTAGTCACATAGAAATGTTAGGATAATGTTGTATCTAGAAATCACATAAATAACCGAACGAAACGTTGCACAAATAACACTCAAGACGAGAACAATAGTCGGATCAAAACAAGTAGGCTCAAAAATTCAGAACTCGCATTAATAACTTTGAAGGTTTCAATTAAGCCTTCTTCATGATCATCATCACCACCACCACCATCATCATCATCATCATCTAGTAGTAGTGGAAATGTCACGGATCCTCCTGATTCTCTCACTTGATCTCGCACTATTCTCCATCACACTCGCTAGGTCTTCATTGGTGCATTGTGAGCTTTCTGCTAGTTGCTTGATGTAAGTTTTTGTGCGGTCTCTCTAGAGGGGGGAACGATAAATCTGTCGCCCTAAAGAAAACAACACCACAGCTTTATTGTAAAACTTTTATTGAAAAAATCAATTCAGGTAATTTTATTATATAGTAGACCTATCTATTCAATGTAGCCGCATTTAGCCCCAATCAATACCTCAATATGGGTCTAGAACTGGGAGCATGCCTTTTCCACAAGTGCTGGCCGAAGCACAGTTAATACGTGACAGATGGCAGCGATCAAGCTGGCTTTGGTGTTATGAGATGTCATGTTGGTGATGTTTTCGATGTATGACCAAACAAAGTAGTCCAGCAGGTTCAAGTTGGGGAAGGAGAGGGCCAGTGAGAGAAGGGCACAAAAGCACTCTTTCTGAAGCCAAACCTATTTTTCTTTGGACTTGTTGGCGCCGACTCCTGCCAGTGGCCACCTGATTGCACCGGGGGATCACCACACTCTTCGGCGCATCCAGGCACACTTTTGTGTTGATTTTCAAGCTGACTTTGATGATGTGAGGTGGCGAAGACCATAACTAAGGCTGGAAACTTTGTTGAACTGTACCCTCAAGCGTTGAACCATTCTGATTTGCATTTTGAAAGTGCTGGCAATGGTCCTGTTGTCAGAACTTATGAGTTGTACAGCAATGCATCTCGGATCTCGCTCGTTGGACATTGTGTCACTTTCAGACATGATAGAAGGCTCCTATCACTCTTGGGATTTGTACACAAATGACCCACTAATAGATGGTCTGCAACAAAAAAAGAAAACCAATTTTCATCAAATGGAAATGGAATCATGTCATCTTTTCTATGGCAACAATTTTCTTGTTTAGTATTCACAAAAAAAACATTGCGGATAATTTCATCCTCAGTTTCCCAGCAAATCCAGTTCTGTCTCTGATCAAGATGGGATGCTGCTTCCAATATAGATGTTACATTTCATCATCATCATCTACTTGTGGTGGTGTCACATATCCTCCTGACTCTCTCATCCTTTACTATACCATCACACCTGGTAGGCCTTTATATGCATGGTGAATCTTCTGCTAGTTGCTTGGTGTAAGTTTTATGCAATATCTCTGTTGAATCATATCCTTATTTTGGTATTCACAAAAGAACATTGTGGATGATTTCATCTTTAGCCTTCCAGCAGAGTCTCAAAAACAACAACAACAAACACATTACCTCTAGTAAAGTAGTTAAACTGAAGAATTTTAATCTATTTTTTTTATAAGATCAAAGAAAAACTTTGTATGGAAAAAATGTTCATCTGTTTTGGTGTACGTTGCCTTTTCCTATTATATATATATATATATAAAATTCATTTACCTACACAGCAGCAGCCGTATAGCATAATGGTGAGAAGCCTTAACTGTCATTTGGGCGGTCAGGTTTCGATCCTGGTTTGAGGCAGTTACCTGTTTAGCCACATTGATGAGCTGTGAAACAGCAAAACAGTACTGTATGTGGATGACTATATATATATATATATATATATATATATATATATATATATATATTCTGATCTCACCACAGCAGTCTCTAATATCATATTGCCATTTAGTAAAACAAAATATGAGGACCATTTCAAAAGTAAAGCCTCCTATTTTTTTTTACTAAAAAAGATGAAGAGCTACAATTTTAGGAGTGGTACCATGAAAATGAGCGACCTTTCATGCTCCAGAATTACATAGTCATCACCATTCTCAATGCGCTCTATCCAGGAATTTAATGATGCATATTTGCTTCTGATGCATGCCCATGACAGGGGTTGCTTTCTTAGAGTCTTAAACCATCAATATCTGCAAGATGGAGATGAAACCTTCAGGTTATGTATGCATAACATACCAATAAAATTTGTAATTGCTTCTGATCCATTCGAGCAGACTAAAAAAAATAGGAGGCATTACTTTTAAAACATCCCTCATATTAAAATCCTCTTCTCCTGTTTGCAAATGATTTCCAGTGTTAAAATGCAACTCTGATAGAAGAGCGTAGCAATTATCATTTCCAAGTCTGTATGTCACTTGTGTGAACACCTCTGTCATTACTATGTGTGAAGAGAAATATTGTTAGGTATGAACCCACCCTCCTCCCATATTATTTCACTAGGACAAAAGCTGACATTTATTTTTTTACTTGTTTTGAATCTTCAATGCTTTTATTCTTATTTATAACCTTTTTTTTTGTTGTTGTTATTGTTGTTTAAATATATTCATTGACGTTAGCGTCTACAACAAAAGGTTGTGATATTTAATTTGCATAGAGATTTGTAATGTTAGTTGTCCCGTGTTGTCTGTTTTAATTTATGTACAATCACCTGAGGTATTTGCAACAGGTATTGGCTACCAGGTCACAAAAATGTTACATCTTTAAACCTAATTCGATTAATTGAATCAAGCCTTATTGAAGGTTATACTGCCTCTAGTGGTTATTACAATCATTGAAGCATTAAAAAAACTCATCTAAGAAAAACTTTTAATATATAAAATTATCTTGTCGGCTTTTCAAAGATAAACCGAAATAGCATTTAAGCTGACAAATCAAACTTTGATTTTGACTAGCCAATTTTCATTTGTTATTTTATTTACCCCCTCTCTGGGAAGTTAGGCACAAAGTCAAGTGTGGATTTCATGAAAGTGTTTCTGTGGGATGAACTGGATTCAAACTTGGCACACCCAGGTTTTCAGGCTATATCATTAACCACTGAGCCACCGTCATCCCCAATTTTAATTTGTTATCGTAGTACCATCTTATTAACAATATATAAAAAACATACTTAGCTACAATTTATTGAAAAAATGACTTAGTCTGGATTAGACGACTGGTAATATGAAACATTTTAAAATTATCAGTTAAAATAAAAATTTAAAAGAAGGGTATATTTTTGATTGAAGAATATAGTTCTGATTGTTTCCTTTACAACTAAACTTTTATTTCTTTTTCTGTATAAGTTTAAAAGATGTGCAAACAAATAAAAATTTAAGCTTAAAATTGACGTTTTTGCAGTGAAATCAATTTTGAAATTTGATTTTTATTTATTTGCATATTTTTATGCATCCTGTGCAGCACCGGATATGTACAGGCAGTTAATAATAAAAGAGTAATGGGAATTTAAAAAAAGGTTTGGGAGGTTGTCTTGAACAGGGTTTCTTAAACTTGAGGACATCAAGGAGCCTCTGAACAGGCCAAACGTTTTTCACAAAGCACTAGTTTCTAATTATTTTTATTTCTAAATCATTTATTATTATTAAAACTAATTTCTAATTATTTTTATTTCTAAATTATTTATTATTATTAAAACTAATTTCTAATTTTATTTCTAAATTATTTATTATTATTAAAACTAATTTCTAATTATTTTTATTTCTGAATTATTTATTATTATTAAAACTAATTTCTAATTTTATTTCTAAATTATTTATTATTATTAAAACTAATTTCTAATTATTTTTATTTCTAAATTATTTATTATTATTAAAACTAATTTCTAATTATTTTTATTTCTAAATTATTTATTATTATTAAAACTAATTTCTAATTATTTTTATTTCTGAATTATTTATTATTATTAAAACTAATTTCTAATTTTATTTCTAAATTATTTATTATTATTAAAACTAATTTCTAATTATTTTTATTTCTAAATTATTTATTATTATTAAAACTAATTTCTAATTATTTTTATTTCTAAATTATTTATTATTATTAAAACTAATTTCTAATTATTTTTATTTCTGAATTATTTATTATTATTAAAACTAATTTCTAATTTTATTTCTAAATTATTTATTATTATTAAAACTAATTTCTAATTATTTTTATTTCTAAATTATTTATTATTATTAAAACTAATTTCTAATTATTTTTATTTCTAAATTATTTATTATTATTAAAACTAATTTCTAATTATTTTTATTTCTGAATTATTTATTATTATTAAAACTAATTTCTAATTTTATTTCTAAATTATTTATTATTATTAAAACTAATTTCTAATTATTTTTATTTCTAAATTATTTATTATTATTAAAACTAATTTCTAATTATTTTTATTTCTAAATTATTTATTATTATTAAAACTAATTTCTAATTATTTTTATTTCTAAATTATTTATTATTATTAAAACTAATTTCTAATTATTTTATTTCTAAATTATTTATTATTATTAAAACTAATTTCTAATTATTTTTATTTCTGAATTATTTATTATTATTAAAACTAATTTCTAATTATTTCTAAATTATTTATTATTATTAAAACTAATTTCTAATTATTTTTATTTCTAAATTATTTATTATTATTAAAACTAATTTCTAATTATTTTTATTTCTTAATTATTTATTATTATTAAAACTAATTTCTAATTTTATTTCTAAATTATTTATTATTATTAAAACTAATTTCTAATTATTTCTAAAATAAATATGAAAAACATTAATTTCAAATTTTAATTTATTTTTTGTTCATTAAATGTTTGATGATTTACTATATTTTCTTGTTTACAACCATTTTTTGTTTTTAATTAATCAAAATTTTTTTTATTAGTTTATTTTTTCATTTACTTTTTCATGAACCATCCTGAAACTCTTTACACCTGTATCATATCTCTTTTTCCATATAGAGCATTTGGTATGCTTTAAGAAATGACATACAGAGGCCCTCAACCTCACTCACTCATGAAGCTCCAGGGTGCTGTAGAGCCCGTTTTGGGAAACCCTGGTCTTGAATATTATACTGAAAAAAAAAAGTACATGGTCAAAATTTGAGGACTGATGAAGAATCATAAAATAGAAAATGGTTTCACTTGTATTCACTTTGAATAGATAAAATACACAATACACAATTGAAGAAAGGTAAATTGAAAGAGCATTGTGTTAGAATTATTCTTTTTTTTCTCTTGGATAGCAAATTTGATTGCTATCAAAAATGTGGATCAATTTTAAAACTAGAATTTTGAGTAAATTTTGAAATATTTATAATAGCCCAAATAAATTCTCTCAATACTCTCTCTATTCATTTAATGCCATTTTTCCCTTATCCAGGAGTAAGACT
The DNA here is from genome assembly GCF_053919585.1 of Euprymna scolopes. Lineage (NCBI taxonomy): Eukaryota > Metazoa > Mollusca > Cephalopoda > Sepiida > Sepiolidae > Euprymna > Euprymna scolopes. The sequence goes on from NC_136488.1 coordinate 157,580,963, forward strand.
TTTTTGATAAGCTTGTTTTCTAGTCCACATTGTTCAGCAAGTGTCCTCAAATTCCACTCAATTACTTCTTCCCAAGATTTCCTTGGCCGACCAACCTTTCTGCAATTCAAGACATTTATACTTCTGCAACAATTTATCAAGGAAGATGTCTACTTCACATGACTGTACCAGCATAACCAATTAATCCTCTCTGCTGGGCAAATGTAGTGCTTTCAGCAAATCCTCCAACCTAATGTGCTTTGTTTAGTATTAGTTCACATTTGTAATTCACCGCTCCAGTAGATATTTCACTGCTGATGCAATCTTCTACCTGTGTAAGAGCCAAGTACATTCAAGGATAGAGTACTGTTGCCACATTTGGACAGGAGCTGCTCGGAGCACCCTAATAGATTTCAAAACCGACTTTGTAATTTAGTAGGTGATGCTCTTTTCTCTTCTCTGCAACCTCTTTCACACAAAAGAGGTGCTGGAGACTTGTCTCTGCTCTATCGTTATTTTTATCGCAGGTGTTCGACTAAGCTCTGATCTATGCCCCCCCCCCCACTTATCAATCTTTCACAAAAAAACACTCGCCTAGCCAAAATCACTATCAAAAATTTCCCACACTCTCTATCAGTGCCTAAGCCTAAACATGGATTCCATGAAAAAAAGTTCTTTCCTAGAACTTCTCACCTGTGAAACTCTGTTCCACTCATCTGCTTTCCAGCTGACTACAACATTGTCGTCTTCAAGTCCAACATAAACAAGTCCTTATTGAACTGACTTCTTAAATAATCAAATTAAACCAAATTTCGACTACTAATGATTACTTTGCCATTATCCTAATGACTATCGTACACACATTAACACTTATCCTCTAGTGACCTCCAGGCCTTGATATATGACGACCTCTTTGTGTAAAAAAAAAAAAAAAATTCTTATCATGGATCTGACATTGTGTTGCAGATGAGCAAAAGACATCCAGCATTCGTTGCAATATAACATGACACTCTTGACACAGCTGCCATACAAATTACTTTGCATGTAGAAAGGGGACATTATAATTACAAGGGACATCCCAAAAGTAATGCTCCCTATTTTTGTTCCACCCAAATGGATCAGAAGTGATTGCAAATTGCATTGTTATGACTGAACTGATGCATTCATGGCCTAAAAGTTCTATCTCTCCCTGTTGCAGATATTGACGGCGTGAAATTCTAAAAAAGCAACCTGTCATGGACGTGTGTCAGAACCAGAGATATGTCACTGAATTCCTCCATGTAGAATAAATTGAACTGATCAACATTCGTCGGAACCTGTTGAATGTTTACGAATCGATGCAGTTCATGTCAGTAGAGTTAGGAGATGGGTTCATTGATTTCAGAGTGGCGACAAAGATGTGAGTGACAAAACGAGTTCCGGACTTTCATGATCGAGGAACAAAAGTGCATTGAAAAATGTTGATTTTATGTATAAAAAATAAATTCTGAAGCACAAAAGGTTGCTCATTTTAATCATACTACTCCTGTTTTTGAAGTCTTCAACAGTTTAATTTTTGAGTAAAAAAAATAGGAGGCCTTACTTTGGAACAACCCCTGTAATAAAAAAACAAAGTGTTATTTTTACCTATAGTTAAAGGAAGGGAATATGGTTGGTTGATACCTTTCGTGACAGTTTTAGTGCATAAAAAACCACAATGGATCTGACTGGATTCCATTTGACTATTATGAGAGTATCCATTATGCTGATAATGCTCTTCCCTTAAACCGAAAATTGAATGTGACCTTTTCTTTTGAGACCGTCCTGTCACATGATCAGTCAGGTTAGATATTTATCAGTTTCAAAGGTCACAGCAAATACACTAGCCATGCAAGTTCATTCACAACCGGTGGAGATGAGGTTCCTTAGTAACATTGTAACTAGATCATCCCAAGTTTAAAGGGGGTCACTGTCCTATTTTTATTTCAGATTTACAACTGGCAATCCTTGGTGCCTGACTACTTGTAATTATTTTTGCTTCCTGCGTATGCATAGCTACGTTTTTCTTCTCGAATGCATATATTCATTCAGGAAACAAAATAAATTACAGGCAGTCAAGCACCAATAATTGCACTCATTGAACGTAATTATTTCAAATTTCCCTCATGAAGGTCACTGATACATACATACATACATACATATATATATATATATATATATATATAAATTTACATGTTATTCGGAAATTGAAAAGATCGAAATAGAATTAATAGACAAAAAACGTCTATTTTATTTAATGAGATGTGCCATACATTTACATTTAAATATATATACAGGGTGCCCCCCCCCCAAAAAAAAACACACACACACAGAGGACATTCAATTGTTTCTCTGAGCATTTTACAGTCAACGGAGAAAAAAAGGCCAAAGACCTTAGTGTTTTGATGTGATGTTTTGAATATGATAAACTAGTTATGACCAAAGTTTCATTTCATTTGGACAAAACACTAAGAAACGGGGCCTAATTAGAGTTGAGGTCCGTTTAATTTTCTATTTCTGAGCGATTATTGAGATTCAAAAAATGTGACCCTCTTATCTCGGCCATTTTTTTTCTTGTTCTCACATAATCCTTGACAATACTTGTTTTATTAACTAAATAAACACTTTAAAATAAGTTAAAACACTAAAAACTTATTCAGCTAGGTAGAAGAGTAACATATCTTGCCTTTGATTACATTTTTTTAAACCAATTTTTCGTTTTGTTATTTATAATTGAAAATATTTTTAAATGTATTTCTGAAATAGCAAATTTCTATATATTTACCCATAAAAAAAAAACGATTTCTTTTAAAAGAAAACAAGAATGATTTAAAATCTACATTTGGCATCTCAACCACACAGTATGTATTTACATTTCTGTAGATTCCAACCCTGTTATGTAATGCCTTTGTCAAAAAAACGTCACCTTCTTTCTGTACAATGATAAGAAATAAGCGTTGCAAAGAAATTGTGATATTTATTTTTATTTACTGAAATTTTAGTTTTTTATTTTTTCAACACAATTTTTGCTTTCTCAGAATCGTTTAACAGATTTCTAGTTTTTTTTTTAAGAGTTTTTTTTTTTTTTTTTTTACATTTTTTGTCTCCAAATTTGATTTTATTGACCAAAGAATTTTTTAAAACTTTTTTTAAACAATTTTTTAAAAATAATTTTTTAAAACAATTCTTTTTAACAAATTTTTAAGCATTTTTAATATTTTTAACATTTTTTTTACATTTATAAGCAATTTTTTGTACATTTTTTACATTTTCTTTTCAAATTGTATTTCATTGAAATAAGTTTTTTTCATATTTTTTTTATGCTTTTTTTTTTTTTACATGTTTTTATTGAAAAAGTTTGTAATAGTTGTATTTTATGTTTAAATAAGAAACTAAACATCTCCCCATTTTGAACTATTTATTCTATTTATTCATGCCATATACAAACCTATGCATAAAAATTGCAATGTACTTTCTATAATGAATCTTTACTCCTCATCAAACTTATTTGTTTTTATACTAGCAGGTCGGCTGATATTGCTCAGTTGTAAAACACACTTAAATATAATATTTTAATTTATGCGAATTTCGTATTTATTATTATAGAGATAATTCTCTAATGATTATTATATTGTACCCAATACATAGTAGTGATTTCAAAAGTTTAAAAGTAAATGACTTGGGCGCCATCTGATAGAATTGAAATCAAAACATATAGCTCTTCAACTTTATTCATTACCCTCTATGCCATGTCCATACATATATAAAAAGTTTAAAAAATAATGTTGTTAAACGTATAAGTGTATATTTGTGCATGTATAGAAGATATACAGATAGACTTATGCTTGTCAAGTTCTAATTTTTAAATTTTGACCCCTTAATATCTGTTTTTTACTGACTAAAAACTAAATATCACAGGTTCAAATCCCTTACTTATCAAGTTTGTCTGTAGACCAAAAATTGGTAGAGTAGTTTAGTAGAGACTATTCTTGCATACACAATGTCAATTTTATATATATATTAGCATCCACCTGGCGTTGCCCGATCATAAAATATGCACAAATATTATATTTTAATTAATACAGAAACTAAGACATGTGCATGCAAGTATATATATATATATATATATATATATATATATATATATATATATATATATATATATATATATATTCTAAACAGTTCACTTTTTGTAAATAAAAAAAGAAAAAATATTCAAGCTGAGGTCGAAACCAAAACCTAAAGACAGTGAGTCAAGTACAATAACCATTAAACCAGCATGATACTTGTGAATTATCGAGGTCTTAGGGATCCAGTGGGTCGTATTTTCTGATATATCACTTAAGAGGTATAGTTTTTAATGAATAAGAATTGCAAGCTATTTTTGTAATTTCATTTCAATATCAAAAGTATTATCACAAGAGTCAACCGAGCGGCGTTTAATAATTTAGTAATATCATCTAAAATATTTGACATATTATTATCTTTCTTCTGCTCGTTTGATATTTCCAGATTATTTTCTACCGTATCTATTCATGCGACCATTGTTCTTTGCTGCGACGCACTTTATCGTAGTGAACTTATCCCACAATTATAAACAATATTCGGTGGGCAAAGAACAATTAGGATCGTGACCATTGAAAATATACAGCGTCCTAAAAGTAAAGCCATTTGACGCCGAATCACGATTTTAATTAAACCAAACATATTCAATATACAGGTTAAAAGGTGTTTTCAAACTATTTATTAACATAAGAGATTTGTAATGTGAACTATTCACGCATGCACATTTGTAAAAAAGTTAGTGAACAGATAAAAATCCAATGACTCTCACTTACCATTTTTTTTTTTAAATTTTAACCCCTTAGCAGCTTCTTTTTTTTTTTTTGATGAAAACGGATTAAAAAGTTTTCTACATGTCTGAATAATCTATATACCAAATTTGAAGTCTATAGATCAAAAATTTGTTGAGTATATAGGTTGAGAATATCCTCTTACACACACACACACACACACACACACACACACACACACACACACACACACACATTATCACTTATAGATAGATAGATAGATAGATAATTCAAGTTTATTTCAAATCCGATTTTTTTTTTCAATCTTCAATTTATTCTAATCTCCCTTCCCCACATACGCATCTTTGATTTTTTTTTTTTTTTTATAAACAAAGTGCTCTAGTTCTACCGATGGCCTGATGCTAACCTTGATGGTCTGAGAAAGAAGTTTGAAAGTCCAGCCAGATTACACTCCACTCAATCGACTGATAAAAGACAACTTTTATCGATTTCATCATATTCATTGACAAAAAGAAAAACAAGAAAAAAAAAAACACATTCATTCACAGTTTTGCTATGTAGAAATTTTTTCATATTTAGACTTTTTACATGGGCGTTCCAAAAGTAATGCTCGAATGGATCAGAAAGGATTGCTAATTGCATTGTTATGATGACTGAACTTATGCATTTATGACTTGAAAGTTTCATCTCTGTTGCAGATATTGACAGTGTGAAACTCGGAAGAAAACAACCTCTGTAATGGAAATGCAGCAGAAACAGAAAGAAAGCAGGAAAGGTTTTTTTAAATAGAAAAAAGGAAATAAAAAATGTATAATAAATTGATATAGAAAGAAAGAAAGAAAAAATGGAAATAGATTTGCTTTCTCAATTTCCCTAAATAGTTTTTTCCCTTTAACTTGGCTTTAACAGGAAAGTCACACACGGTCTAAAAAAGAGCTCAACTTAATGCGTTCCATACTATCAGACAAACTCTGCATCTTATTCTGTCGCAGCAATGTTGTAGACCTGTGCCTGTTTTACAAGTATTTTAATAGAATGTGTTTTGACAAACTCGTAAAACTTGTGCCCCCTCCATGTAAACACCCTTGACTAAATCGTCAAACAGCAAAGTCTCACCCTTTCACTGTAGAGACATCCATAGCCTAGATACCAGAAAGCCATCTACTCTAATAGTGTCTTCAAGCTGTTAGACTTTGGAATTCCCATCTGGTCTCCTGCTTCTGTGATATATATATATATATATATATATATGATGATGATGATTGCAACGTCTTGTCAGACGAGTGCCACTCCCTCAGACATTTAAAATCCATGAGCCCAAATGCCTGAGGGAGTATCTATACAAATATGATGTTACAGAGTCTTAGCCTTGTATGACAGCTAAGTCTCTGTCTCGGTTCAAAATGTTGAGATCCAGCAACAAGCAAGAGCAAGATAGCCAGCAACAAATTAAACTGCAGACCAGCTTAATGCGGGTAATGGTCTTCCGCTTTATGATTTTTTTTAAATCAGAGATTTGCTTCTCCTAGAAAGGTTGCCTTCACCACGGCTTACGGGAGCCCTCTTCACCCCAATACACATATACACACACACAAATATACACGGTGCTAGTTGGCCGTTGACCCAGAAAAAGATATTATTTTATGTGTATATATATATATACATACATACTAGCATGGGTGCCCGGCATTGCCCGAGTGTTTGGAGGTGTGTGTTGAACAAAAAAAGTGGTAGTAGGAATGCAGGCTCGAACTCGTAACGTGAAGGAGGAAAAGAATAGGAGAAAAAACCCAAAAAAACGTGATGTCTTTGCTGTTACGACCGCCGCCAAACTGGAAGTGACATAGGTTTAAATTAAGGCTAGACAATCGAAAAGAGGGGATGACTTTCGAAAATATCATTGAAAAAAGCGACCCCCTCCCTATAGAAAAGTGCTCAGTTGAGTGTGAAGAAATTAATGTTTTTTGCCAATTTTTCGATATTTGTCATCTGAAGGATCAAGCTTCAAAATGATATTGATCTTGTGAAAATTCGTCACCTCTGTCGAAAGTTTTAGGCAGACATGCAAATATACATACATACATTTATATATTGGTAGCTCAAATTTTCGACCCAAACCGATTAAAAAGCTTGCCCTATTTCTGAATACCCTTTATGTAAAATTTCAAATGTTTAGACCAAAATTGTCTGAGTAATTTGGTAGAGACCGCAGAGGTCAATTTTTTAAAACTTTGACCCCTATTATACCCCTTAGTATTTATTGTTTTGGGCTCAAATCAAGTTATTAAGTTAGATCCATGCCCAAGGAATCTACATCTAAAATTTCAAGTGTTTAGACCAAAATTGTCGTAGGAGTTTGCTAGTTCTCAAAGGTCAAATCATTGACCTTTGCCCCCATTAACAGTCAAATTTCTGGCCGAAAACAGATTACAAAGATTTTCCCAAATCTCAGTACCCTGCATATCAAATTTCAAGTCTGTAGGCTGGAAATTGACAGAGTTATTGTGTAGGGAAATGTACACAGACAAAAACACACACACACCCAGACACACAGACACTTTCACTTTTATATATATATATATATATATATATATATATATATATATATATATATATATACAGTAAGTTTTGAAAATGTAAAAATATATATTGCAATTAAGCTGCACAAAATTTTCCATGTTTTGTCCTTGTGAGGATTCGTTAGGCTAATTCTCACAAGGATGAAACTCGTAAAATTTTGTGTAGCTTAATGGCCACATATATTTTCAAAACTTATTACCTACGTATCAAGCACTCAAAGTAAATACTGAAAATATTTGCATAAAATTTATATATATATTTGTATAATTCCGCAGCAAGTAAATATCTAAACATGTCTGGTGTAACATGACTAAGTTTTCATTTTTTTCTGATTCTATGTGTAATTAGCCTTATTTGCTGGACAATCTGTTTTGCTTCGCCTGGCACGTTGTATATCATGGCAGCAAGTGATATTTTTTGCCCATTTGCTTAAGTGATTTTGATTGGTGATTTCGATTATCATCAGGAGTGGTTGTAGTTGTTGTCAAGGATTAGTTATGTGCTTTTATATATATATATATATAAAATTTTTATATATATATATATATATATATATATATATATATATATATATAAAAAATTTTTGTTTTTGTAAAAAACATTGTAGGTACATGTTGCCCCCACTTTTAATTACTATTTACCATTTTATTCTATTCCTTCATTCTCATTACATAGCTAATTAAGCCAGTTTTTTTTTTCCCTATGTTTGTGTTTTGTAGAATTCTGATGAGAAGTATTTAGCTTCGAAATACCATGGCATAAAGATTTTTTTTTCTTAAATTTCCCCTTAACTTTTCCTTAGTGTTCTGATATGATAAAGTTATAAGTTTTATTCCTCATCTTTCATTTAAATGGCGAGGTGTCTCTAAAGTTATTTCTTTTATACATTTCTACTTCCATCGCCCCCCCCCCTCATTTTCCTAGTTCTAAGAACTCTCAATTCATTCCAAAGTAGCCTAAAACACTTCTGGGTGTAACTTTGATTCCAAATATGTGCCAATTGTTGTTGTAGACCTAACCCCATCCTCTTCCAGGCGATTGAACTTATAAACCTGATATTCATGTGAACACTAATCAATTCGTATTTATTCCTATAGATTTAACTTTGCTTTGGAGCTGAAAGTAATTAAAGTGCCCCAAAGCACATAAAATGTACAAACTCAATATTGGAGAATAGCAATGTTTTTTTTTTCTTTCTTTTTCTCCCAATTGTAGGTCTGTAGGTCACTTGACAACAAAAGAAGAAAATAACTAGAGTTGCTTTGCTTGGAGGTAGTAATTACCACAGATGACTGGTTTGCATGTTGACTAAGTGTCTACTTCTCTATTATTTTTGGTTCGCAATCATCTCCTCTTGCTCTGTGCCATTAGTTAAATTGTTATGTGCTCTGTACGTAACAAGTACAAATATAAACTGACCACAGTATGTTAACTTATTTAAACATAGGCATTCACTTGCAGACATTTCTACAACGATTATTTTTATAAACACCTGTCCACTATTTTATGTTTCAATCTATTGTTCTCATCATGGTTGTTGTCATGTTTATGATATTTTGCCTCTTGTGCTCCCCAGGGTGGCTTTTTGTCATAGTTCATAACCTGCGTGCCAGGGTGGTTGCGGCTGCTGAAAAAAATCTAATTCTCAACTCTTGAGTCGGTTTAATAAAAAAGTAGAAAAAAAATAAAAAAATAAAATAAATTAACAACAACAACAATAATGATAATAACAATACATGTATCATAATAATAACAACAACACACAACAGCAATAATGATAACAATGTATGATAATGAAATCGTATTCCTGTCTGTTCGTCTGATCATAATTTAATTAATATGTAAAAAAAAAGGTACTTTGAAAAAAGGTTCTTTGTTTCACAAATTAATTTTTATAACTGATACATGTGTATATATATATATATATATATATATATATATATATATATACTATTTATTCAAAAGAAATCTACATTCAATGAGTAATCTCATTTGCATATTACATTAAAGAAAATCTATTTTGATAATTAGTTCGATGTTATTAATTGTTGTAATAAAATCATTTTAATTGTTCTATTTTTAAATATTATTTAAATTTAAAATTTAATTTATTTTCAATTATTAATAGCTGACAGCAGTTTCATTTAAAACCGGTAGCAAGCTTATTTATTTAAGCTACAAGTTATTTCCCTATGAGAGTTACTTCGTGTTTAATTTTCATAGACCAAAATGGATGTATTATATGCTTCTCTAAATCCACTTTTCGTAAGTTAGGATATTTGGTGTATCTTAAATAGTGTTTTACTAAACCCTATGCCGGGCAATATGTTTTAACCGGGCAGCACTGGGTATATACAACTAGTAATAATAATTACAACAATAATAAAAAAACAATAACAGCAGCAACAGTAATAATAATAACAATAACATCAACAGCAGTAATAATAACAATAATAATAAAAAATAATAATAAAAAAAAATAATAATAATAATAAAAAATAATAATAACAAAAATAATAATAATAAATAATAATAACAAATAAAATTAATAATGATAAAAATGATAAATAATAATAATTAAAAAAAATAATGATAATAACAAAAAAAAAAAAAAAAACCCCAAAAAAAAACATCGTACTTTCAAACTTCGGTAAAATAAAAAAAAATATGACTCTGATTCATTCGTTTTAGGAATTTTGAACTGAAGTCTTCATTTTCTCATGTTCCATATTCGATGCCTATAATTTATCTAGTATCATCTTTTTCTTTTATATATTCGTTCACCAGAGATTTAAACTCACAACATTCAATCTCGAATATCTCTTAACCATGTCGGCTTTACTCTTCTATGTTTTGGATAACAGCTGAATGCAGTGACCAATTGCATCACAGAGACTTTCTATTTTCCAAATTTATTTTAGATTTACTAGCTGAATCTAGCAGGATGCAATGACGTCATTTTAATTTTGATTATTATTTTTTTATTCATTTATTTTTTATTCCTTTTTTGCACTTATAGAGAAAACAAAAATTTTGTTGCAAAAGTGGCAACTTGTTTTATATTTTTCGATTAAAAATTAGACTTATTCCCTCTGCTGATTTGGATTTTTCCTTCATATTTGATTAACATTTCTATATTAGCAGTTTTCTGGGTGCATCTGCATACCGTATATACTTGTGTATAAGCCGATGTTCATTTTAAGACCAAAAAGTGTGTCATTTTAGCTATTGTCTGTGTATAAGTCGACTGTACATTCTAGACAGGTTAAATGGTCTGCTCATGGCTCATTCTTGCACAGATAATTTCCTTTTTGGTTTTTTTTTTTTTTTAGACATATTATAAATTGTTTCTTGGCATCTACAAACGATAATACATGCATTTATGCAAGTGTGGTCTATTTAGATTTTCATATATAGAACCAACCCGCTGTACACTTACATGCAATGAACACAAATGTTGCTAATCAGACGTTCCGATTAATGACATGATGTAAATTCCAGACGCAGTTACTGTTTTTAGACATAATTTATATCACGTACCATAATAACGTAAATGCATACATTGCATGAGCTGTAACATACCGTAAACACAACATTTCCTAACCTATTTAAAAAAAACGTCCTATCATCATCGACTACATGATATCAAACTTACACCTATAACCATGTCTAGAGAGTGAACATTGCAAGAGCTATTCCAATTATTATTAAGCCTCCCACTGAAAAACCATGCATGTGCTTCCATGCTGGCAAACACTGCAGTGGAGTTCGGAACGAGTGCACTTAATTACTAGGATTACTGGTATATAGTAAGTGCAGAAACAAAATGGCGTTTTTTTTTTATGTTATGATCGAGCGCAGAGTTGCTCTTTAACAACATTTCCATGTTTGCCCCCCCCCCCCCAATTATCTTAAAATCGTCTCCCAGAAATTCAACTTATACACATGTATATACAGTAATTAAAAAAAAAAAAAACTATAGCAAATGGTGTTATATATCTACTGATAACAGGATACAACAATAACAAATGAAACTTAGCTAGGCAGAATCAAATTAATATTTAAGTTAAAAGACAGTTGTCTGTGTGTATGTATGTTTGTATGTCCATGTAAAAGTAAAAAACTACAAAACAAACACTTATGATCAATATTGCTCCGGATGAATAATATTTGAAATTTAGATTTAAAGAAAATTATACATTCTTTGACCCTAAACTGGCACAGATTTTGTTAGAGGAGGTGGGTTTTTTTTGTTTGTTTTTTTAATCCGGGTTATGTACTAAAGTAACTATGATTATTTAATCTAGGAGTTATTTTCCTTATACTCACTTCTCTACTAAGGAGTTATCCGTGTATATATGTCCAGAAAGAGGAATTAATTGGCTGGAGAAGGAAGAGAGAGGAAGGAAATTTGGGAGGGGGAAGAGAGAAAGATAGACAAATAGAATTCTAATAGAAATGCATTACATTTTGTCCCGGCAACACCAGGTAACCATGCTAGTATTTCATAAATGAAAAAAGAAACAAATTTGGGCAAGATCAAATAAGTGTTTATTGATATTTGTCTAGAAGAACAAACAGAACAATCGAATCTTTAATATTTTATAGAAATTATTATGTAAATTTATCGTCCATGTGATAGTAAAATGTTATCTAAAATATTAATTTGAGGCTTGGATTTCTGTTAAGAACTCTAAGCTTGTATTCTAATTGATTCATTTTTTTTTTGTTTTATATGTACTATATAAAACTAGAATTTAAAATATATACAGAATGTCCTAAAAATTTGACATTTTAAAAATAATTCTCTTGAAATCTAGTAAGACTATCGCGGTGAAATTAAACAAGTTAGCTGTTGAACATTGTGAGTTTATTCTGGAATCGATTTCATAGGTCCACCACCTGTGACATGGCCTCCATCAAAGTGGTGGTTAAGCTCTAGTCGAACATGCTGTAGCATGTCTTTAGTAACATTATCAAGTGCAGAAGTGATTATTTGCAGGAGTTGAAGCCCGGACAAGTTGCAGACTGTAGGGTTTCATATCCAGTTGTTTTTCAGGATTTGCCAAACTGTCATTCAAAGCAGCTGGATTTCCAAACTTGCTATGAATTTCTTGGAGTTTCACAACAGTTTTTCATAAACTTGTTTGACCTTTGCTTCTGATGTTAATAGTGATTGACTTGCATAAGTATAATGCCTCTTTTAATTTTTGGTACCAAGTTCAAATTTGTTTGCAAGTCTTTCCAAATTCTGCACTGAGTGCACAGTCTTGTGTGTGAACATATTCGAAGACATAATATAACTTTTAAACTGAACAGCATGGCTCAACCTGAGACAAAACAAAAATATGAAATTAGATATAACGTTTTTATCTGTTTCTATACGAGGTGCCTTTAATAAGTTTCCAGACTTTTTTATACAGGCATTTTAAATTTGTCATAGACTCTTGAAAATTTAGTATGTTATTGCTATACATCTTATGAGATGACTGACCAATTTTTATGGTTTTAGATTTAAATGAACAGCTGCAACAGGAATTGGAATACACCCTACTAAAGCCTGATGGTATTTTTTGGGGTTTTTTTTTTTTTTGATGTCCTGTATTAAAAAAAAGAAAAAGAAAAAAGTGATTGAAACTCTTTTTCCACCAAATCTTATATAAGATTTTAAATAAAGTCTTTTGATTACTGAAGATTAAGCAGTAAAAACCATGCAAATTTATTTAAAACATTCATCATAGTTATCTTCATGGAGTGTCTTATAAAACAGATTCTGTTTATTGGAACAGAATTGTAACGGTGAATATCGAAAAGTTTTCTATTAGAGAAATGGTCAAAAACAATTCACCATTCCAAATTTATTCCAATAAATGCCATTCAGGGTACATTTTACAAGGCAATCAGATGGTGAGTACAATCCTTGTCATAAATAGCGAGGAAAAGAATTTTCTTTGTTTTGATTTTCGAAAGTAATTCTTTTTAAAAGATCTAGTAAAATGTAGATTTTGCATGGGAAGGGAGTGCCATTGTATAGCTTAACCCCCCCCCCTCCAAAAAAAAAAGCCCCAACTTATCTGAGGTTGTGACATTTTAGGGTAAATTGAACCGGTTTTGGTTGGAATGTTTTCATGTTTGTTGTCAGTATAAAACGAGTTGAACAAGTTTTGGGCCTTTTAACGTGTTTTTCTTGTTCACTAGAAATTGCCTTTGTATTTGTCAAGGCTGAAGTTGAGCAATAGATTGCTTTATGAACTGGAGTTGGATCTTTTAAAATGTTCAAATTTGAAGTTTAGAGCTTTGTCTATCAGCTCTACATCTTTCTCATCAAGTTTATTCTTTTAACGTCTCTCATTAAAAATAAAAGAAAGTAAAAACTGGAAAAAACATGTCCATTACCTTTAAAATCAAAATGCTATAATTAATATACACCTGTACCTACCTGACGTTGCTTGGTAGTGCATTTATTGGCTAATTGCTTAGTCTTTCATTTTGAAATTATGCAATATTTTCTTTTTTTCACACATATTATTATTAGTTGAACTTTTTGGAAATTTGTCACTGTTTTCCAATGCTAAAAACAACAAATATTTTTTTTTCTTTTTGCTCAAAATTTAATTTTCCATTTTTGGTATTAATCATAAAATAAATATTAATTTTAAATTACAAAAAAAAAAAAAGAAGAAAAAATCTATAGATTAGCACCCTTCCACTTCCCACAAGTGTACTTTTACATTTGCAAAACTATGCGCACATATTACATAGGTTTTTTTTTTTTTATATAGTAATCTGAAAATTAAAAAACAAACAAGCAAAAAATTAAATAACTAAATATTTATAAATTTAAAAAGAATTGGAATCAGAATGAGTAATTGTATTGGAATTGGGAGGGGGTATTGGAATCCTCCCATCACTAATCATAACTAATAAAAATGTACCCACTTAAAAAGTCAAATCAGAAAAATCTGTTTTAAGAAAAAAAAAAAAATTAAATATCAAATTAAATCTAATACTTTCTCTTTGGCCTTTTGGTTAGAAACAAAGTGTAGTATCTGTTTTGATACTATATTTTCAGTCTGAGAGTTGCTTTATTGTTATTAGGCTGAAATATGGGTCTGTTTTAGACTTAAGAAATCCTCATCTACTCAGGCTTTATCTTCTCTTATAGAAGGTGTTAGTTTATTGCTTATATCGTCTGAAGCACCTCTGCTAGGAAATGCCCAGGCATTTTGTGTGCTGGATTTTCAAGCCTCATCTGACCTTGTGTCTAACTTTCTGCAAAGGAGGTAAATTTTCTAATACTTTGCAATAGTAATATTTATCTTCTTTAAAAGTAAAAAAAAAAATTAATTAAAAGCAATAAAATTAAAAGTTAGCATCTGTCTTAAGTTCTTTATAAAATCAATGTAAAAAAAAAACAAAAACAATTTGTGATGCTTCTGCATTTATGAACCTGCGATCTCTACGGCAGATGATGGGAAGAACTGGAAACAGCCGACAGATAGTTTTCTAGATATTAAGACATTTTTTTTTCAATGTATTACTTAATGAATTTCAGTGATTGTTGCCATTCTTAACATGGGTTTTTTTTTTTTTTTTTTTTTTTTTGTAATAAGGCTCGCCGACCGTTTCCAGTTATTCCCGTCATCTGCTTCCTGACTTAAAATGCACTAAAGATTAATGTTCTTGATTCTTTTTTGTTTCCCTTTGCAAAACTCAATCATGTTTTGCAAGGCCAGAACCAAAAACAGCAGAATCCCTTACAAAACAACCAAGCAAAGCACTATGAATAAATATTTGAAGATATAAAGAACTTGAAGCATAAAACCCTTTTACAGTTTAGTACGTACGTAGGTTAGTTTTTATGTAGGAGATATAAAGGTTTACAAGTACTTGCAACCCTAGGAAAATTTGACTGTCTTATCAGAATTATGTACAACATAGGTGGCAAACTTTAAATTGACAGTATTATTTTTCTTAATTGAAAGTATCTGGCAAGTATTGGTTATTTTGAGTTCATCTTGGTTTGATTAAACGTCATGAAGAGACTGACACCCCTGCAGCATTGGAAATTATGATTTGATCAGTTTAATGAAAGAAACATTTGATGAACGAACAATTTCACAAAATGGACTTGTAAACTGACCACTTCATCCATGCGATTTAACCTTATTAGATTATTTTCTTGGGAAATATGTAAACGCTGACTGAGCGGATACAAAAGTAACCGGTTTTGGCATTAATGACCCAAAAAAAGGGGTTAATTTGCCGTGAAATAAAACAACCAACCAACCTGATAGAAGGAGAACAATCTACCCTTGTGGATTAAATAAAGGGTACAGTTTGAAATTCTGTATAGGATCCCAAGTTCGATAGAAAGATTATCAAGTTTAAAAGAATGCAGCTGAAGGAGGACAAAGATTGGTCAAAACATTGTGAACATAACAAACAAAATGAGACCAATGGTCCAAATATCCCCCCACCCCACCTAATAAACAAAAAACAAAATTTTTCTAAATTTAATTCTACTTGTCTTCAACTCAAGAAAACAAACCAAACAACAGCTTAACTCCCCTACTTTTGAGGTCAAGGTCAAAAGACAAAATCAAGGGTAAGGTTAAATGGGATTGACAAATCAACCTGTATCATCACTAATAAAGATGCCTTGTTTGCATCTAAAAAGGGAAAGCCATTTTATTCCCAGGTAGTATCAATGGGTGAAGTTAACGCCTGCTTTTTAAGTTGGGGTGCCTGAAATAACTGTATGTATTATTGATAGCCAGGCTGGAAGTCCATGTTGCCCCACCCCCTAAAACTTTTATTCTCTATTTTTAGTTTTATCTGCCTTCTGTCCTGCCCACCCCTTCCCTCTTGTTTCCTATTGAGCATGCCATCTGTGTAAATATCAACGGCTGAAAGGTTCTTTGTATTTTTCTAGATGTGTTTTTGTAGAGGGAGAAAAAGTACCTTAGTAAGGGTCGGTGGACATAGCAAAAAAGGGTGGGCATCACAGTGACAGGAAAGGACAGCTCTCTTTTTACCAACCTATTATATCAATAATAGATCATCCTGTGTTGGCATTTCATAAAGACACTTGCTAGCAAATGCCATGCTGCTGCTACTACTACTACTAGTAGTAGTAGCAGTAGTCTACTTGTGGCAGCCTCCTAACTAACCTTATTTTGTCATTTAGTCATCCCATTCCATGAGTGATGTTTCTGACAAGGGGGGAAGAATTACTGCTTTCTGGGTTGGAATTTATTCACTTAACTTATTGATGGCAAGTTTTTAACCCTGAAGTAGTATTCTTTTTTTTTTGTTTGTTTGTTTGTTTGTTTTAAGATTCTTGCATCAAGTGGCTTCATGCCTTGTCTGAGGGGTTGATTTCCATTTCGAAAAAAATTACCAGTGATTTCTTGCTGATAATGACCAGTGGTTTTCCCTGGAATTTGAGTGACAATAGTTCTCCTTAAAAAATCCAGTATTCTCTATATTATATTAGTAAAAAAACCCTCTTTAGGCCATGATATTTCAAAACTGTTGTCTAAAGAGCTTTTTCCCTTTTTTTCTCATTTTTGTCCTTGATACAATGAAGTTCTATGTAACTTTTATTCTCTTCCTTTTAATTTAATATATATATATATATATATATATATATATATATATATATATATATATATATATATATATAGTGTTATAATGGAATAAATCCAGGAGGAAATCCGGGTATGAGAGCTCAATGTGGTAAACAGAGCAATAACATAAAAATATAACACGGAAATTACATAATTGTTGATGCAATAATTTATTTCAACCTTATGGTATTTTCAAACATCTAAACTAGACAATTAAATTTTTGATACTGAAATAAAGAAAGAAAAAGAATCGGGCCCCGACCGTCAAAAACCAGAGGGGGTGGTAGTAGCAATTCACTTAATACATTTTATAGAGAGGGTGGGAATTAAGTTAGTATGGGAGGGATTTTTAAAAAAAACAACAAGAACATTATGACACTTAAACGGCTGTCTGGTAGCCCGACGTAACAACAGACACACACACACACACACACACACACACACACACACACACACACACACACACACACACACACACACACACACACACACACCTCTAAATATGCACGTTCTTACACGTAAATGATTTGACACGCGTTTACCAACCTAGGAAGAAGAGGGAGAAATATACGGATATAGAAAGAAGGAAATAAACTGCGTGTAAGGGAAAGAGAAGAAGAAAGAAAAAAGAAGGAAGAGAGTGACCATCCGCTGGCTGTCATATGGTTTAATTAGTCTAGAATCTCTGAGAAAGAGAAGGGAAAGAAAATGAAGATTATACGTGCGTCATAGAGTTAATTGAGTCATGGGAAATAAGTCTATTAAAAGATATATAAAAAAAAGTTTATATACAAAGTTTTAAAACTATCTGTATCTTTTCATGTTAAAATTAGTTTGAAAAAATATTATAATACATTTAAATTTTCTATATTGTATTTGTAATATATTACTATGGATTCTAAAAATCAAGTCTTATGTAGTTAATATTTTATATATTTTTATGTAATTAATTTTATTGGTGATTATATCGGTCGGTGTAATTTTGCTCACTAATATTTCACTTCCTAATTGATTAAGATGCAGAAAAAATCCCTCCCATACTAACTTAATTCCCACCCTCTCTATAAAATGTATTAAGTGGATTGCTACTACCACCGCCTCTGGTTTTTGACGGTCGGGGCCCGATTCTTTTTCTTTCTTTATTTCAGTATCAAAAATGTAATTGTCTAGTTTAGATGCTTGAAAATACCATAAGGTTGAAATAAATTATTTCATCGACAGTTATGTAATTTCCGTGTTATATATATATATATATATATATATATATATATATATATAGGTTAATATTTAATATATTCAAACCAGATTCCTAAAATAAATATCCACAAAGTCCTTTTTATCTTATCTATTTAGTATTATAAAAATATACTCATGGCAAATAAGATACAGAGAAATGCTTGTGTTTTATTCCCAAGGGAAATCATTTGGCTAAATATATATACATGCGTACATTTAGACATTGCTGTTGATTTTATTTGGTATATCAAGTGCAGATACAAAAACTTTGTTCAGATGATGGTCTTGTGTTTTAAAAAGATTTGTTTCACTGTATGACTTAAAATTAATGTTGCCTTGGAACAACTATAATACCTTTGTTAATATAAGATAACAATGTTTTTTTTTTGTATTAATTACAGTGAAATTCGCATAAGGAAATTTTGTTTGCCACTATCGTAACCGTTTATGTCCAACTTGCAATGATGAATAAAAAGCTTGATATTTTTGCCATAAGACAATAGAGTTTAAAAATATTTGTTAAAAAAAAAAAATCATAGATTCAAAATGGTATTAAAACATAAGAATTTCCGACAAACATGAATTTATGCATGCCTTGAGAAAAATCTTTATAAAATATATCATCAGAAAGCAAAAAGTTGTTTTAAGACATCAGAAAAACAAATTTAAAACAAAACAAAAAAACAGTTTAATTTTCAAGTGAAGCAGCATATTAATTTGGAATTCTTCAATTTAATTTAAATTACAAGTAAATTAAAAATACCTGTTGATAATGTTATTTTTGTTTTGTTTTTATGGAAATTGCTCCAGACAATGGTATGAAGCCACTTGATGTAAAGAAATCGTACTTCAAAGCAAAGTCAAAAACTTGCCAACAATAAGTATTAGATGGAATAGATTCTGACCTTTTGTCAGAAACATTACTCTTGGAATGTGAGAACTAGAGGATAAAATAAGGGAAGCGAGAGTTACACAGCTGCCGAAAGTAAACCCAAGATCCACTTTCTACTTTCCTTAATATGTTGCCAGAATCAGGTTCCCTTGCATCGTCCACAACTCAAGCGAGGGGCAATCATTATGCCAGTGACTGTTATTCCCTCTGCTTATTTATGAACTTTGCTCAGTTTTTATTTTGGAATTTTCAAGGAAGATGGTTGTTCTGGGTTTTGTTTTTCATTATTAAGTCATTTTCCAGCTTTGATGCGACTGGTATCCAACTGTTATTCTCCTCGACTGATTATTAACCTGACGGATCCAGTATATTATTTTATCTTTATCTGGGAAATGGACATGTGCAATATACTCAAGTAGGCTTGTTTGTTTAAACAGTTGATGTCAGCCCCACTATCCAATTGTATATTCATATTAACCATTTATGGCCTGAATTATGATATAGATGATGAAAAAAAAAATTTGTTGTAAATTGTAGATGACAGTATACTGAATGTAAGCAATGGACACTTGCAATCTGGAGGTATCTGACATCTACCCAGAAACTGAACTAATACGTACAAGGTGTGTTTGAATCCATTCCCACTTTATTTATGCCATTATATTCATTTATTTATGACTGAATGAATTTGTTCAACCAGGTTATAAAGGGTTAAAACATGCCAATAAATCAGATTCTTTTTTACTTTCTGTCATCATTAAAATGTCTTCCTCCTTTGAAACTTTTCTATGTTTTTTTTTTCACTCTATAAAATTTATTTTGATTTTTAGTTTTTCTGTTGCCATAATTGTTATACAGCCTGTGCATTTATTTAAAAAGTATGTACTAAACAAAAAAAAAAAGTGTATTATTTATGAAAAGACTAAAAAAGATTTCAGCAACCTTCATCTTCAAAGTATGTAAATGAATCTGAATACCTGTACATATTTTCACATCTATTAATTTTTTAAAATACTGTTAGTTTGCACTGTTTTAAATACTGAATAGCTGACCCAACCCAGCCATAACTGAGACTATATATATATACTAGCAGAAGTACCCGTCGTTGACTGGGTTCAAAAACAGCCTACAGAAAATGGACTGTGATTGCTGAAAGTATGATAGGTTATGAAAAGGAGGGGGTTGTAAAGAGATAGGTTTTGATACTCAAAAATTTTACCCTTAGCAAAATATGAAAGTAAAGATAATTTTCGCGAAAATATATTTTTTTATATCAACTTTGTTTCCATTCGTAGCCAAGAGTGACCAACAAAATGATGTTTCCTTACAAAGAGAAAATGTTATATATAACGACACGTAATCACGTGAGCAGGATTTTTTCTTTTTTTTTTTTTGACACGGTAACAAGTAACGTTCTTATTTTTTATTATTTATCTATTTATCTATTTTCGAAAGAGTGCCACATGCAAGTGGAGAAGGAAAAAAAAAACAGAGTTATGTAAAATTTGTGTCGAGAATTGTCTAAAGTTCCGACTTTTTTTTTTTGCCTTTCACTTTAATAAGAACGTGAATTTATGAGGTGAATTTATTCAACACAATATGATTCAACTAAAAAAAAAATAAATAAAAGCTAACGTGAATTAAGATTAAAGTTAAGGTGTTATTGTGGACCCTCACCCCTTTTAAAAAACCTTGTTGAACTTTGTGACATATTTACATTCTATGGAGGTCAGGCGCGAACAAACACCCAATAATTTTATTATACCATATTTCTTCAAACTGAAACATAATTATCAAAGTATGCTTATGCAAATAGATATAAAAAGTCTTTGTTAAAGTTTGTGCCATATTTCCATGGAATACAGGCACAAACGCAGACCCCACAATTTTATTATACCATCCCTATTTAAGTTGAAACATACTCATCAAAGTATTATTATGCACATCTATATCAAAAACCCTTGTAAACATTTTTTTTTTCATTTTTTATTTCCATACTTTGAGGGCCTGGCGCGAACGCAGACCCTACAATTTTTATGAACCACCGTTCTGCCAGATCAAACATACCCATTCCTGATCCTCGATACATCTATCATTATATGTAATCATTTTTTTAAAATAGTCAACCATATAGGAACCTATTCCTGACCAGACACACACACACACGTTCAGCTTTTTATATATATATATATATATATATATATATATATAATGTTGGTTTTATTTTTAAAAAAAAAACGAAACAAAAAAAAAAAACAATCCAATTTGCAATCTCCTTTGATCCATACTGGTGAAATAAAAAAATAGGAGACATTACTTTTGGAACACCTCTCATATATTGGATGTCTTTCCAAGTTTACATTTCGATCTGTTTACTTTTTTTTTTTTTAACTAAAAAATGAATAAATAAAAATAGAAGTGTTTGAATAAAATTTCTGATATCTTTGTGAATTATATTCATTGGAGTTTTATTGTATTAGTTAATAAGTATATTTTTAACAAATAAGAAATGATCGGCTATCAACAGAACAAAATCTATTTTGAAGGAAAAAAAAAATCTAAATAATAAAAATTTTAGTAGCTATTTGTAATTTTGTGTATTTGTAATAAACACAAATTACCAGTGTATGTCTAAATCTATATCTTCCTGAAGGAAAAGCTATGCTGGATATAGTGTGGAATCAATGAAATCGATTGTAATGCCAATTTTCAATAGCAGCAGCAAAGACCAGTAAATGGCACAATTGACTGGATAGTCAAAATCAAATGTGAATTTGTCACATGCATTGCTATTTAGGTCCAATATGGAGCATTCAATGAGGTAAAGCTATATATTAGAGTATAAAATCATTATACAAAAGTCATGGTATATCTCATTTGCATAAACATTTTGAAAAGATTGAGTAAATAACAATTTTTGAGATGAGGATTGTTTATTCGTATTATTTGGATTCATCGGACTACTGTTCTCATCTTGAGTGGGATTTTCACAATGTTTCGATCAATGTAACCTCCCGCCCTTCTTCAGGTGTATCTTGTCGAACTCTGGAATTTGGACGCCCAAAATATCTAAAGCAAGCATTTTTAAAACTTTATTTTCTCCATTCGAAAACATTATGTGACTATACACACAATTAAAGTCCATAACATTGAAATATCGAATGAGCTAACTGATGTGTACCCAACGTTGAGACTATGGAAGGAAAACACAGATTAGGTGTAAGAAAGATATATTAACTGAAAAGGTTACAAGGATAGGATAAAGGGTAAGCGGAGCTTACTATTCTATGTTGTCCAATATGGGTAATTGTACCTGCTGTGCACTACAGTATTACGATACTGCTCCCTGAGAGTGTCATCTTACATCGTAATATAGTACTTGAAAAGTCTATGATGCAGGTAAGTTTTGATCTCACGACACTACTGAACTCTTTTGTCTATGGCAATAATCTGACAACTTCATGCAACAACTAAATCCAAAAACTTCATAGAAAATATTTTTGTGGGTTTTTGTGCATTTGTGTTTGAGGGTAAATAGACATTTTGTTTAGTTTATTAAATGGATTTCTTTGCATTTGCAGCCAAAGGAAAAATGCTGATGAATTAAAAACCCATTTGGAAGGAATTGTTGTCCCTGCCTTTTGCACTGCAAGTGTCCACTTCACAGAAGATAAAAAGCAAAAACTAACCAAGGTGAGTATAATCCCCCCAACTCTTCCCTTCAGAAAAAACAAACACAGCTATAGAATTTACCAACTTAATTAAAAAATTTTATCAGCTAATCATTTCCCAAAATTGGGTAAGTGATATTAACTTTAAAAAAAATATTTATATAAAAGTTAATGTCAAATTTGATTGCCATTACTTGAAAAAAAAAAAAAAAAAATAGAGTAGAAAACAACCCATGAACCCATGTGACATATATTGACCAATCATAGCTTGTTTAAACAAAAAATGAAAAGTTTTTGAGTTTACAAAATCAGGCAAAAAAAAAACAAAAAAACTCGTCTTTTACAAGTTGATAGACTGGCAGCCAAAACTGATTGTGATATGACCACTGATGTGACTGCTGAGCAGAATACTGTAACTGTAAACTGAACTTTAAGTGAAAATAAATTACAGAAAAATATTTTTATTAGACAAATATGTGGTTTATTCCAAAGATTAATTTTTGGCATTTATAATTTAAATACACTTTCGAGCATATTTACGGCATGATCTAGAGGTCGAGTTTTCACAAACTGTATGCATTAAATTAGGTTGTATTTTTACAATAACATGCCAAATGTTGTCTTCCAAGTGGTATACTATGTTTGTTTTATCAGCATAGATATGGGACTTTACATATCTCCAAAGATAATACGAGGGACGTGCAATAAGTAATGCCCCTGAGTTGTCTGATTTAGCTGAAATTTTGCTTGTGCAATGATTTATAGCTCACAGGTTATGTGGCAAATTACAGCTCTGAACTAATTGTGGTTTCTGTTTTACAGGTGTTTGAACGTAGTCAGGTGTGAAATGGAGCATGTTGAATGTCGAGCAGTGATCCGGTTTTGTATTTGAAAGGATGCACACCACAGTAGACTTTTGATGAAATGAAAGAAACTTATGGTTATAATGCCCCATCATATGACCTTATAAAACGCTGGCATCATGATTCAAACATGTCCGGAAGTCTGTGGAAACAGCTCCCAGACCTGCCCCCCCCCTTCTGCCATTGATGAGGCATCTGTCCGTCAAGTTGAGGCTGCCATTTTGGAAGATCGGCGCATTACTATTCGCCAAATAGCTCAAGATGTCAAGATTAGTACAGGGTCTGTGGAAACTATCATTCATGACCATTTGCATATGCATAAGGTGTCTTCCAGATGGATTTCCAGGTTGCTCACACCATTCCAGAAGCAAGAACGCGTCAAGTGCTCGAGGATGAATTTGGAGATGTGCCAAGAAGATGAGTCAAAGTTTTTCAAAAGACTGATTACACAGGATGAAACCTGGGTCCATCACTATGATCCAGAGACCAAAGCCCAGTCAATGCAGTGGAAGCACTTGGACTCACCACCTCCAAAGAAGGCAAGGGTGCAGCCCGCCGCTGGCAAGGTCATGCTCACAGTCTTCTGGGACCAGGACGGAGTAGTGATGACAGATTTCCTGGCAAAGGGTACCACAATTACAGGAGCCTATTATGCTTCACTTTTGAGGAAATTAAGGGAAGCTATCAAAATCAAGAGGCGGGGCAAGATCAGCAAAGGTACCCTCCTCCTGTAGGACAACGCTCCGGTTCACAACTCGCATGTCGCCAGATCAGAAGCACGGGCGTTTGGTTATGAAATCCTCTCCCATTCTTCCTACTCTCCTGACCTTGCACCCTCTGACTTTCACCTCTTCCCAGCCATGAAGTTGTTTTTGAAAGGAAAGCGTTTCCCAGATGATGCAGCCTTGATTTCAGAAGTCACGTCGTGGTTGGAGGACCAACCTAGGGTGTTCTACAAAAGCGGTCTCCAGAGCTGCATCAAACAATGGGAGAAATGCATAACTCTGGGTGGTTCCTATGTAGAGAAAGACTAATAATTGTGCCAAGTTTTGTTGCTCTACTACTATGGGAAGTGGATCAGGGGCATTACTTATTGCACGCCCCTCGTAATCTAATCGGGTTAAATAACATGGACAAGGTGTCCAGTTGACAGGTCCATTTTGTGAAATTATTTGTCCATCAAATGTTTCAAAATGATTTTCAAAATAAATTTTCACAATTTGAAGATGCAGTCTTTTCATGATGAATTACTAAACTAAGCTGAACTCAAAATAACCGATAGTTGCCAAATCTTCAATTAAAGGAAATAAAGTTGTCTATTTAAAGTTTGCTACCGCTTTAAAAATTTTTTTTTTTAATTAAAAAAATAAAAGGAAAAACTATATCATAATGGGTGTACATTTGGGAGACCTTACTTTTTTAAGAGAAATGAATCCGTAGTTTCTTTCTCTGGGATAGAATGCATACAAAGATCCAACTTTTGACTCAGTTTAATAAAAAAAACTTGTCTGCAGAGATTGTTGAATCCCAAGTTAAAATAGTCCATATTCGGACATCCAACTCTATCTGATGATAAAATTCCTAACTTCTGACCACCCCTTTCATGAAAAGTCTGCTAAACAATTCTGATACCCAGCTTATATATATATATATATATATATATATATATATATATATATATATATATATATATATTGACTCTGACTCCCTACTTCTTGTCATACTTTATCATTATGCTTTCTGTTTTTGTTGGCCGAACTATTGTTATAATAATGACTTGTGTTCAACTAATGTATACAATTAAGCGTTGACAATCAGTATTCTGTTTTGGTGTTGGATGATATCAAAATTATTTGCTATGTCAGAAAACTGATAAACTGAATGAAACCGGCCATTTAGTACATTCTTTGTCAGTTTTGATTATAAAAAAAAAAAAATACTTGAGTGGTGTGACCCCGTTTTGCCTTTGACCTTTTTTTTTTTTTATCTTTCCATCCTGTAATCTTGTATCCAAGAAACCTGATCCCATTTCCCTCTATTTATATTCATTTTAAACTTTGACATTTTTTAATGTCTTTTTTTTTTTTTTTTTCCAAAGAATCAGTAATGTACACTTTTCCAACAAGATAATAATTTTTTCCAGTAGATAAAGATTTTCATATTCATTTCTTCATGAAATGTCTATATATATATATATATATATATATATATATATATATATATATATATATATAAAGTTATGTTTTCTCGGTTAAACATTGAACATATTTTGAAATGATAAAATGTAGGAAAACAAACCTGTGTTTGATATATATATATATATATATATATATATATATATATATATATATATATATCTTGGTTGTTATATTCACAGTGTTTCATTCCATGTAACCACCAACTTTCTTCAGCTACTTTGTTTTGAATGTGAGAATCTTTTAGTTAGTGATCAGACCATTCCAATATTTTTCCCGATTCTGTACTAAATTCCCGATTCCAATTCTGATTGTTTATAAATCTCTAAATATTCAATTATTTTTCTCAATTACCATAAAATACACATGTGCAGATATTTTCTTAAACGTAAAAATAAACACTTATTGGGGATTTTCTATAAATTTTAGTTTTTCTTGTTGTTTAAAATCAATAAATATTTATTATTTTGATATTACTACCAGCCGTGCAAGATTTGGATTTAAACAAAATCAAATAAAAAAGACAATTAAAGAATCAATTTCGGTATTGAAAAATAGGCACAAATTTTTCTAATTCCCAATTCTGATTAACACTACTTTTAATAGAATTTTGGAAATTTTTCTGCTGAATGCAGGAATGTGTACAGATGATTATCTCCTTCCCACGGTGGAAAGATATAACACAAGGTCAGGAAAGTAGGATTTGAAATAAAAAAAAACAGCATTTTTACAAGAGAGCATTCAGGCCTGGTAGGAGCACCTTAGGTAATTAGCAATAAACTAACCCATTCTTAAAGGGCAAGAAGGCAAAACTTGGGAGAATGGACATTCTACACCTCTGCAGAATCATACCTCAGGCAATAGAGAACAAACCACCTCAATTCCATGTTAAAGATATTCAAAGATGAAAACCAATGAATTTAACGAGGTTATTAATAGTGCTCAATCAAAAAAGAGCAAGTTATATTTGTATTTATATTCAGATAAACATTTTACATGGTCACTTCAAAGACATGACAATGTTTTGGTCAGTCATTTATAAATAACCAATGATATCATCATATGATGTGAGTTCCTTATTTTTGAAAGGTTTTGTCCTTTCAGACAAAGAAAACTTGTGTCACCTCATGAGGTAATTAGTTATTTATAATTGACTGACCGAAACATTGTCATGTTTGTGTAGTGACCATGTAAAAGTACACACACACACACACACACACACACACACACACACACACACACACACACACACAAAAAAATGTGCTCTTATTTTCATTTTGATTTAAAAGTTTTTCTAGAGATGTTTTGAAAATTTTTGTCATGAATAACTGCTGCAACTCGAAAGAGGGCAATCGGTATATTTTTGGGCTGAACCTAAGCTCAACAGCATATATTTTGCCCACTCAAGTGACAGTCAGTCTCGTCACTAAAGAAAATCAAATTCATCGCTAAAATGTGTCATCCTTGTGCCTATTTTACAAGTATTTCAATGACGTGCTCTGACAAATTCTGAGCACTAGTACCCGCTTGACAACAATATTCTTGGCAAACCCGATGTAGCAAAATCTCACCTCTACACTAAAGATTCATAGATGCTATAAAGCCCTTTACTTGAATAGCTTTTTCCCTCGGACCGCTGCAATTTGGAATTCCCTCCCATGCTCCTGCTTCCCTGACTGTACTGACATGCAGAAATTCAAGTGTAATGTGAACAGACGTCTCGCTACCCAACTCCATAAATAGTATCCCTGCAAATCTGGTCCCAAATAGTAGCCCCTCACGATTAAGCGGCCTTATGCCGTGTTTGGGGTGAAACAACAATAAATTAAAAAAATAATTTTCAATCCTTTAACTGATATCTTCACAAACTGTTTCCCGTTCAACTTTATTGCGATTGATTTGCAAGATCTGAATTTTGTAAGCAAAATGATTACGGTCATCATGGCAGATTCTCAAAATGCCAGTTTCTTGTAAGAGATTACATGTTGATTTTCTGGGTGTTCCTGTAAAATCTGAATATTGTCAGAAATTATGGCTGAACAATGTTGACCAGTGTGGTCTTTGTAAGCATCTGCACACTTCCTGTCTCCCAAAATTTGGCCACTAAATGTTGAATTCTCCTATACAGTACATTGTTCCTGCTAAAATTTTTCCGGCATGGCTACTGCATCAGAGTTGATTTTGTTGCAATATACGTTTTAATGATTTTTATCTGCTGCTGTATAGAATAGAGTTGATATTTTTAGGGATCGTTTTCCATTCGTTTGATGTTGAATTGAATAAATGAAAGTTCTATTTGCCAAGAATATAGCATGTTGCATTGCCAAGTGAATCAGAAAGAATGCGAAATGGTGTTCTTGTTTGAAAAAAAAAAAAAAAAAAAAAAGGCATTGTTATTATTTGAAATTTGAATTACTAACCAATTTTCATTGAAATAATTATTTAGGACTGTCTGTAGAATAAGTATTAAACTAGTTCTTATAAATAACTACTTTATTACAAGAGTCGTTCTAAAAGTAATGCAAACTCAAAAAAAAAAAAAAAAATGAAGCGCTATGAAGGTGGGAGGAATACTATTAAAACGAGCAACCTTTTGTGTTCCAGAATTCATTTTTCTACATAGTCACCAGCATTCTCAATGCACTTATGCCAGTGATGGTGTGGTGGCTGTGCATGGGCATCCAGACTGCACATTATCATTTACATTTTTGCTGCCACTCTGAAATCAACAAACTCGTCTCTTAACCATGCCGATACCAATCGCATCAGCTTCATAAACAAAGTGAATGTTGATCAGTTCAATTTTTTTTTTTTCATGAAGAAATTCAGTGATGCTTTTCTACTTTTGATGCACGTTCATTACAGAGGTTGCTTTCTTAGAATCTCACACTGTCAATATCTACAACAGGGAAATGAAACTTTCAGGTTATGAATGCAGTTCTAATAACGATGCAATTTGCAATCCTATCTGATCTATTTGGGCAGAATAAAAAATAGAAAGCATTACTTTTGGAATGCCCCCCCCTTTTTTTTTAGTAAAAGACTATCCTTACTTTACCTAATGCATGTTAAAAATGTGTTTATCTGGAAGCCTGCGGAAAGTTTTGTCTGAAATTAGTAGATAATAGAATTTTTATATCTATTTTAAAATGCAATTATCTCTTCTGGTCAGGTGGCCATGTTGCTAAAAATGGAAAAATATTGACCACGTTACTAAACTGGGACTAAGTTAATATAAAGATAAAATTATATCCTTGGGTTATTTAAGAAATTCTTTTATCTCTAATTAAAATATCTACTAAACACGCGAGTAAAAATGGGCTGATAATTTACTGAAAATTAAATGATTGTAATGTATATATATATATATATATATATATATATATATATATATATATATATATACAGGGTATCCCAAAATAATCTGACACATTTGTTGGTAAAAATAAAATTAAATAACAATTAAATAAAGAAAATACGTAGAATGCCATTTTATTTCACACAGTCCTAAATATTAAATCAGACAAATGTTTCCCATCATTGCTAACACACGATTGTAGACATTCACGAAAGTTTTCAATAACTTGATGGATCATTTCAGGTGGAATAGCAACAATTTCAGAGTGAATAGCTCGTTTAATTCTTCACAAGATCAAGGACATTGACTGAATAGTTTTGACTTATCTCCATAAGAAAATTTGCAGGAGTTTAGGTAAGGCGATCTTGTAGGCTAACCAATATTATCACATTCAACAGTTCAATTCATAAAGGTATTCTAAAATTTAAAAAAAATGCATAAATACAGATGAATTTTGACCTAATTAAAATAAAATGGCATTCTACATACATTTAAAGAAATAAAAAAATATTTTCTTTATTTAATTGTTATTTAATTTGTTTTTGACCTACAACTGTGCCAGGTCATTTTGGGACACCCTGTGTGTGCCTAACAGACTAATATATTATATATTAATAATTATTATATATATTATTATTTTAATTATATTATCATAGTATATATATATATATATATATATATATATATATATATATATATATATATATATATATATATTAATTAATTAATGTTATAATGTAATGGTAGGATTACCCACCACTAGATTTTTAGCTTATTAAAAATGGCCAAAAGTTATACTGCGTTGACTTAAAATGAATGATTTATGCCAAATTGATGGTTGAAGATGGTTAAATTTGTGCTCATCTTTGCATTAAATACTATTTGCTATTAATCATTGACTGTATCAAACAGATACCATAGCACTTGGTTTGATGCACCTTATCATAACAAAGGACCATACAAAATTGCAGCCAGATTGGCCCAGTAGTTTCTGAGAAAACTTCTACAGTAAGTGTGGTATTGTGGTAACTAATCCTTATTAATCTCTTACTGTACATCGAATGGATACCATAATACTTCACTGCACATTATTGTAACAAACGTCCATACAAAATTGCAGTAAGATTGGCCCAGTAGTTTCTGAGAAAACTTCTAGGGTAGATATCATATTAGAGCATTTTTTTGATTTCAATAAATATTAGATTAATGAATAAAAAGAAAGATTAAAGAAGTTACATAGGTGCAAGAAAATCAGACACAAAAACGCATGTGAAGTTCTCTTATAATTTTATTATGATAAGAGATTTAAAACTCTTCGGTTTGGAGGAAACTTCAAACTAATTTTCATATAACACAATCTCCATCAGCAGAACAGTTGCATCAATCTATATCATATTTCTCTTTGTCTGCCCGTTTCACTTTTTCCTCAAAAACTACTTGACTGATTTGGTATTCCAGCTCTCTGAAAGGAATTCTCTTTGAAAATTACTCTGCATCTAACTTGTATGACATAACCAAATGTCTGAATTCTTTTATTTTATTTTTTTATATATTCTTTTCAAAATAACTGATAATAATGAAACAATTTATGTTTCTGAATTTTTCAGATGAGGATTGATAATTGTATTCTTTGGACTCCTGTTCTCATCTTGAGTGTTATTTTCATGTTTCATTTGATGTAACCTCTGACGTTTTTTAGGTGTGTCTTGTTGAACTTGGGGAATCTTTCTGTCGAAATTGGGAATCTGCACAGAATTTTTAATCAAATCCTTATTTAATCCGGATGGGTGCGAGGGGGGGGGGGTTAGTAAGCTCTTGTATTGTCAGCCATGACTGTGTAGAAGTCCTTAATAATTCAAAATTGTATTTTGAGTGTCATCCATATCGAAGATTGAACCTTCAACATCCTTGAAGACGCCTAATATAGTGGATATTGTACTTGATAAAATTCACTTGTAAGTTACACTCTTCAAGAGTTGACGGTTCAATCCTCAGTGTGGGCGACATTCAAAATACAAAAAACAAGTTACTTAGGACTTCTATCAAGTCATGGCTAATGAAACAAGAGCATGCTACCCTGTGCATTAAATAAAGAGTTCCGTTCAAATTTTAAAGATTCCTGAGTGTGACAGAAAGATTTGCGAGTTTGGCACGATACACCTGAAGAAGGTTGAAGGTTACATCGACCAAAATGTTGTGACATGAGAACAGTGGTCATAAAGAATCCAACTAATACAAAACAATTTCTCATGATGATGATGATGATGATGATGAGTGTACCATCTAGCATTTATACTTATACACTTAATCATTTTCTTTATGTTTTCCTTCTTAGAAAGCAAGTATAATCCTCTCTCATAATTTGTGAAAACATCTAACATTTAATGTATAACGAATGTAAAGGTGTGTTTGATATTTTGTTACACAGCTCGAATGTCAGTAGAATGCATACTATACACTTTTATTTTTGATGAATACACATAAGAAATAGTTACATGGTCTAACACCTGGAGGACGAGGAGGCCAAGGCATCTATTCAGAAAATCGTGTCCTATCCGCCATTGTGGATGTTTGTCATTTGGCCATGGTTTCACAATAACTCTCTAGTTCAGTAGAACACATACATTATAATGTATGATGATACAAAATGTTAAGAAAATAATAGCCAATCAAAGTTTGTATATTTAGCTGTGTCATCTTGTATAGAAGCATTTACTTATTTAATATGGCGAAACGAATGCATCTGTTTATCAAAATAAAAAGATGACTAAATAATGTCCATGATTTTAATTAAAAAAATAAAAGGAAAAACTATATCATAATGGGTGTACATTTGGGAGACCTTACTTTTTTAAGAGAAATGAATCCGTAGTTTCTTTCTCTGGGATAGAATGCATACAAAGATCCAACTTTTGACTCAGTTTAATAAAAAAAACTTGTCTGCAGAGATTGTTGAATCCCAAGTTAAAATAGTCCATATTCGGACATCCAACTCTATCTGATGATAAAATTCCTAACTTCTGACCACCCCTTTCATGAAAAGTCTGCTAAACAATTCTGATACCCAGCTTATATATATATATATATATATATATATATATATATATATATATATATATATATATTGACTCTGACTCCCTACTTCTTGTCATACTTTATCATTATGCTTTCTGTTTTTGTTGGCCGAACTATTGTTATAATAATGACTTGTGTTCAACTAATGTATACAATTAAGCGTTGACAATCAGTATTCTGTTTTGGTGTTGGATGATATCAAAATTATTTGCTATGTCAGAAAACTGATAAACTGAATGAAACCGGCCATTTAGTACATTCTTTGTCAGTTTTGATTATAAAAAAAAAAAAATACTTGAGTGGTGTGACCCCGTTTTGCCTTTGACCTTTTTTTTTTTTTATCTTTCCATCCTGTAATCTTGTATCCAAGAAACCTGATCCCATTTCCCTCTATTTATATTCATTTTAAACTTTGACATTTTTTAATGTCTTTTTTTTTTTTTTTTTCCAAAGAATCAGTAATGTACACTTTTCCAACAAGATAATAATTTTTTCCAGTAGATAAAGATTTTCATATTCATTTCTTCGTGAAATGTCTCTATATATATATATATATATATATATATATATATATATATATATATATATATAAAGTTATGTTTTCTCGGTTAAACATTGAACATATTTTGAAATGATAAAATGTAGGAAAACAAACCTGTGTTTGATATATATATATATATATATATATATATATATATATATATATATATATATATATCTTGGTTGTTATATTCACAGTGTTTCATTCCATGTAACCACCAACTTTCTTCAGCTACTTTGTTTTGAATGTGAGAATCTTTTAGTTAGTGATCAGACCATTCCAATATTTTTCCCGATTCTGTACTAAATTCCCGATTCCAATTCTGATTGTTTATAAATCTCTAAATATTCAATTATTTTTCTCAATTACCATAAAATACACATGTGCAGATATTTTCTTAAACGTAAAAATAAACACTTATTGGGGATTTTCTATAAATTTTAGTTTTTCTTGTTGTTTAAAATCAATAAATATTTATTATTTTGATATTACTACCAGCCGTGCAAGATTTGGATTTAAACAAAATCAAATAAAAAAGACAATTAAAGAATCAATTTCGGTATTGAAAAATAGGCACAAATTTTTCTAATTCCCAATTCTGATTAACACTACTTTTAATAGAATTTTGGAAATTTTTCTGCTGAATGCAGGAATGTGTACAGATGATTATCTCCTTCCCACGGTGGAAAGATATAACACAAGGTCAGGAAAGTAGGATTTGAAATAAAAAAAAACAGCATTTTTACAAGAGAGCATTCAGGCCTGGTAGGAGCACCTTAGGTAATTAGCAATAAACTAACCCATTCTTAAAGGGCAAGAAGGCAAAACTTGGGAGAATGGACATTCTACACCTCTGCAGAATCATACCTCAGGCAATAGAGAACAAACCACCTCAATTCCATGTTAAAGATATTCAAAGATGAAAACCAATGAATTTAACGAGGTTATTAATAGTGCTCAATCAAAAAAGAGCAAGTTATATTTGTATTTATATTCAGATAAACATTTTACATGGTCACTTCAAAGACATGACAATGTTTTGGTCAGTCATTTATAAATAACCAATGATATCATCATATGATGTGAGTTCCTTATTTTTGAAAGGTTTTGTCCTTTCAGACAAAGAAAACTTGTGTCACCTCATGAGGTAATTAGTTATTTATAATTGACTGACCGAAACATTGTCATGTTTGTGTAGTGACCATGTAAAAGTACACACACACACACACACACACACACACACACACACACACACACACACACACACACACACACACACACACACACACACACAAAAAAATGTGCTCTTATTTTCATTTTGATTTAAAAGTTTTTCTAGAGATGTTTTGAAAATTTTTGCCATGAATAACTGCTGCAACTCGAAAGAGGGCAATCGGTATATTTTTGGGCTGAACCTAAGCTCAACAGCACATATTTTGCCCACTCAAGTGACAGTCAGTCTCGTCACTAAAGAAAATCAAATTCATCGCTAAAATGTGTCATCCTTTTGCCTATTTTACAAGTATTTCAATGATGTGCTCTGACAAATTGTGAGCACTAGTACCCGCTTGACAACAATATTCTTGGCAAACCTGATGTAGCAAAATCCCACCTCTACACTAGAGATTCATAGATGCCATAAAGCCCTTTACTCGAATAGCTTTTTCCCTCGGACCGCTGCAATTTGGAATTCCCTCCCAGGCTCCTGCTTCCCTGACTGTACTGACCTGCAGAAATTCAAATATAATGTGAACAGACATCTCGCTACCCAACTCCATAAATAGTATCCCTGCAAATCTGGTCCCAAATAGTAGCCCCTCACGATTAAGCGGCCTTATGCCATGTTTAGGGTGAAACAACAATAAATAAAAAAAATAATTTTCAATCCTTTAACTGATATCTTCACAAACTGTTTCCCGTTCAACTTTATTGTGATTGATTTGCAAGATCTGAATTTTGTAAGCAAAATGATTAAGGTCATCATGGCAGATTCTCAAAATGCCAGTTTCTTGTAAGAGATTACATGTTGATTTTCTGGGTGTTCCTGTAAAATCTGAATATTGTCAGAAATTATGGCTGAGCAATGTTGACCAGTGTGGTCTTTGTAAGTATCTGCCACACTTTCTGTCTCCCAAAATTTGGCCACTAAATGTTGAAGTCTCCTATACAGTACATTGTTCCTGCTAAAATTTTTCCGGCATGGCTACTGCATCAGAGTTGATTTTGTTGCAATATACGGTTTAATGATTTTTATCTGCTGCTGTATAGAATAGAGTTGATATTTTTAGGGATCGTTTTCCATTCGTTTGATGTTGAATTGAATAAATGAAAGTTTTATTTGCCAAGAATATAGCATGTTGCATTGCCAAGTGAATCAGAAAGAATGTGAAATGGTGTTCTTGTTTTAAAAAAAAAAAAGGCATTGTTATTATTGGAAATTTGAATTACTAACCAATTTTCATTGAAATAATTATTTAGGACTGTCTGTAGAATAAGTATTAAACTAGTTCTTATAAATAACTACTTTATTACAAGAGTCGTTCTAAAAGTAATGCAAACTCAAAAAAAAAAAAAAAAAAAAAAGAAACGCTATGAAGGTGCGAGCAACCTTTTGTGTTCCAGAATTCATTTTTCTACATAGTCACCAGCATTCTCAATGCACTTATGCCAGTGATGGTGTGGTGGCTGTGCATGGGCATCCAGACTGCACATTATCATTTACATTTCTGCTGCCACTCTGAAATCAACAAACTCGTCTCTTAACCATGCCGATACCAATCGCATCAGCTTCATAAACAAAGTGAATGTTGATCAGTTCAATTTTTTTTTTTCATGAAGAAATTCAGTGATGCTTTTCTACTTTTGATGCACGTTCATTACAGAGGTTGCTTTCTTAGAATCTCACACTGTCAATATCTACAACAGGGAAATGAAACTTTCAGGTTATGAATGCAGTTCTAATAACAATGCAATTTGCAATCCTATCTGATCTATTTGGGCAGAATAAAAAATAGAAAGCATTACTTTTGGAATGCCCCCCCCCCTTTTTTTTTTTAGTAAAAGACTATCCTTACTTTACCTAATGCATGTTAAAAATGTGTTTATCTGGAAGCCTGCGGAAAGTTTTGTCTGAAATTAGTAGATAATAGAATTTTTATATCTATTTTAAAATGCAATTATCTCTTCTGGTCAGGTGGCCATGTTGCTAAAAATGGAAAAATATTGACCACGTTACTAAACTGGGACTAAGTTAATATAAAGATAAAATTATATCCTTGGGTTATTTAAGAAATTCTTTTATCTCTAATTAAAATATCTACTAAACACGCGAGTAAAAATGGGCTGATAATTTACTGTAAAATTAAATGATTGTAATGTATATATATATATATATATATATATATATACAGGGTATCCCAAAATAATCTGACACATTTGTTGGTAAAAATAAAATTAAATAACAATTAAATAAAGAAAATACGTAGAATGCCATTTTATTTCACACAGTCCTAAATATTAAATCAGACAAATGTTTCCCATCATTGCTAACACACGATTGTAGACATTCACGAAAGTTTTCAATAACTTGATGGATCATTTCAGGTGGAATAGCAACAATTTCAGAGTGAATAGCTCGTTTAATTCTTCACAAGATCAAGGACATTGACTGAATAGTTTTGACTTATCTCCATAAGAAAATTTGCAGGAGTTTAGGTAAGGCGATCTTGTAGGCTAACCAATATTATCACATTCAACAGTTCAATTCATAAAGGTATTCTAAAATTTAAAAAAAATGCATAAATACAGATGAATTTTGACCTAATTAAAATAAAATGGCATTCTACATACATTTAAAAAAATAAAAAAATATTTTCTTTATTTAATTGTTATTTAATTTGTTTTTGACCTACAAATGTGCCAGGTCATTTTGGGACACCCTGTGTGTGCCTAACAGACTAATATATTATATATTAATAATTATTATATATATTATTATTTTAATTATATTATCATAATATATTTATATATATATATATATATATATATATATTAATTAATTAATGTTATAATGTAATGGTAGGATTACCCACCACTAGATTTTTAGCTTATTAAAAATGGCCAAAAGTTATACTGCGTTGACTTAAAATGAATGATTTATGGCAAATTGATGGTTGAAGATGGTTAAATTTGTGCTCATCTTTGCATTAAATACTATTTGCTATTAATCATTGACTGTATCGAACAGATACCATAGCACTTGGTTTAATGCACCTTATCATAACAAAGGACCATACAAAATTGCAGCCAGATTGGCCCAGTAGTTTCTGAGAAAACTTCTACAGTAAGTGTGGTATTGTGGTAACTAATCCTTATTAATCTCTTACTGTACATCGAATGGATGCCATAATACTTCACTGCACATTATTGTAACAAACGTCCATACAAAATTGCAGTAAGATTGGCCCAGTAGTTTCTGAGAAAACTTCTAGGGTAGATATCATATTAGAGCATTTTTTTGATTTCAATAAATATTAGATTAATGAATAAAAAAAAATATTAAAGAAGTTACATAGGTGCAAGAAAATCAGACACAAAAACGCATGTGAAGTTCTCTTATAATCTTATTATGATAAGAGATTTAAAACTCTTTGGTTTGGAGGAAACTTCAAACTAATTTTCATATAACACAATCTCCATCAGCAGAACAGTTGCATCAATCTATATCATATTTCTCTTTGTCTGCCCGTTTCACTTTTTCCTCAAAAACTACTTGACTGATTTGGTATTCCAGCTCTCTGAAAGGAATTCTCTTTGAAAATTACTCTGCATCTAACTTGTATGACATAACCAAATGTCTGAATTCTTTTCTTTTATTTTTTTATATATTCTTTTCAAAATAACTGATAATAATGAAAAAATTTATGTTTCTGAATTTTTCAGATGAGGATTGATAATTGTATTCTTTGGACTCCTGTTCTCATCTTGAGTGTTATTTTCATGTTTCATTTGATGTAACCTCTGACGTTTTTTAGGTGTGTCTTGTTGAACTTGGGGAATCTTTCTGTCGAAATTGGGAATCTGCACAGAATTTTGAATCAAATCCTTATTTAATCCGGATGGGTGCGAGGGGGGGGGGGTTAGTAAGCTCTTGTATTGTCAGCCATGACTGTGTAGAAGTCCTTAATAATTCAAAATTGTATTTTGAGTGTCATCCATATCGAAGATTGAACCTTCAACATCCTTGAAGACGCCTAATATAGTGGATATTGTACTTGATAAAATTCACTTGTAAGTTACACTCTTCAAGAGTTGACTGTTCAATCCTCAGTGTGGGCGACATTCAAAATACAAAAAACAAGTTACTTAGGACTTCTATCAAGTCATGGCTAATGAAACAAGAGCATGCTACCCTGTGCATTAAATAAAGTTCCGTTCAAATTTTAAAGATTCCTGAGTGTGAGAGAAAGATTTGCGAGTTTGGCACGATACACCTGAAGAAGGTTGGAGGTTACATCGACCAAAATGTTGTGACATGAGAACAGTGGTCGTAAAGAATCCAACTAATACAAAACAATTTCTCATGATGATGATGATGATGATGAGTGTACCATCTAGCATTTATACTTATACACTTAATCATTTTCTTTATGTTTTCCTTCTTAGAAAGCAAGTATAGTCCTCTCTCATAATTTGTGAAAACATCTAACATTTAATGTATAACGAATGTAAAGGTGTGT
Organism: Euprymna scolopes; assembly: GCF_053919585.1. Classification (NCBI taxonomy): domain Eukaryota; kingdom Metazoa; phylum Mollusca; class Cephalopoda; order Sepiida; family Sepiolidae; genus Euprymna; species Euprymna scolopes. Next base: position 157,619,555 of record NC_136488.1, read on the forward strand.
TTGATATTTTGTTGCACAGCTCGAATGTCAGTAGAATGCATACTATACACTTTTCTTTTTGATGAATACACATAAGAAATAGTTACATGGTCTAACACCTGGAGGACGAGGAGGCCAAGGCATCTATTCAGAAAATCGTGTCCTATCCGCCATTGTGGATGTTTGTCATTTGGCCATGGTTTCACAATAACTCTCTAGTTCAGTAGAACACATACATTATGATGTATGATGATACAAAATGTTAAGAAAATAATAGCCAATCAAAGTTCGTATATTTAGCTGTGTCATCTTGTATAGAAGCATTTACTTATTTAATATGGTGAAACGAATGCATCTGTTTATCAAAATAAAAAGATGACTAAATAATGTCCATGATTTTTAAAACTGTTATGGATTTGGAAGCCGGTTAAATTATTCATATGTTGTGTATATATTTATTGTTGAGAGTAAAAAGTGAACCGTGAGTTTATTTACAAAATCCTCATAACTTTTGCTTTCTTTATTTTGTCCTTTAGTCCTCACATTCCATGAGCAATGTTCTTAGCAAAGGGGGAAAAATTGCCACATTCTAGGTCAGAATCTATCAATCTATAACATTTATTCTTGGCTAGTTTTTGACTTTGAAGTAATATTTAAAAAAAAAAAAAAAAAAAAAAAATTATGACCTTACATCAGGTGGCTTCATGTCTTGTCTGGAACGATTTCCATTAAAAAAAATGAATTAACTTAAAATTTTGTTGTATTTAATAAACCAATATTTTTACTTGTTTTCAGTTATTGAACCTTTGGGAATCTAATAAGTACTTTGATACCGAAACAATTGAGGTAAGACATTTTTTAACTTGATTTTTCAATGATTTGTTCCTGGTTGCATGTATAAATGTGTATATTTTGATTATCAGCATATGATCAAATGTAAAACAGTTTTTTTTTCATAAAATGTTTCCCCTTGTATTCTTAAAAGTTACTTGATGTGTCGATCAAATGTGTGTAAAAATTGACAAACTAATCAATTCTTACACAGATCTGATCGGAAGAGAATGCCAAGTAGCTTGAAAGAATAAAATAGCAAATATCGGTCAAGGATTGAACTTAAATAGCATGTTAAGTTTTTTTGTTTTTTTTAAGCCGCCCGGCGTTGCCTAGTCGTAAAATACACTTTATTTAAATTTGTGCAGATTCATTTTATGAGACAATTGAAAATTCTCTATTGATTATTATATTGTACCCAATATGTAGTTGTGATTTCAAAAGTTAAAAAAAAAATATATGATTTGGCTGCCTTCTTTAATTCTCCAACGGTATTCACTAACATCTGACCTAAGGCTACATGAATATCTAAACTTTAAGTTAATGCAGTTAAACATATAAATATATATTTACGCATGCATAGAGGAGACACATTAAGTTGACTTATGCCTGCCAAGTTCAACTTTTCAATTTTATCCCTTATCAACTCTTTTTCTGGCTAAAAAATCGAATTTGTTCCACAGGTCTAAATACACCATATGTAAAGTTTCAAGTCTGTAGACCAAAAATTAACAGAGTAGTTTAGAAGAGAACATTCCTCGGACAGACAAGGTTACTTTTATAAAATACTAGCAAGCCACCTGGTGTTGTCTGGTCATAAGATATTTTAATTCATGCAGATTATGTATTTATTATCATAGAGACAATTCTGTATCGAGTATTATATTGAAAATAATATATAGTAGTGAGATTAAAACTAAAATTAATATATATGACTTGGGTGGCGTCAGCTAGAATCGAAACCAAAACATACACCTCTCCATCCTCATTCCTTAGCCTCTGAGCCACGACCGACCACACACACACACACACACACACACACACACACACACACACACACACACACACACACACACACACACACACACACAACATCATCACCATCCCTTTTTTAAAAGATGGAATTACCCAATCATTGAGGACAAGATGCAAGCAAGCAAGGTCTATAGAGTTTTATAATTTTATAGATATATACAGATTTACTTCATGTGATCTCAAATACTGACAGATTTTTCCCTTGCTCTGAAATCTATTTGCATTTTCTAGAGATTAATTTATATCAATCTTTTTCAACCAATTAAAATCCATAGTATTCCTCACATTTCTAATAGGATTATTATTGCTTCATTTATTTATTCAACTTATTACACATAATATTACTCATTGATTGCAATGTTTTTTGTTATTTATGTCCCTTTTTAAGTTCTTATTAACTGCTTATTGTTTTTATGCATTCATTTTTACAGAAACTCAAAAACCCTGTAGAATCGGTAGCTAACTATCAGGTAAGTTTGTTGCAAATTATATTTTATTGTATCATGGAATTGCACTGCGTGTCAAATATTAGAATAAGTGTTTCTGTTTTTTTTTTTGTTTTTTAATTTTTTTTTTTTTTTTTTATAGGTGGTGAATATGAAATTTTAAAAAATCACATAAAAAATATTCTTATCATACAAATATGTGGTTTTATGCTAACAGTTAATTTTTGTCATTTATAATTTAAATACACTTTTGTATATGGTCCTGAAGCATGCGATGTATGGTTTAATTTAGAGGTCCAATTTTCAAAAACATTTTTAGAAACCATGAATTTTATTAAATTAGGTTGTATTTCGGCAATAACATGTCGAATGTTGCCTTCCAAGTGGTTGATTGTATCTGGTTTATCAGCGTAGATATGGGATTTTACATATCACCAAGGAAAATAAACTAATGGAGTTAAATTGCACTAATGAAGTGGTCAGTCTATTTCATGAAATTCGTTTATCAAATGTTTCTCTCAGTAAATTGATCATATCATTTGCAAACATTGCTCGGGTGTTAGTTTTTTCATTATGAATTACCCAACGAAACTGAACTCAATCCAAAGAATCCAAATATGAACTGATGAAAATATTTAAAACTGTGTTCAATTTTAAAGAGAGTTACATTAAAGGTTGAAAAATCTTGTATAACACTGTTAAAGAATATGCAAACATTTGTTACTAACTTCTTTGGATTGCTGTTGTCATCTAAAGTATTATTCGTACAATGTTTTGGTCAGTGTAACCTCCAAACTTTTTCAAGTTTATCTTGTCGGATTTTAGAATCTTTCTGTCAAACTTCTGTGCAGATTTGTAAGTTTGACAAAAATATACCTGAAGAAGATTGGAGGTTACATTGATCACAACGTTGTGCAAATATTCCATGAACAAAGCTTCTTTCCCAGAACTGTCCGCCTTTGTAACACTGTTCTGCTGGCTTGCTTCCCAGTTGAATACAACATGGTAGCCTTCAAATCCAATGTAAACAAGTTCTTGTTGAGCCGTCTCCATAAATAATTAAATTCTAACCAATTTACACCATTAATGATTACTACACTACCGCCTTACATTCATTAACCCTTATCCTCGAGTGGCCTTTGGGCCTTGATACGTGGTGACTCTCAAGTTAAAAAGAAAGAAAAAAAAGATAACAATAGAATAATCCTTTATTATGTATTATCCTCATCTAAAAATTCAGAAGCACTTACATCAATGTAATTTCATCATCATCATAAAAATAAAACTTCCAGAAAGAGAAAATTAATAATAATAATAATAATAATAATTAGCAAGAAGGAAAAGTCCTGCTAGATTGTAGATTTTGTTGCTGTTCCAGCAGACCACAGAGTCAAGAGCAAGGAGACTGAGAAGCAGAGCAAATACACGTAACTGGCCAGAGAGCTTAAAGGGATCTGGAAAATGAAGAAAGTAAAGATAACACCACTAATATTAGGAGCGCTAGGAACGATACAAAAAAACTTTGAAAAAAGAATGGGAGAGATTGGAATCAGAGGGATGACAGAGAAGATACAATGGATTTCAATAATGAAAACTGCATAAATATTAAGGAAACCCCTTGAATGTGGAGATTAACACCACACGTAAACTACACACAAACTGGACACAGAAACAGCTACAGATGCAAAACACAAAGAAACATCACATGGAATCATGAAAACTGAAATTGTATAATTGAAAAATACTGTCCCCTGTTTTTTTATTTTTATGTTTGTGAGTGGCACCACTCCAAATAATAAGGGTCACGGAGGATGGAAAAACTGAGGAGAAAAAGGATTAGCCAGACCTCTGCTGGATGAGTGCAAAGAGGACTGGGACTTGGGGAGGTTTATTGCCACTCAAATTCCAGTGAAGACCAATGGTTGCCGCCAATGAGAAATCAATGGTAAACGGCGATAATGCAAATTCTTTTGCAAAGGTTATTGAAAGAGGTGGAGAGTACTGGAAATCTGGGGAGATTTATTGTCACTCAGACTCTAGGGAACACCATAAATTTTTCTCAAAGAGCAATCTTTGATGATGGCTTGTGTGAGTACTCCTAGTGAGTAAATAATAATAATTGGCAAGACCAGTGGAAATTTCACCCAATGAGAAATATATTTAATACACAAATATATTTTGATAAAGTAAATATTTTTCTTGAATAGCACACAAAATTAGTCTTTTTGGACAGAAAAACTAATAACATGTAGCAAATATGAGTTTATTAACATTTCTATGAAAAAAGTGTCCATTGTATTTTAATGAGATTAAACAATTGAAAGAAACGTGCAAAGAACAGCAGGGAAGGTGTCGCTATTTTTATATGGTTAAAGACGGATGATAACACCTGGTTGGAAGAAAGTCTCTAAAAGGAGACAATAGGTAAATAGCAGGACTGCACACCATCAGGCAGTAAAATTTAAAGTTTGCACCAGTGGAGAGAGGACTCAGGGAGGAGCAGGCTTGCCATGGCTATACACTAAGGAGGAGAGAGTCTGAAACAGAATGCTGTGGTCCTCTTCTGATGATCTCAGACACACTGAGTGGAGCTGTGGACTTGAGAGTACTGGAAGGGTCAGTGTTTATACAAATCTTGAAATCTTGACCCAAAATGAGCTAAATTAATAAGTACTAATAAAGACTCAAAAGGTAATACTATGCTACATAGTTCAATACAAATAATAAGATCACATTGTAAGAGACAATCTTTAATTTACTCTTGCATCTGCACCTCTTGGCAATATTTATTTGGCCCCTTTTTTTTTGAATGTTCCCTTTTTTACATAACATTTAACTTCTTTCTTCAGCGAAAGAAATTACGATGCATTTTTTTTTTCACACTATTGCAACAATGATCATATATTATTATAATGATATTTGAAAATAAGGCAACATTAAAGGTAGGTCACTATTATATTCTTGTCCAGGGTTGCCAGATTGGCCTTTTTAAAGCCAAATTTTACAAATTTGGCCTGTTTTGAAAGCAGTTTGATTTTCAAAAAACAAATGTATTTGGCCTTTTTACAGTATAACATACGGACTAACTAAGAAACGAGTAGAATATTATATATAGATTGAATATTGATATAAATAATCAAATCCACTTTTCCTAGCTGTTTTAATATTATTTAAAATATTTAAATTGAAAACAACAAAACATTCTATTACAATTTTTCAAAAAGATGTGTCCTTTCTTTTGAGAAACTTTTCGTATGACTTATTCTGTATTATTATTTGTCTGTTATGCCTCCTTGGGTGTCCTCTTTATAATTATCTTTGCAATTTCATGTTGCAATCAAATTGAAAAATATTTACACTATCAATACAAAATCATTATACAGATCAAATTGTGTTAAATATTCCATCCTTTAGTTATCAAAAATCCCATTAATTTTTTTTTTTTCTGCATTATTTGTTAATTAATCCAATTTCATTCTAAAATATTCTGTTTTACTGTTGGTTTTTATTTAATCTGCCAACTTATTCAAAAAATATATTAATTTAAAAATCAATTGCTAACTAGATCTAGATTGGGAATAAATATTTTAAAAAATGCACCTCATAGATAGAAAAACATTAATTGATTGTAAAGTTTTAATTAAATTATTTTTCGTTCTCTCTCTGTCTAAGGAAGTAGCTGATCCTATTTTTTCTAATGTCTCTCTCTCTATATTACTGTAATTTCTTATTCTTTTAAAAAAAAGTATAAGGACCATGCTATGATTGGAATCATCTGTGTGATTTACAGAAAATGATGGAATGTGGTGAAAAAATTTATTTGTGATTTGTTTTTCATTTTTCATGCAAACGATGACCAATGTTTTCAATGAAAAATATATTTTTATCAGTACAAATTGAAAAATGAAAACAATATTCTTGAATAATTATTGGACAATTTTTATGAAACTTAGAAAATTAAAATTCTAATCAAGAAAAAAAAAAACTTTATTGTTAGGTAAGTTTCATGACTAAATATTTATTTTTTTTAAATAACAAGCAACTGATAGCAAACATTTTTTAATATGATTTTTCCCCCTTTTTTAATGATTTTTTTTTGTTTAAATCAAGATAATATTTTTATTTTTTTAATTTTTTTTTTTAAATAATAAATCAATGATAGCAAATATTTTCTTTATGATTTTTGGTATTGGTGCTCAGCATTTCGACACTTTCCAGCGTTTTTTGTAAACCTCCTGGACGATTCTGGTGTTCGCTCAGAATTGTGTGCCCCTCCTCCTCTCTGGTTGAAGATATAAACAATGTTTTAGCAGTCTTCAAATAATACCTTAGATTGAAAATCTTTTTTCTTTTTTACCTTTGTTGATGCAGGCCAAACTGATCACAGAATACAGCAACATTGTGACTCAAATCACTGGTGCCATTCAAACTCAATACGGCCAACTTCAGAAACAGCATCGAGATTTTGCATCTCACTTAAACATTCAACTCCAGCAACGGCAACAACAACTACAGCTGCTGCAGCAGGGAGGAGGACCTCCTCCACAGACTGGTAAGGATAATTTGTTTATATCACCATTCTTTTTTTTTTTTTTATCAACAACTAGTTTTATTTGCCTGGCAGTGTTTTTATTTTAAGTTTTCGTTTAGGTTATTTTTATTTTCTCTTTAAACTATGCTGATATTTATTATTTTCCAAAATACTTTACTTTTTTTTGTTTTGTTTTGTTCTAAGCCAATGAAAATAACTCTATATTGACAAACACGTAATTACATCCTTTTTCTTTTTTTTTTTTTTTTTTTTTTTTTTTAAAGATGACATCCGTTTGAAAGTTATTTTGAAAATAATTCTAAAAGAATTAAAATAGTTTGGGGAAGAATAAAACCGAATTATGTGTTATTGTTTTTGACAACATGCTGCAACAATCTAGCAAAAAACTGACAAATCAGAATCAAATATCGATTTTTGTTATTGATGAAAAATTCATGAAAGACTGATTTTACTTTATATATTAGATAATGTTATCTCTCTATTTTAGTGTTTATATATATACTAGCATGGGTGCCTGGCATTGCCCAGGAGTTTGGAGGTGTATGCTGAGCAAAAAAAAAAAGAAAAAAAAAGGGGGTCAATTTTTTTAAACTTTAACCCCTATTATGACCCCTTAACATTTATTATTTTGGGCTCAAATGAAGTTATTAAGTTAGATCCATGTCCAAGGAATCTATATCTAAAATTTCAAGTTTTTAGACCCAAAATTGTCGTAGGAGTTTGGTAGAGTTCCCAAAGATCAAATCTTTGCACTTTGACACCTTAACAGTCAAATTTCTGGCCGAAAACGGATCACATAGATTTTTCTTTTTAGAAATTTAACATTGTGTTTCATACCTATGGTATTTCTGTTTTTACAATAAAGAAAAGAATTCTGCATTAATTAAAATATAATATTTATGCGTATTTTACACCCGGGAAATGCCAGATGACCTGCTAAAATATATATATATAAAGTGAGCGTGTGTGTGTCTGTGTACATTTCCCTACGCAACAACTCTGTCAATTTTTAGTCTACAGACTCAAAATTTGATATACAGGGTACTGAGATCTGGAAAAATCGATGTGATCGGTTTTTGGCCAGAAATTTTGCTGTTAAGGGGTCAAAGTTCAATGATTTGACCTTTGAGAACTCTATCAAACTCTTCCGACAATTTGGGGTCTAAACACTTGAAAATTTAGATATAGGTTCCTTGGACATGGATCTAACTTAATAACTCAATTTGAGCCCAAAACAATACATTTTAAGGGGTCATAATAGGGGTCAAAGTTAAACAAATTTGCCGTTTTTTTTTGTTTTTTTTTGTTTAGCATACACCTCCAAACACCCGGGCAACGCCGGGCACACATGCTAGTATATATATATATATATATATATATATATATATATATATATATATATATATAACATTAAGGAAGGTGATTCAGTCTATTAAGATCAGCTTTTGAAATATTGTATAAAAAGCGATACTTGTCTTTGGTCGCTTGATGTAAACTCGCAATAAATGCCGATTCTTGATAAGCTGTTATGTAACATGATGTGAATATTTGATTATTTAAAGAAAACATTTTAGTTTGGCATAAAAGGGTTTTGTTTTTATTTTTGTTCTTTTTCAATGTTTGATTTATATGTTGAAAAAAATATAACCTTTTTTTGTTTGTCAATTTTGCATGGAATGAGCATTTTAGATAAAATGCCTTTGGTATCAGTTTTTTTTGCAAACCACAATTCAGTTGTTTTTTACATCTGACATGATCACTCTTTACAACATCTTTTCTGCAATCAGGATAATTCTTATGATAGCCCTGTGACATTATTTTGATTTTTTTAAAAAATCTATTATATAAAGAGCAGTTGTCTGTGTGCATGTTTGTATGTCCAGCTAAAAGTGAAAAAAAACCCAAAAAACTACAAAACAAACACCTACAAAAGTTGGTATATTTTTTATCAGCATTGCTCCAGATGAATAATATTTAAAATTTAGAAAACATTATTCATTCTATGAGGGTCGTCAACCAGGTCAAATTTTTGGGGGATGGACGGCTGGTCAGTGTTATTATGTACTAAATTGAAAAGAAAATGTGGACTAACTCCATCAGAAATTTATTCTGTACAGGAGAGTTGTGTGTGTGTTTGTGTGTGTGTGTGTTCAGCTGGAAAGGAATGGGCTGGATAGAAGAGAAAGCAGAGTTTGGGGAGAGGGAGGGGGAAAATGAAATGGGACAGAGAAAGGTAGAGGAGAGATAGAAATTGTAATAGAAATAGGTTACATTTTTGCCCCAGGCAACGCTGGGTAACGCTGCTAGTAAATAAATAATTACACCATAAAAATATCTTTTATTTAGTAACTGACGAAATGTAACTCTAATTCATTACTACGCTAACCAGCTCAGTATGAGATGGGTGACCATTTCGGAATACCATGCACTGTATGTAGGAGGATGTCAGTGGTTCCTGCAAGAGCTGCAAAAACCTAACGGTGTCATCTCCCTATACATGCGTCTAGGGACTGTTTGTGAATTTTATACTCCCATGAAACTTCCTCCTTTGTCGGAAGCTGGTTCAATCCAGTTATGGTGAGTGCCGCTCCAGTACAGGGGAGGAGAACATAGATCATTGTTTTTGTTAATTTTTTTTTATGAAGTTTACTTAAACCATTTCCTCATAGTAAAGATTCGTCCAAGGTAGGTAACTTGGGTACAAGTTGCATAATTTTATGTATTTAAACTCAGATTGTATAAACATGTTTTTTTGGGTCCTTTTTTTTTTGTATGTCCGAAACATGCATTGTATGGCAGCTATTTAACTAAACACTCAGTTATAATTCTTCTATCGATTTATGTAATTTGATTGTCCACTAAAGAAGAAAATCTTTATAAAAAAAAAAAAAAAAAAATCCACAATCTTTCATATTATACTCGTAGGGCTACCCAGTATGGTTAGGGCAAAATTATAATAATAATACTGCCTCCCCCCCACCCCATCCCCAGCTAAACCTGGCCCAGTTGACCCTCAGAGAATGAATAATTTTTTTTTTTTCGAAATTATAGATATTATTCATTCCAGTTAAAGCAGGTCAAGAATATACCAACTTTGTAGGTGTTTGTTTCGTAGATTTTGACTTTTAGGTGGACATATGCATATGCGTCACAGAGAATCGCTTTTATGTAATAAAAAATATATAGGGAGAGAGAGTAAAAGAAAACTAAACAATAAGTTGAAATCCTCAAAATTCATTTTGCAATAAAGTCAGAGTAAAAATAATAATGGTCCAGTTTCAGTTTGAATTAACAAAAACTCTGTCTCTACAAGAGGCTCATTATGTAATTGATCCATGGAGGACCAGTGTGATATGGTAATGCTATTCATTCAATGCATAAGGGCAGACTGAACATTTTCTATCTCTCGTGGGGAGGGAAAGGACATCAAGATTTCCTGCTTTTTTCATACACAAATTTGCTGTTGCTATCTATGTCATTATTGAACACTGTGTCCATTTGAACAAAAAATCTTTTGAGGAAGAAAAATAATATTTTAGACAAAAATTAAGTTGACATTTTTCTTTTTGTTAGACAATGGGGTTGAGAAACAAACTCCCTTTACTTTCTATATCAAATTTATAGAAATTATTTGTAGTCATTTAGTATTAAACTTATTTTCCAAACAAAAAATACAGAAAAACTCTTCAAAAAAATTTTATGTTGTATGTACCTGAATGGCAATGTCATATTCCAAAAAATCCCATAAATTGATCTAGTAGTTTTATTTTTAACTAAGAAAAATCAACTTTTACAAGCAAGCAAAAAGAGACTGTTTCGTGTTGCCATCTTGAAGAAAACAAGAAAAGTGTTCACAATAATTCACACGTGTGAGAATAGCCTTGTAATGCTACCGATTTCACATTAATCACTAAAAAGCGCAAATTTTGATTTTCTTATTTAAAAAAAAATACTTGATCAATTTACGTGATTTTTTGAATATGACATCTTAATTCTGCATCATAAAGATTTTTCTTCGATTTAGTTTTTTAAAAATAGGGTTAACTCTAAATCAGCACCAAATTATATAGATATGGAAAGTTAATTTCTTATCATTGACTTTTTTTTATCTGTTTGGCTATTAATATCATTATTTGTTTGTTTTTTTTATTTTCGTTTTTTTTTTAAATAATATTTATTTTTTTTAAATGATATATTTTTAAACTTATCTGACTCTCTTGTCTAAAGGTTTCACCATAGTTTGCACTGAGAGCTTTAAAAAAAAAAAAGAAAAGAAAGAAAATGGCCGGCCTATGTACCTGACACCATCCAACTAAGTAATCACACCAGCCATCTAAAAGTTGAGGATAAAGAACTCTATTTCTAATCTATTGAATTTAATTTTGTTGTAATCCTATTACTTTTATAAGTGTTTTTATTTGAATATGAAAGTTTTTTTTTGTCCATCTATACGAACTACAAAGGTTGTTCCAAAAGTAAAGCCTCTTATTTTTTTTTAACTTAAAATGTTGAAGAGCTACAAGTAACAATTTGTGCCCCAGAATTTATTTTTCTACATAGTCATCACCATTCTCAACGCATTTTTGCCATGAATTCAATGACACATCTCTGCTTTTGATGCATATCCATGACAGAGGTTGTTTTTTAGTCTCACACTCTCAATATCTGCAACAGAGAGATGAAACTTTCAGATCATGAATGCATGAGGTCTGTCATCATAACAATACAATTTGCATTCCCTCTCTCACCAATCCAGGCAGAATAAAAAATAAAATAAAAAGGTATTATTTTTGGAACGTTGCTCATATTGACATCAAAATTGTGCTGATTTAATCTGGTTATACAACACAAGATTTTATAATATTGTATATATAGTAATCTGCAAACGCTTACAAACAGTTTTGGATATTCCTCATTTGCATATTTATTTGTTAAGTTTTTAATGAATTAATATTCTATGATAAAATTTCTTTGTCTCTGATCCAAGGCAGATATGATGAAGTGCAGTATCAGACCAAATACGACACTAACAAAAAATAAAATGATTCTTGTTCAGAATTCCTCTTAAATTAAAAAACAAAAATAAAAGAAAAATTTGAATGATGTATGTATCCAGAATACAAAGAAAATATCATATTCCAAAAATCATGTAAATTACCGGGTAGTTTAATTTTTATAAAGAAAATCATTTTTAAATGATTAATGGGAATTTGTAGTCATTGCAAGTTTGAATTGGTTATTTCCCTTGTTTTTTTTTTTTTTTTTTTTAGATTGTTTTCAAAATGGCAGACAAGCTTGTAAATGACTCATAAAATTTGATTTTTTAAATTTAAAATTGCTTGATCAATTTATATGATTTTTGGGATATGATATTTTTGTTTTATCACAACCGTATGCATCATACAGATTATTTATTTATTTATTTATTTGAATATAGCAGGAATTCTGGACAAGAATAAAAGAAAAAATATAGCAATTTTATTGTAAAACCTCTTAATACAAAATTAATACCACTCCTGGGTTGCTTATAAACATTTATTTGTGTTTGAGCTTAGTATAGGGTCTTGTTTTCACTTGCATACTTGGACAAAAAGAGATACATTTATATTATAAAATTACCATGTAACTGTAAAATAGTTTGTTTACTTGGGTGTTTATTTGGTAAATAGATATTTTTTTGCTACAAGTTTTTTAAAGAGTCTGGAGGACTTTTAAAGAATACTAGATCTCCAGGGATCTAAGCAGTTTGTTTAGTAGACAACTCGTAGCCATTTGAGTTAGTGTAGGCTAGACAAGAAAGCAGAAGTTAGAAGTAAGAAGGTTTAAAGGTTGATATATAAAGGAATAAAGGTAATTTTTTTAACCTCTGATTTGGCATGAGCAGATATTACAGCTAGTTTATTATATTAATATAAAAAAATTTATTTAAAAAAATAATTTGCTTCATATTTGCAGAAATTTGCTAACAGCAAATTTCTGCAAATTTTCTCGGTTAAATGTTATTAATCTAGTTTCTATAATCTCAGACTGCATCCGGTAGCTTTATAAGATATTTTGTGCCGATGGGGGATATTTCTTTTCCATTAGAACAGTTCAGTTGCTTGACCCTGGCTTAAACAATTTGAACTGAATAACATTTTGATATGACTTATTTATGGAGAACAGACATCTAAGGCATGAGATAACTGTGGAATTATTCTCTGACTGTTAAGAATGGCTAGCAGAGAGACCCGCCGTTGCCTGGGATTGAATAAAGATCAATAAATGTTTCTGACTTATAATACTATTATTGTCATCGAAGTCACACCCATTTGTATTGTCCGTTCTAGTCGGGGACTCACTGCAGTGCAATGCGAGGAAGCTTCACTTACCTTCCCACAGTAACTTAGTCCACAATATTCTCCATTACATTGTAGAGAACGTACTGTTAATTTTATAAAATTATTTTTATTATATAATGGCTTGAAGTTTAAAATGCAAAAGTTAAGTATCATGGTTTAGTGGTGCTATAATTAGAACCATTCATTTCAAATATGCTCTTGTTTTATCAAAGAATGATTTTATATGCTGGGCCCTTCTGCTTGTGTAGTAATATAAACTTTTGAAATGCACATGTGATGTTAGACTGTATAAGAGTGTTAACTTTGATTAAAATCAAACTATTCCTTCTTCAATTGGATTTTTTCGATGATATTGCAAGTATTCCAAACACTCCCGGGTGCATAGAGTACTTTTGTGTAAAATTTTTTAAAACTTGGCTCAGCCGTTTCAGAGTCCATAGGGATTAAACTCGCACAGACACACACAAAGTACTATTATATACAAGTAGAGATTAGCTGTGATAAAAAGAACTTTTAAGAGATAATTGATACCGCCTGTGTAGGTGTCTGTATGGAGGGTCTATAGTAGAGCAATAAATCTCCAACTGCATCTCTTATGAACCAGCATTGTCTGGGTCCAGTGGCAAGGAGAAGTCCAGGAGAATTGGAAACAATGCTGAGAAAGCAGAGAGAGACTGATGTCCACATTGAAGCAAGGATTGTGGACATTTCTTGAAGCAGCAGTGTTTGACTCTGATGCCAAGAAATCAAAAATGATTGAAAACCATGCCGAGATAAGCAGAGAAAGACAAATGTTACTTTAGAGTTTTTCTTTTCTTCGACTAGTTACAGAATAAAGGATTAAGATTCTTGTCTATTCTATATAATCTATAATTGGAGAGAAGATATATGGACTCATACTTTTGCAAAGAGTAATGTTGTCGCCCAAACAGAACTCAAATTCGGTATGCCATGAGCAGAATCCATGTTTGTAACTATCGTAGCAAACTAATCCCCCCCCCAAATTTTTTTTCCATAGTGGCACTCATTCCAGGCAAGTTAAACTGGCTTTCTCCAAAGGAGGAAGTTTCATGGATGTACAAAATTCACAAGCATGTACAAACTGAGCATGCAGGGTCCCCTCTACGAGTGAAAAATTTACTCTCACCATAACTAATGTTAAAATCCAAGGCATGGTTATTGAGAAAGGCCACGAAAAGCTTAAAAAGCTAAAAACAGCATCTATTAACAACAGACGTTTGATCTTAACCAAAAAGGCCAAGCACAAAAGAGTTACGGACAGACCAACCGACTTATAGAGTCGCTTGCACATGACTAATGATTGGAAACCATGCCGAGATAAGCAGAGAAAGACAAATGTTATTTTAGAATTTTCCTTCTCTTCGACTAGTTACAGAATAAAGGATTAAGATTCTTGTCTATTCTATATAATCTATAGTTGGAGAGAAGATATATGGAATCATACTTTTGCAAAGAGTAATGTTGTCGCTCAAACAGAACTCAAATTCGGTATGCCATGAGCACAATCCATGTTTGTAACTATCGTAGTAAACTAATCCCCCCCAAATTTTTTTTCCATAGTGGCACTCATTCCAGGCAAGTTAAACTGGCTTTTTCCAAAGGAGGAAATTTCATGGGTGTATGAAATTCACTTTAGCTAAGAAAAGAAAGAAATAAAAAACAGAGTTGATAATTATATATAATATAAATAAACTAGCAGGGTGACCTGACGTTGCTCGGGATTGAATGATGTTCACCATATGTTTAACACTCCCATATTTTTATTGTCATCGAAATTGGTGAAATCGCCCAAGCCTAGTCTACCCTCCGATTTAATCTGTAGCTGGAGGGAGGGTATATGGATTAATACCTTTTCCTAAGGTATTAGTGAAAGTAATTTAATCTTTCTCTCAGATCATCAGATCCAAGCCTGTTTTTAAGATTAATATTGATGATGATGATGGCAACCTTCTGTCTTGTGAAATGGTCCCCTCTTGCCAAACTTTCACGAGAAATACTCGTCTAACTGAAAACACTATTAATGAATTCCCCTACTCTTTATCTGTGCCTAAACCTAAACGTAAATTCCATGAAGAAAGTTTCTTTCTTAGAACGGCACGCCTGTAGAACTGTCTTTCGTTTGCCCGCTTTCCAACTGACTATGATATGGCCATCTTCAAGTCTAATGCAAATAAGTTCCTGATGAGCCGTTCTACTTACGTTAACAAATTTACTGAATCTCCACCACTAATGATTACCATGATTCTGATACTGTACACTGTTTAAACCTTATTCTCAAGTGGCCTCTGGGCCTTGATAAGTGGCGACTCTTATGAATAATAATAATAAAAAAAAAAAAAAAAAAAAAAAAGGAAATATTTTGCAATTTTCACCATTATGAAATTCACGTTTCTTTTGCCCAAGTCTTTTTGGTCCTGGCTATGACCTTAAACTATATCTGATGGTGAGGCCCCAGCTTGCGGGCTTTGGGGAGTGTGAAGCCACCCTTTAATTGCAATTGCTCTCAGGTCCACTCTGACCTGGACTTGTAGTACCTGTTAGGGTCCCAATTATGGATTAAATAGAAACCGACTTAAAAAAAAAACAAATATACTCTATTAAAAAATTGTTCTTCAAAATCACTGGATTTAGCATTGAATAACCTGAAAAGGGTTGATATGCTGTAAAACAAAAACAACCAACCCAGTCTTTTTAAGAAAAATCATGTAAGGATTTCACTTTTATTTTGATACAATCATAACTATGATGAGAATTTCCAATTAAGATTACACATTTATACTATCATTTCTCTCCATGCAACGCGTGTCCTCAACTCTCACTAGCCAGGTTTCACTTTTATGCATCATCACTAGTGCTAGGACAACAGCATATTCTTTTCTTTGTTTTGACTCTCTAGTGTGTATCCATTGATATCTTATATGCTTTTATATAGAGTGATGTGGTTCTTGGTTGTTTAACTGTGTTAAGATATATACTCAAGAGTCAAAACAATGATAAGAATATTCTGTTGTCATAGCCATAATCATCACACTGCATACAGATGCTTGATAGATTTTTCCCATCGTTGACAATCCTAACGCTTTGGTTAGTTGATAATGACAGAAGTTTCCTGAACTTACTCCACCCACTCTTAACTTTTGAAATCATGCTAACACCTACTCCTCCCTCTGCTCCAATGTTATCACTCATATAACAAAACTTCTGGTTAAACTTCAATAAGTTCACCATCCAAATATGCTTTCTCCACGTCTGAGTTCTCATCCATCTGCATTGTCCCACATTTCTTACAAACTGGTTGTTCTCTTTCAACCACTCCACTTCATTTAATGAACATCTATTACTTACAAGTAACGCAGCAAATTCAGTTCCATCCTACTCCCTTTCCACAGGCTGAGAAATTTTTCTCTTTCTGGGAACTTTCCAACGTTACAACCAACTGATCCTCACTTTGGACGTGGTAACATTCACTCTCAAATTTCCATAGCATTCTGCAAGTCTTTTACTTGACAAGGAGACATTTCGTTGTTTCACAAGCAAAGTACTATGAAACAATGGAAAACTTACTTTTTATGTTTGACTTGGTAGGAATGTAAAGTAATGCAAAGGTCTGCAAGTGAATATTATAGCAAGACCAAATGATGATCAATAGTTGTAGTGTTAGGAAACTCAAAAATAGGAAATTCTATTGCTTGGTTTATGAAAAGCTGGAATATTAAAAATCGCTCCACATAAATTTGTGTTAGTTTTGTGTATTTTGTTTCTATTGGGCTCTACATTTCCTTCGAGTTTTGAAACCTTTTCTTATATATATATACATATATATATATATATATGTATATATATATAAATATAAATAAAGAGTATACCCTGCTTTACTGCAGTATTGAACACTCTTGTATTAACCTTGTTAAAATCATTGGTTACTTAACCTCTGGAAAACATAACCTCAGATTATACTAGCTTGGTACAAAAATAATGTGATTTTTTGACATTCAACTTCAAAAGATCATAACTCCTTTCATAATAAACTTTATTAATCGAAATAAGAACCATTAGAATCGACACATTTTTGCCAATGAAAAACAAGTTTATTTATCCCATTAGCATAGAAATCCGGAGTTCTGGAAGCGATGAAGTCATTGATTGCCGACGGCTTTTGAAGCATTTTTGTGCAGGAAGTTGTTGAGATGCTTGAAAAAGTGATAATCGGTGGGCGAGAGGTCCAGTGAATATGGCGGATGAGGCAGAGTCTCATAGCCCAATTTGTTCAGCTTCTGCAGAGTCAAATGAGCAACATGCGGATGAGTGTTGTCATGAAGGAGAATTAGTCCCTTCATATCGACCAATTTCGGGCACATATGTTGGAGCTTCTGGTGCATTTTGTCAATTTGTTGGCAGTACTTCTCCGCCATAATCGTTTCACCCGGATTCAAGTAGCTATGATGGATGAGACCGGCTGCAGACTACGAAACAGTCACCATAATCTTTTTTTGGTGCAATTTCGGCTTCGGGAAGTGTTGTGGAGCTTCTCTAGCATCCAACCACTGCACCAAACATCATTGGTTGGCGTAGAGGATCCACTTCTCATCACACATCACAATTCGCTCGAGAAATGGGTCATTTTTGCTGAAGGAGCATAGAAGACACCTCAAAACGATGATTTTCTTGATTATCATTCAATTCATGCGGCACCCATTCATCCAACTTTTTTGACTTCCCTATTTGCTTTAAATAGCGAACAACTGTTGAGTGGTCGACCTCGAGTTCAACAGCAATTTCTTGTGTGGTTTTGTGAGGATCGGCTTCAATTAAGGCTTTCAAATGTTCGTTATCAACCGCAGTCGGCTGGCCACGACTATCTTCATCTTCGAGGCTCTCATTACCATTGGGAAATTTCTTGAACCACCGTTATGCCACATGTTCATCAGTGGTTCCTGGGCCAAATGCAATGTCTCGGCAGCTTTTCGGCCTAGTCTGAACTGGAACAAGAAAAACGTGCGGATTTGAATTTGTCCGTGCTGTCGAAAAGCCTGCAAAAAAAATGAATGAAGAGATTGAGAACAGTAACGAATAACATGATTTGATAGAGCGAAAAAATGCGCTTCAAAATGATATATAACATAACTATATACATTAATGAATCAATTTAGAAATCATATTGTTTTTGCACCAACTTAATATATATATATATATATATATATATATATATATATATATATATATATATATATTAATAAGTGTTGAGCTTTTCTTATCTTGGCAAGTTTTGCTTTGTTAAAGATTTACTCTTTGATAACAATTGTGTGTTTATATATATATATATATATATATTTAGTAGAAATGGTAATTAATAAAAACTGAAGAAAGTGCTCAATACTGTTGTAGAGCAAATATGTGTTTTATTTTTTATTACCGTATCTTTCTGTTAAGTTACCTTATTGTTTCAGCTACCCGGCCATCTGAGGAAGCTACGGCCAAAAAAATGGCCGGGTAGCTGAAACAATAATGTAACTTAACAGAAAGATACAGTAATAAAAAATAAAACGTATATATATATATATATATATATATATATATATATATATATATATATATATATATATAACCACAGATTATTTTCAAAGTTTAAAAACGGTCAGTGGAAGAGAAATTTTATTACAGGATATTGATTCATTAGAAACTTCACAAATGAATATGCAAATTAGGAATATCCAAAACTGTTTGTAAGCGTTTGCAGATTATTATATATACAATATTTTAAAATCTTACGTTGTATAACCAAATTAAATCAGCACAACCTATTTTGATGTTAACATATGAAGGAGGTTCCAGAAGTAATGCTTCCTATTTTTCATTCCGCCTGAATAGATCTGAATGGGATTGCAAATTGCATTGCTATGATGAATGAACTTATGTATTTATGAGCTGAAAGTTTCATCTCTCTGTTACAGATATTGACAGTGTGAGACCCTAAGAAAGAAACCCCTGTCATAGACATGGGTCAGAAGCAGAAATGTGCTATTGAATTTCTTATGTAAAAATAAATTAAACTGATCAACATTCATCAGCATCTGTTGAATGTTTATGAAGCTGATGCAATTGATATCAGTAGAATTAGGAGATGGGTTCATCGATTTCAGAATGGCAAAAGAGATGTAAGTAACAAAGTGTGCTCTGGACAACCATGCCACCCCATTGCTGGCAAAAGTGCATTGACAATGTTGTGACTATGTAGAAAAATAAATTTTGAGCATAAATTGTTGCTCATTTTAATGGTACCACTCTCATCTTTATTACTCTTCAACATGTTTTGGGTCAGCCGACAAAAGAAGAATTGGACTTAGTAATTCACTCCTGTTCGTCCGTTCGCATTTTCTCAATAACCACGTCTTGGATTTTTTGAAATTTTGCACAAACATTAGTCATGGTGAAAGTAAATTTTTCGCTCATGAAGAGTAATCCCGCATGCTCAACTTGTTTGAAAAAATAGGAGGCATCACTTTTGGACCCACCCTCATAAATTACTGAACGGCTATATTTTTCTAGTGACGTCAAAGAGTTTTGCTCATGGAAATACAAACACATTAGATGAACCATTTCAACATCAAAAC
This sequence comes from Euprymna scolopes, assembly GCF_053919585.1. Lineage (NCBI taxonomy): Eukaryota > Metazoa > Mollusca > Cephalopoda > Sepiida > Sepiolidae > Euprymna > Euprymna scolopes. The sequence goes on from NC_136488.1 coordinate 157,639,371, forward strand.
AAATTTGTTTTGTTAACACAAGGATTATTTTAGGTTTTTCATTCAAATAACCTGCACAAGCACATTTATGAAAAGAAAATTTTTATGATTTTAAAATAACTCTTGCAAAAGGCATGTAAATCATCTGCATTGTCGAGTATGTGCCAGCCTATAGCAGAATTGTTAGTCCATTTTGACTTGAACAATTAGAGACTATTGTTTTCTTCCCTCTGTTAATAGAGATCTATAATACAAATTTAATACATACCATATATACCAAATTATGTCATTTTAGGTTTCACCTGCGTATAAGTCGACTGGTGATTCTAGACAAGTAAATGGTCCGTCTCATGGCCCTTTCTTGCACAGATAATTTCCTTTTTGATGTTTTTTTTTTTTTTGTAAGACATATTATAAATTGTTTCTTGGCATTTGTGAGCGATAATACGTGCATTTATGCAAGTGTGCTCTATTTGATTTTCATATATAGAACCAACCCGCTGCACACTTACATGCAATGAACACAAATGGTGTTAATCAGACATTCTGATCAACAACATGCTGTAGATTCCAGACGCAGTTACTGTTTTTAGACATAATTTATGTCGCGTACCATAATAACGTAAATGCATACATTGCACGAGCCAAAATATAGCCTATATGTTAAGTGCCATTCAATGGTTTCATTAAATAGTTGTCATTAAATTTTTAAAACTTGTTGAATTTAGGGGAGAACGGCATATCATAAACACTATACATTTCCTGACCTACTAAAAAAACGTCCTCTCATCATCGAATACATCATGTTAAACTTAGGCCTATAACCACGTCTAGAGAGTGAACATTATGAAGGCTATTCCAATTATTATTAAACCTCCCACTGAAAAACTATGCATGTGCTTACATGCTAGCAAGCACATTGCAGTGGGGTTTGGAAGGAGTGTGATTAATTACTAAGATTACTGATATATACCGAGTGCACAAACAAAATAGCGCTTTCTATGTTATGATCGAGCGCCAGGTTACTCTTTAACTTTTTTAAAAATATTATCTATGTATAAAGTTGACTCCCCTAAAATAATCTTAAAATCGTCTCCCATAAATTCGACTCTACACTAGTAAATATGGCATGTATTTTTTTTTTCTTTAAGAATTATTTTCATTTTCTGTATTTTATTGATAACATAATAAAAGTCGGACATAAAAAATGCAATAGATGATTTAAGTTCCCAAAAAGACAGTTTTAAAAAGTGTAGAAAGTCCGCTCTCGAGTATTTTAGTGTTTCTTTTTAAAAAAAAAAACTTACTATTGTGAAAAATATGTGAAAATTTGCATAACTAAAATTATGGGCTGAGAACAGTTCTTATTTTGTTTTTGTAGTCAAGCTTGCATCTTGCATTATCAAAATGGTACAATTTGAAGTCTCAATATATTTCAACTCTCTTTTACCTTTGTGAAACACTTAAAATTAATTTCAGGTCGAAAAGAATCATGACACAAAAAAATAACATATTATTTTCATCATCGATTACATGATAAGTAAAGTATATATTTTTAAGGAAAAATTGAGAAAAGTTAGGCTTCAAAATGCTTGGTATAAAGAGTTTTCATAACACTTACACACTGTATTGTATTCTCTTGTATCCAATTAATCAATAAGACTATATGCATTAGTATATACTTTTTTTTATTATCAATATCTTTCCCTCTTGTGTGTGTGTGTGTGTGTGTGTGTGTTATATAGTCATCCACATACAGTACTGTTTGGCTGTTTCACAGCTCATCAGTGCGGCTAGACAGGCAACTGCCTCAAGCCAGGATCAAAACCCGACCGCCCAAATGACACAAGGCTTCTCACCATTACGCTATACGGCTGATGCTGAGTGGGTAATGAATTAACAATGTTTTGACATATATATATATATATATATATATATATATATATACACACACACACATACACACAATCATTTAATAAAATGATATATTGTAATTTATGTTAGAACGAACCCAGTAAACTTGACTTTATAACCTTATAATAATATTAAAATTCTAAAATCAATTTTATTTTACATTTTTCCTGTTCTTAAGGTCCTGGTGGGCGAGAAAATCAGGTTCCACAATCCGTCCAGTCACCGGGAGTATTGGCAGGAGCTACTCTTGCAGCTCCACCCCAGCAAGGTGTTCCCCCTCAAGTACAGCAAGCGGTACAGCAAGCAGTTTCTCAGGTTCCCCAGCAGCAAGGTGCTCCTACTATAATGCCCCCAAATATCCCCAATAGCACAGCTTCATCAGCTCCTCCATGCATAACTCCCCCTGGAATATCCCCTTCAACAAGTATTGCAAATATCACAATGCCACCACAGCAACCACCACAGCAGCCACCACAACAACCACCTCTTAATTCTCGGCCGGGTCCCTCACAGCCACCTCCTGTCATGCCTGGAGCCACAGGACCACCACCTCCCCAGAATATGCCCCCACAGGGTATGCCGCCGCAAGGAATGCCTCCACAAGGAATGGCCCCACAAGGAATGGCGCCAGGAGTTCCTCCTCCAGGAATGACAGCCGGGGCTCCTCCTAGAGGTGCTGCTGGACCATTTCCTCAGGTTTGAGTTTTTTTTATATATTTGTTTCCATTATATATATATATATATATATATATATATATATATGTATATGTATATATATATATATATATATGTATGTATGAAAATAAAAGCCAGTATGATATTATAACATTATGGAAAAAAGGGAAAAGAAAATCTGTGGCCCTTTTAGAAAATTCTCAACATTTTGTCCCTATTTTCAGGGGACTTCCTCAGGAAAATGATAATTTTATTTTCTTCAGTCATCCTTATCATTCTCCTGAGGAAGTACCCCGAAAATGGGGAGAATTTTCTAAAAGGGCCACAGGTTTTCTTTTCCCTTTTTTCCATATATATATATATATATATATATATATATATATGACAAAAAATGCACATTCCAAATTCCAAGAATTCATCTTAGCGTTTATTTCTTTCAGCATGTTAAAATGTTCAATCCTTGACAGCACCTGTTTCGTAGTGCAGAAACAATCATATAATTATTATGTCAATTCTCCAATTTTTCCCCCCTGACTCATCAGAAGAATAAGAACTAATAAACTTTAAAAAGAAAAGAAAAAAAGACTTTAAATCCAAAAAAATCCAATGAGTAATTGCATTGTTTTTATGATAATTATGCCATCTTTGATTTTTATCAAATATATGTATATATATATATATATATATATATATATATAAAATACTTTCCAAATTGAAACTTGAGTCTTGGACTTCCGGTTTGTTGGCTGTCATCTGTCATGGTTCTTGTGAGCTACGACATTGTTTGGCTGTGGAAATAATTATATCATCTCTTACATTCTAAAAATTATATATTTAATGCACAATGGTACTTTACGTTATGTGTGGACATATAGATAGATAAAAAAAAACAACACCCTACATATTTTGTGGGTATTTTTTAACATCAATTTTTAAGCCTTTTACATATCTAAAAAAAGATCAACATTTTTCTGAAATGTCAAATTAAAAAAAGTTTATTTTACGTTTAAAAAAATATAGTTATAGGTTGGATCTAATGGAGATAGAAAAGGTTTCTTACTACACAGTCTCTAGTGTTCTGACAAAGACTTTGAAATTAGAATAAAAAAAAGTAATTTCAAAGCCTCTCGGAGGCTAAACAAAGACCTATTTGTACATGTATGTATCCAGTATGCACCTATTTCATTTTTACCCTGTTAAATTAGGAACGATCAATTTTTCTTTAAAAATACGTACATTCTTTCTTGTTATCTCACAAAGGGTGTTTTTTTAGAGGTGGTGAACTTTAAATTACAATAAATCAAGGAAGAATATCTTTATTACACAAATATGTGGTTTATTCCAAGAATTAATTCTTGGCATTTATAATTTAAATAGAATTTCGAGTATATGTTTGTATGATCACCTCTTATATAGCATAATCTAGAAGTCCAATTTTCACAAACTCTACATATTAAATTAGGCTGTATTTCAGCAATAGGACATCAAATATTTTCTTTCAACTGGTCTATTGTGTCTAGTTCATCAGCATAGACATGAGACTTTACATATCCTTAAAGGAAATAATCTAATGGTTAAATTGTACCAACGAGGTGGCTGGTTGCCAGGTCTGTTTCGTGAAATTATTTGTTCATCAAATGTTTCTCTCAGTAAACTGATCATATCATTTGCAATGATACTCGGATGTCAGTTTCTTTATGATGAACTGCCAAACCAATCTGAACTCAAACTTAGTTGTCAATTGAAAGTTTGCTCCCTTCTAAAAAAAAAAAACGCTCTGTATATATTGAATAAGTTCAAATGTATTGAACTAAAAAAATCAATATCTTTCCAAAATTACCTAACACATATATGGAAAGCTTTTATAAGTAAAATTATATAAATATCGGAAACAGTTCCTACACAGATTGATCTACATTTTAACATTACCATCTCGTCAGGTTGTCGATAATCTGGATTGTTTTATTTATATATACATGTTATTATTCTACTTATATATTATTGTCATTATTAACTGCCCAACAACATCATCAAACTGTTCATGTAATTTTGCTTAAATCGATGATGTAACTCTTCAGGATTATTTCTACTTATATGTAAAAGGCACATTTTGTGTGAGTTTGTTCCTTGTGGACTCTAACACGATTGGGCTGATTTTTTTTTTTAATTCTCACAAATGTACTTTCTGTGTCAGGGCGTGTTCTTAGATAGGTTTTGTATAAAAATGCTTCCGATAAGTCTTGAAAATCAATAATTGAAAAAATTTGACTAAAGAAGGAACAATTCGATTTTTGACCAAAGCCTAACATTACAAGTGCATTTTTGAAGTTGTATCACAGCACAAGCAGAAGAACCTGGCATATAAAACAAACAGTAGGTTCTTTGGTAAAACAAGGATGTGTTCGAAATGAATGTTTCTGTTTAGAGCACAATTGACCCATAATTCTTGACTTTTGCATTTTAAACTTGAAGCCATTATATAAAAATAATTTTATAAAATCAACAGTAGATGTCTTTACGGTGCAATGTAGACTACAATGTATTGTGAACTGTCACTGCGAGAAAGCATGTGAAGCTTTATCCTGGTGCACCGTGGTGGGTCCTCAACTAGAAAGCATGTGAAGCTTTATCCTGGTGCACCATGGTGGGTCCTCAACTAGAAAGCATGTGAAGCTTTATCCTGGTGCACCGTGGTGGGTCCTCAACTAGAAAGCATGTGAAGCTTTATCCTGGTGCACCATGGTGGGTCCTCAACTAGAAAGCATGTGAAGCTTTATCCTGGTGCACCGTGGTGGGTCCTCAACTAGAGGAGACGATCAATCAATTTGTTTGAAAAATGTGCGATTTCACCAATTTTGATGACAATAAAAGTATTGGAAGTGTAAAACATTCATTGATCTTCATTCAATCCTGGGCAACATCGGCTTTCCTTGCTAATCTTCTCTATGTGTAAAAAAGCCTTTTGTAATTGCGTCTCATGATTAGCCTAATTTCGTTTATGACTTATTTTTTCCTTTGTGTGAACCATATTTATTTACATGTTTCGCTTCTTGTATTATCTTACCTGAAATAAATAGGGTCAACATTCATAGGATGCCGTCCAGGTCACCTATGTTGGCTCCCAAAGGAGACGATCATGATGTTCAAGTCTTTCTTCTGAGCCCCATAGCTTTAAAATTCGTTTGATGTAATTTATTTTTCATATTTTTTGTTGGTGCATGTGGCAACACCAAACCCAGTCTTATCTAACCTGTGATCTTGCCACAGGCGCGCGCGCGCACACACACACACACACACACACACACACACACACACACACACACACACACACACACACACACACACACACATTAGATGTTTATATTAAAGAATGTTAGTCAGTATTTGTTTCAATGGCCTATAACTCTAAAGCAAAGTGTTTCAAGACCTATATGCACTTATAGAACATAATCCTAAAGTTATGCTATCGATTTTTCAAACAGTGTATAATATGTTTTATTGAAAATCAAGAACAAAGTTAAAAAGAAAATGTGTTCCACATGCTCAGTTCACTGGTAATTTATTTATTGCTTGCAGAATCCACGGAAATTCTATGAAATGAGAAATATATTTAATCAACAAATATGTTTTGATAAAGCTGATATTTTTCTGGATAATACAAAGAAAAAAAAAAAAAAAAATAAAACAGCTAAAAAAAAAAAAGGCCGAATTTGTGAAATTTGGCTTTTAAAATGCGAATCCGGCAACCTGGGACAAGAATATTAGAGTAAACTCCCTTTTAAGTAGCCTTGTTTGCAAATATCTAATTACTGAAAGCATAATATATACCTTAACTAAGGATAGGAACAAGCTGAATATTATATAAACTACTATTGTTTTAATCACCGAGACATTTAGTACGCGTTTAGTACAAGTTCACATCTATGAACAAAAATATTTTAACAATTTATTTACATTGATCGAAACTACTGCAGTCATCCAACAATTATGATCATTGCTGCCCACTTTTAACTATTTTCTCTATTTTCAGGGTCCTCCACCAAACATGCCTCAACCTGGTGCTCATATGTCCAGTGGTACTGGTGGGTCGGGAGCAGGTGGGCCGCCTCCTCCTAATTTTGGTCCCCCAAACTTTGGAGGTCCACCTCCACCATTTGGTCCACCGATGCCAAATTATAGCCGACCTCCAATCCCAGGTCCAGGGCCAGGACCTGGTCCTAACCAAGGTCCTGGTCATCCCCCAAATTCTGGTCATCCACAAGGTCCTGGCCATCCTCAGGGACCTGGTCATCCACAGGGTCCTGGCCATCCACAAGGTCCTGGCCATCCCCAGGGACCTGGTCATCCCCAAGGACCAGGTCATCCCCAGGGACCTGGTCATCCTCAGGGACCTGGTCATCCCCAGGGACCTGGTCATCCTCAGGGACCTGGTCATCCTCAAGGACCTGGTCATCCCCAAGGTCCAGGTCATCCCCCTCCTCATCCACAGCTGTTTGAATATGGTCATGGTAAGTAAAAAAGGTTTTTGTTTCTACTACTCCTACTGCTACTACGATGTGCTTTCAATAAGTTTCCAGACTTTTTTGTATAGGCACTTTTATTGATAGTATACACAGTCCTCTTCAAAGTAATCTCCCCCGGCTACCATGCACTTGTACCATTCTAACAACTTGTGACAGGCCACATGGAAGTCCTCTTGTGTAGGCATGTCAATGATCCTCATCACAGCCTCTTTTATCTCCCCAATTGTCTCATAACGATAGCCTCTAAGGTTTTCCTAGAGCAAGGATCTGTGGCGTAATGGATAAAGTACTAAAAATTCAGTTTTAAATAACACTCTTCTGGAGGTTGAAGGTTCAATCCTCAATGTGGCCGATGCTAAGAATACAATTGTGAATTACTTCAGACTTCTACCCGGTCGTGACTGATGAAATGAGAGCATGCTACCCGGATGGATTAAATACATGTTCTGTTTGAAATTCCATACAGATTCCTGAGTTTGGGATACACATTTGATGATAATACTAAAAAAGTGATCATTTAGTCTGCGGGGCTTGATATAAACAAAGACTACCACAAAATGAAAATCCTGTATGAGTCTCATTTTTTACTATGTGATATTCTTTGTTTATATCCAGCCATTGTGGACTTACTCCAGGTAGGAATACTGTTACAATGGAGACATATCGTACTAACTTAAACGAATGGCATTTCTTGCTGAAAAACTTTGTGTAAACAGAAGGAATTTGTTTTATACTCTGGATCTTTTACAAACATTGTAAGGATTTTGTTGGTGGCAGAATGGATTTTATCTCTTTTTCCGGGAGACATTATTAAATGAAACCAGGATTATTATTATTAATATTATTGCTAATATTATTATTAATAATATTACTATTAATATCATTACTAATATTATTATTGCTAATATTATTATTAATATTATTACTAATATTATTATTAATATTATTACTAATATTATTATTAATATTACTAATATTATTATTAATATTATTATTAATATTATTATTAATATCATTACTAATATTATTATTAATAATATCATTACTAATATTATTATTAATAATATCATTACTAATATTATTATTACTAATATTATTATTAATAATATTTTTATTACTAATATTATTAGTAATAATATTACTAATATTATTATTAATATCAATAATATTAGTAATAATATTATTATTAATATTATTATTAATATCAAAAATATTATTACTAATATTATTATTAATAATATTTTTATTACTTCTTCACTGAGAGTCCTCACACAAGTCATCATCAGTGGTTTTAACATGGAGTCTAAGTCACAAGAAGCTTCCTCATTTCTTGCACTCTCCATGTTCTTTTAAATTATTTTTTTTTATTAATGAGTTGCCACTTACGAATAAGGATTAATGATGAATAATATTATAAGAGGATTGAAAATAATTTTTATTATGTGGGCCGTTTATAACAACTATTTTTTTTTTTTTTACATTAAATTTGAAGATGGCCACGTTGAAGTCTGCAGATAAGTAGTCCCATGGTATCATGTTCCACGGATACCAAGTCTTTAAAAAGAGACTCTGTTTATGGAACTTCTGTTGGAAAAAGAAAATAATTTTTTTTCATTCAGTTGCGATAGAAAGATGAGTTTTTGCTGTGGATGTCTTAGAAGAAGAAATCAGCCATTGGTACTTAGTCGAGAATCTTTCACGCAAATAAAGATAAAGTAGAGAAAGCCTAGCTTTATCTCTTGTGTGAGAAAATGACTTTTGAGAAGAGATCATGCAGAACCCCCATTAGATTGGCAAGTCGACTTTTTTTACTCCTTTGCTAACTATTGAAAATTATTTTGCATTATATCAGCAACCGTTTACCATTGGTTTCTCGGTGATAATAACTGTTGTCTTTTTCTGGAATTTGAGTTGCAATAAGCCTCCTCAAAATCCCAACACGCTCTACATTCTTCCAGTGGAGGTCTGGATTGTACTTTCCCTCCGTTTGCTTTTTCAATCTTCCTACCTCTTCATGATCATTTTCTATGATGCTAACCAATATACGGGTGCCACTGTGTTTTTATTTATTTATTTATTTTTGACGCAGATGTGTTGGAATAGATTATGTGATGTGGTACTTATGCTGAAATAATATCATTATTTAGAAATCCATTCTTAACATGGGGAGAGGAGGGTGTTTTGTAACTATTCTGTACTTTCACTTAACAGTTTAATAAAAAAAGATATCATAAAACTTGAAAATACTATTTAAAATAAAATAGCATGCTAACTTCTCTGCATAAGCATCTGTGATATTATTATTATTGAATTAAGATTATTCCTCGTTTATAAATGACTGAAGGTTACTCTTTAATTTTCCACAATTTCTTTTCAGGAATGTTACCAGCTCCTCCACAGGAGTTTAGTGGTCCTCCAAATGGTCCTCATCCACCAGCTGGTCCACTGCCCCTACCTGATTTTAGTAAGCCACCTCCTGGCTTCCCACAGGCTCCACCACCAATACCACTACCCACAGAAATGGACTTGACACCATCGGTTCCTTATTATGAACTTCCTGCTGGTTTGATGACTCCTCTTGTTAAGGTCAGTTTTTGTGGATTTTTTTTTTTTTCTTTTATCCTCTCGGCATAAATGATGTACAAGAATGAAAATTCAAACCACAATTTGGGATTTTAAGTCTTGTATATCAATATTTTGTCGATGAAAAATTCTAATTGAGAAAATCTTCTTCTCCTCCTTTTTCTACTCCTACTACTTTTTCAGAGTTCTTCTATAGTAGCTTTCTTCAGGCTTCACAGACTATGGATACCCACTGCACGTGAAATTTTTGTGGCAAGAGTTGCACAATCTCCAACCACACCTCTCCTGAGTTGGCGTTGTTAAATACCAGTGGCAAGTGGAGGTTCAGGATGACTGGAAACAAATGCTGAGATAAACAAAGAGCATACACAGCACCTAGAATTCCCAAATGGTCACCCATCTGGTACTAGCCAGACTCAATGTTACTTAACTTTGGTGATTTGATGAGAATCTGTGTGTCATCGTGATTAGAGTTCTTCTATAGAATACCCAGGTCTCACAGGCATACCGCAGGATTGAGATTATAACCACTTTGTAGGTCATGAGCTTGGTAGATTGCGTCAATCTTTGATTGCTGAAGATTCTTTTATGAAGTTTTCATATGATGCACGGGTAGTTCTGATTCTGCTGTCATTTTCACCAAGCAAAACTGCATGATATCTTGCGCATAAAGTGGCAGGACTTCATCACGAACACTGTGCTTCTCTATTGCTCAGTGATGGAAAGCGTAGAAGCCATGATAACAAAACACTGTCTGTGCCGGGATGGACACCTTGCCCAAATGCCTGACAACCACCTACCCAAGCAAGCTCTTCAGTTAGAATTTGTTGTCGGAACCAGACCTCATGACGCACCAAAACACCACTTAAAAGATCGGCTACAATCCACCTTTAAGGTGACCAAAATTGACACAACTCGAAAGTTAATGCAGCCAACAAAGAGAGCTAGAGAAGAACAATAAATAAAAAAAACAACTGAAGACAAAAAGAAGAAACAAAAAAGAACCCAAAGAAAAGCTGGAGCACAACAATGTGTGAACCCACCTGCTATCGCCTGCACAGATAGAACTTGTTTCACATTGTAGGAAGTATCAATGAGCAAAATGTATTCTTGTATCTGAGTTCCACTAACGATGACTACTACTACTACAGCAACAACAGGAAAAACTTTCATCCATTCTTTCAATGTGGCCATATTATCAAAGTCTCCTGTTCTGCACATATCTCTCTACACTCTTCAGATATAATCTTCTTCTGAGTTCATCAGAATTAAGCCAGTCTTTAAAATTCGCATTACACATCCATCATATAATTCTTGTATAATTTCTCTCTTAGCAACGCATGTCCTCAATCCTCACTGCTCAGGCCTCACTTACTACTTGAAAAAAAACAAAAAAACATAATAATTTATGTGGCATTTTTTAATATTTTATTGCAGTTTCATGTTTCTCAAATTGATCCAAAGTATTTTAGGTGTTACTTAACAATTGTTTGAGATTGGCATGAAAAATTTAAATTAACAAAGTTTCTGCAAATGACAACTACAATAAGCACGAAGCCTGTTTCTATTGATGAACCCTAACTTATGTTTGCAATAACATGGACTTGCTTCTGTTAAACTGTTTAGTCCTAGGAGGTCCACCTTCCCAAGTATTACCTTCTCTTTTTGTGAAGGAGTGTCTTACTAATTGCCTGAGGCGCCCATATCAGAAAATGCTGACTAAGCAGCTCAGGTATTCTGTTGTATGCTAGAATTCACTTGTCCTAATGCACTTCTCCTGCACTTTTGTATGCCAGAGTGCACTTTTACTGCACTTGTTTTTTTGAAACCTCATCTGAACTTGTGTGTCTAACGCTAATCTGAAATGAGGCAAACAAATATCACATGAACAAGATTTTGGAATAAGTGAACTTCAAATAATCCTCTTTTATTATTTGGACTGTTGTTCTCATTTGCAGTGTTATTTACACAATGTTTTGGTTGATGTAACCTCTGACCTTCTTCAGCTGTATCGTGTCAAACTTGGGAATCTGCAAGGATTAATGGTGCATTGGATAAAGTACTTAGTAAAATTCAGCTGCAAGTTACACTCTTCCTGAGGTTGAAGGTTCAATCCCAAATGTGAGCGATACTCAAAAATACAATTGTGAATTATTTAGGATTTCTACCCAATCACAGCTGACGGAACAAGAGCATGGATTAAATAAAGTGTTCCGTTTGAAATTTCATGCAGATTCTTGAGTTCAACAGAAAGATTCTCGAGTTGGACAAGATACACCTGAAGAAGGTTGGAGGTTACATCAATCAAAAGATTGTGAAAATGATACTCAAAATGAGAACAGAAGTCTAAAATATCCAAGTAATGCGAATTATCAATCCTCATCTAAAAGATTAAAAAATGTACGATTCGTTTTTATTCTTAATTCGATAAGGGTCGTTCCAAAAGTAAAGCCTCCATTTTTTTTTAACTCAAAAAAGTTGAAATTCTATGAAAACAGGAGTGATACCATTTAAACAAATGCCCTTTTGTGCTCCAGAATTTATTTTTCTACGTCATCACCATCATTCTCAATGTGCTTTTGCCAAGAATTTAATGATGCATCTCTGTTTCTGACGCACATCCTTGAGTGGAGTTGCTTTTTTAGAGTCTCACACCAACAATATCTGCAACAGAGAGATGAAATTTTCAAGTCATGAGTGCATAAGTACGGTCATTATAACAAAAGCAATTTGCAATCACCTCTAATCCTTTCAGGTGGAATAAAAAAGAAGGAGGCATTATTTTTTAACCCCCCCCCTCCCCCACAATTTCTGCTTTCTTCATGTCAAAATAGATTTCTATTGAAAACGAATTTATTTTAAATTTCAGTTGGAAGATTTTGACTATAAGCCACTCGATTCCAAAGATATCCGCTTACCCCCTCCAATGCCACCAAGTGAGCAGCTTTTAGCCGCTGTGGAAGCTTTCTACAGCATTCCTTCGCATGACAGACCAAGAGATGGGTAAGAAAACAAAAGCAGACATTTTATTTTTTTTAATCATTAAGGGTGTTTTGTAACTATTCTGTACTTTCACCTAACAATTTAATTTAAAAAAAAAAAAAGATTTATCATAAAACTTGGATTTAACTTGAAAATACGATTTTAAAAAATGTTAACTTCTATGCATAAACATCTGTGATGTTATTATTATCGACAAAGGAGGGATTGGACCGAGTAATTCATTCCTGTTCATTTGTTAGCACTTTTCTCAATTACCACTTTTTGAATTTTTTTTTGAAAATTTGCACAAACATTAGTCATAGTTAAAGTAAATTTTTATCAGAATAGATTTTCCTGGATAACTGGTTGACCCTAGAGGAGGGAGGCATTATTGGGGTAAAATTGCCCCCAAATTGTTCATCCTTTGATTTGTTCGCACTTTTCTCAATAACAATGCCTTGGATATTTTTTTAAAATTTTGAACAAACATTAGTCATGGTGAAAGTAAATTTTTCACTTGACTTGTTATTATTGAATTAAGATTACTTCTTATTTATAAATGATTATGAAGGTTACTCTTTGATTTTAAACTATTTCTTTTCAGAAATGTTACTGTCTTTGATTTTCAATAATATATATTTGTATTATTATTTCCGATTTTTTTTATTAATATTATGATAATTTCTCAGCATTTATTTAGACTAGTGTTTACAACTGGAAACCTATGGCACACTGACAGGGCCACGGGCTTTATTTTGAGGAGCCGTCTGTAATGCTCATACAATTCGCTACAACATACCTGTACAAATGTGGATTTTCTGGCTTGTTGACCATTAAAATGAAATTCAGAAACGGTCTTAATGTTAGGAATAATACCCGTCTTGCTGTGTTCAAGATGGAGATAGACATAAGAAAAAACTCCTGCATCTCACCTGACTCCAAACTGTCTTGACTCTGTCCTGTTGTGTGTTTTTTACAAAGGAATCACCACTCATCAAGATTCAAAGGCAATGGTAGGATAAGGGTTAATGAATGTAAGGTGGTCAGTGAGACAACAGCATAGAAATTGTTGATAATGGTTGTAGTTAGATGAGTGTTAAAGTTTTGCAGGAAAAGACTATAGATTGAAGATCAGACAAGCACTTACAAGAGAGTAAGGCTGGCTCTGTGCAAACTATCTTCACTTTACAAAAACTCCTTTATATATATATATATATATATATATATATATAGTCATCCGCATACAGTACTGGTTCACAGCTCATCAGTGCAGCTAGACAGGCAACTACCTCAAGCCAGGATTGAAACCCTACCGCCTGCAATTGTCTCTTAACAACAGTCTCTAAGGTTTTCCTTGAGCTTAGGGAATAACCAAAAGTCACAGGGAATAAGTTCTGGACTATATGGATGGTATGACACTGTCTTTATGCCCATCTTGATCAAATATATTTAATAATATAGATATATTTTATTTTATTTTATTATATATATATATATATATATATATTATAATATATATGATATAGATTATTATAATTATATATATATGATATAGATTATTATAATTATATATATATGATATAGATTATTATAATTATATATATATGATATAGATTATTATAATTATATATATATATGATGTAGATTATTATAATTATATATATATATATATATATTATATACATTATATTATTATTATATATATATTATATACATTATATTATTATTATATATATATTATATATGTATATATTATTATATATAATATAGATTGTATATATTATTATATATAATAATATAGATTATATATATATGTATATATTATTATATATAATAATATAGATTGTATATATTATTATATATAATAATATAGATTGTATATATTATTATATATAATAATATAGATTATATATATGTATATATTATATATAATAATAATATAGATTATATATATGTATATATTATATATAATAATATAGATTATATATATATGTATATATTATTATATATGATAATATAGATTATATATATATGTATATATTATTATATATAATAATATAGATTATATATATATGTATATATTATATATAATATTATTATATATAATATATATAATAATATAGATTATATATTATATATAATAATATAGATATATATATTATATATAATAATATAGATTATTATATATATTATTATTATATATAATAATATAGATTATTATAATTATATATATATATATTTATATATATATATATATATATATAATATAAATATATCGTTTATATATATAATAGTACATTATTATGATAATTTTATATATATATATATATATTTATATATTTATATATAATATAAATATATCGTTTATATATATAATAGTACATTATTATGATAATTTTATATATATATATATATATATATATATATATATGAGGAAACAGTTAATAAAATATGTTAAAAAACACTCTGAAATGAGTTAAAAACATATTTAATCTGAAAAGGAAACACTAGATAAATGGATAGTCCTTAATCCACAGAGTTTCGAAGAAATACTCTCCTTCTCATCAGAGGGTAGGAATTAGCAAAATGCGGGATCGGATTTTGCATGCAGAAGTATTTGATGAAACAACAAGTAAGTCAAAGATCTTACTTGAAAACAAAATAAGTTAAGCAGAGGGAATATGGTAAAGAAAAAGGTGATTACACATGAATGGATAGTCTGGTGGAAGATAAAAAATCCAGTGACGGTAAAATCCAAATGTAAAACTTCAAGAAAGTTAAAAGAATTTCCATTTGTACAAGTAAAATCCAAGGAAATCCCGTAATTGGAAGAAGATAATCCAAAGGCAGAAATCCATGGAATAATTCACAAACATGTGTACAAGGAAAAAAATAATATTAATAAAAGAAAAATAAGATGTGCTTTTCACTCTACTTCCGAGACATAACTATAAATAAAAAGATCTAGGAAGAAAAAGGAGAGAGAGAAAAAAAAAAAATGATAAAGTTAAATATAAAATAAAGGAAAACAAAAGTCAAAACGACCCAGACAGGAAATTTTAAAGGCGTGAAAATATATATTGGGCAAAATAATATAGGTCAACTGAAATGTACAGGTTATCACTTAAAAAATGTCAGCAAGAGTTATTAAGCGACACTAAAAGGAAAATAAAAAATAAAAAAGGAAAATAAAAATAAATAAATAAATATATAATAAATAAATAGAAAATAAAGAATAAATAAATAATATATATATATATATATATATATATAATTTAAAGGAGATTAGAACAATAGTCTAAAGAGCTGAGTGTATTTCAGTGTAACAGTGAAATTACTAGTTTAATTAAAATACAGGAAAGAGAAAGTGCTCGTTGTAATTTAGATATATAATAAGCTCGATAGGTAAATATCCTAGAGCTAATTCAATATTAAGTAATGTGATTGATAATTTAAAATTTGAAAATCAAGCAAGGTACTTAAAGCAAGCTTATAATTTAAATTCAAATATATATTTTACTCTATTTCTTTTTTATCTCTAACCCATATTAATTTTCTTATAAATTTTAAATCCAGACCTTTTATTTCAATTTTTTTTCAGATACATCTGCCTTACTTTTAATGCTAGGTTTATTATGGTGTCTTTTAAATTTAATAAAAACCCTTCAAAATTTGCTGACGAGGAGACCTTGCTTATTAAAAAACTATATGTAATTATTGTACGTAACTTGATGTCTACCACAATAAAAAGCATTGTTTTCCGAAACGATCATACAGATAATTGATTTTGTTGTTGTTCCTTCTTATGAAATGGATTTTTAAATTAATTATAATTTGATTTTCAAATTTTAAATTATCAATCACATTACTTATATATATATATATATATATATATATATATATATATATATATATATATATATATATACTAACAAAAGTACCCCTCGCTGACTGGGTTCAAAAACAGCCTACAGAAAATGGACTCTGATTTATGAAAGTATGATAGGTTATGAAAAGGAAGGGTTGTAAATTTGGGTTTAATTTGGTGGTATCAAAACCAAAGCAAAATATGATGAAAGTAAAAAATAAAATAGATAAACCCCATAATTTATTATATCATACCTGTTCACACTGAAACACTTATCACAATATTCTGTGGATCTATCTTAAAAAACCTTGTTAAACTTTGTGACATATTTCCATTCTAGGGAGGTCAGGTGCGAACGAACACCCCATAATTTTATTATACCATATTTCTTCAAACTGAAACATAATTATCAAAGTATACTTACACAGATAGATATGAAAAGCCTTTATTAAAGTTTGTGCCTATTTCCATTCTATGGAGGCCAGGTGCGAACACAGACCCCACAATTTTTTTATACCATCCCTATTTAAGTTAAAACATACTTATCAAAGTATTCTTATGTACATCTATATCAAAAACACTTGTAAACGTTTTTTTTTTTTTTTAATTTTTAAATTTTTTATTTCCATACTTTGTGGACCAGGCGTGAACGCAGACCCCACAATTTTAATGAACCACTCTTCTGCCAGATCAAACATACCCATTCCTGTGTCTCGATACATCTTCTATCATTATATGTGATCAGTTTTTTAAAATAGTCAACCATGTAGGAGCCTATTCGTGATCACACACACACACACACATTCAGCTTTATATATATTATTTTTCTTATGATTCATCCACCATCCCTAGAATAATCAAATAATCTTTGTTCGGACGAACAAACCACTTTTATATTTTTAACCAAATAGATTTCAAAAGATTTACATACAAAACTGATTAAACTAAATCTTTTACAAGTGTTTTTCAATGAATTTAAAAATAAAGTTATTTATCTCTCTTTGCAGCGAAGGTTGGGAAAAACTAGGACTTTATGAATTCTTTAAAGCCAAACAGAAAGCAAGACGAATCAAGGAACAAGAATTAGAAAAGGAGAAAGAAAAAGAGAAGCAATCACAAATGACAGATCGGTATAGAAGCAGATCTCGATCCCAGTCGCCGCGACCACGCTCTCGCTCAAATTCACCACGGTCCAGACCTCGAAGAAGGTAAGACATTCTATCAGCTTTCGCATACGCCACGGTGATTTATAAGGTGTAATAGTGTGCGCGAGTGCATGGAAAGTATCAGTAGCAGCGAAAGATGCCCAGCATATGATTATTAGCAGTAGCAGCAGCAGAAAAACACGCATATGCAAATTAGGCAATGTACGTGAGAAGAGGAAGGAAAGAAAAAGGATAAAAAATGCAACACGGGCTGGAAAAAGAAACAAAGTCGGCGTCGAAGAGAACGGATGTATAAAGGCAAAGGTGAAAAATGACTGGCATACAGCCAGCGTGAAGTCAGAGAAAACAAAGTCGGTATCGAAGGAAATTGATGCGTAAATAGTGAGGATGAAAATAGCTGTGATTGGTGTCGGGTGGAAGAGTAGAAGTATAAGCAGGCGAAATGAACATGTGGCAGCGAAAAAACTTATGTAATGGTGGGAAAAAATTATGTAATGGGGGGGACTTATGTAATTGTGAAAAGAAATTATGTAATGGTGAAAAAAAATTTTATGTAATGGTGAAAAAAAAATTTATGTAATGGTGAAAAAAAAAATTTATGTAATGGTGAAAAAAAAAATTTTGTTAAGAAGGAAAAGAATGTCAACCCAGACTTTTATTTATTTCTTGCTTTTGTTTGTTTATAATTACAACGTTACAAATGTGCGAATAAAAAGATGTTTTAATACTTCATTTTTTTTTATATGCTGTCGAATTAAAGAAACATTTGATTGGAAATTGTTTCAGATTCCATTTTTAATTTCCAATTGTATATTTTTATTTTTGTCAATAGAGTCACCACTTATCAAATTTCAAATGAAATCATTTTAAACAGTGGTAGCACGTTTTTCACTCACTAATTGTTTTCTCTTCTTCCTCGTCCAAATGTAACCAGGAATTTCTCCACACAAGGAACACATCTTAACAAGAACACTGTTTGTGTTTATTTTTCATTCCCGCATATTTCACATTATTTCTTTCGTCTGCGAAGCTTAACAGTAGTTTAAAAAAATTATTTTGGGAAACTTTTTATTGTATTTTGTCTTTTCTGCAATATGATTGTGTTTTTCTATTCTTTTACGATGATCTTTTCCTTTTGATTTTTGTTGCTGAATTTCACATCTGAAGACAATGTCTTATGAAAATATTAATTGGTCCGCCAACGAAAGGAGGGTGGGCCTGTAAATTTACCCTTGTCTGTTCGTCCGTCCACACTTTTCTCAACAACTACACTTTGGAATTTTTTTGAAATTTTGCACAAACATTAAACATGATATGAGTAAAAACGTAACAGAAGGGATTTTCCAGGAAAACTCCGGTTGTCTCCCCCCCCCCCACTAGGGGAGCCTTTCAGATTAAAATGGTTAAAATTGAGACTTTTGTGCTTATTAAAAAAACTTGATGCCTTGGATTTTTATAAAACTTTCTGAAAAGTTGTAACTAACTGATTTCTATATAATTTTGTTTGTCTATACTTTGTGATAGCTCTTGGGCTAATAAAAACACTCCATTTTGGGGACTATTTTACCATATTTGTCCAAATTTTTCTATTTAGCAGTTTTGCATGGTGCTGAATTCAAATTAAATATGTTAAGGCCTTGGGGACTTTTAGGGCTAAATTGGTGGCTGTGATGGACTTAGTCATATTTATTTTTTTGCATGGTGCAGAATTCAAATTTACATATGTTAAAGCCTGAAACTACTGTTTGTTCATTTCCACCAGGGTTTGACATCTCTGGGAACTTTTGGGGCTAAATGGTGAGGTGGGGGGACAAATGCTGAACTAACCCACCCGACATTGTCCAGTCATAAAATACGCTTCAACGATATTTTAATTTATGCAGATTTCATATTTATTATTATAGAGTCAATTATATATTGATTATTATATTGTACCCAGTATATAATAGTGGCTGCCCAGTGTGACACAGTCATAAAATTCACTTAAACATGATATTTCAATTTATGCAGATTTCGTATTTATTATTAAATAATCAATTATCTATTGATTATTATATTGTACCCAGTATATAGTTGTGATTTTAAAAATTGAAACAAAAATGTGACTTTGGTGCCATCAGCTAGAATCCAAACCAAAACATAGTTAGACTATCAATATTTTAATAAATACATTGTTCACGCTCCTTTATTCTGAAGAAAGAATTACAACCAAAATGTAGTACATGCCAAACACATACCACAATCAAACATATCCTTATGGAATGTGAAACACTAAAGAACCTCATAAAATCTTTCTTTAAGAGTAATAATATGAAAAATATATTTGAATATACTAAAGAGGAAAGTATCAATAGCAGCGAAAGATGGCCAGCATATGATTATTAGCAGTAGCAGCAGCACTAGCAGAAAAACACACATATGCAAATTAGGAAATGTACGCAAGAGGAGGAAGGAAAGAAAAAGGATAAAAATTCCTAAAAGAACTAAAAATATATCAGAAGATCGGAATCCAGAAAAGTAAAGAATCTCAACAAAAAACATAAATAACCAAAATAACCCATAACAAAAAACAAAACAAAAAAATAAAAAACATTGTTTTTTTTTTTTAATGTAATGTAATGATTTCAATCACAAATTATTTAAAACTGTTTCTCCCTCAAATCAGACAACAGCAATTAACATAGGATCTCTATTCATATAAGGCGTTCTTAAATAGTGTTTTATTTAATTTTTTGTTTATATAACTTGAAAATTGATACTTACAGAAATAAAAAAAACAAAAAAACCCAGCAATATAGGTGTTTATGGCTGGGAGCAAGAGTTTTTTGGGTTCCTCACTTTTTCATGGACAACACATGGACAGGTGCACTAGCATATATATTTTTTGTTTATCACAAATTCTGCTGTCCCTGTCAGCTCACTGTCCTGACGGTTTGTCATCTCTTCTGTATCTCTCAATCTCTGTCAATCTTGTTTTCCTGTATCACTGTCAAGGCTGTCATGTTCTTCTCCAAGCCGTTTGTCAACTGTCACATTAAGGTGACACATGTTTCTTGTTTTTTTGTTTTTTTTTTTTTGTTTTTTACAATCAAAAGTGTTAAAAACCTCTGTTTTTCATCTTATTATTTTCTGTTTCAAGTTTTTTTTTTTTTTTAATTCTTTAGTTCACTTTTTTAAACAACTAATTTAAGTAGAACTGCCTTGCAATATATTGTAATGGATGATATAAGTAGTTCAGGTCAAACTCTGGGTCACCTGACAACCATGAAGTCATTTTATCTATATAATATTCGGCTTGTTTCTTCTTTAGTTAATCTGTACGTTATGCTTTGAAAAAGGCCAAATAGAATTTTTGAAGGCCAAATCGCTTCAAAAAAAGGCTAAATTCACAAAATTTGGCTGTAAAAATGCCAATCTGGCAACCCTGGACAAGAATATGAAGGTTACTTACCTTTGACGTAGCCTCGTTTTTGAATATCATAGAATATATGACCATTGTCATAATAGTCTGAGAAAGGAACTTGTAATTTCGACGTGCAGTGGTTATTTACAGAAAAAAGAAGTCTGTATAACATTACATAGAAAGGGAACATTCAAAAGAAACAGGGCAGAAAAAAAGAACATCATTGTCTGCTAAGAAGTGTTGGGTTGAAAGAGTAAACTAAAGATTGTCTCTTACAATGTAATTTTATTATTTTTATTGAACTATGTAGCACAATATTAATTTACTGTTACTTATCAATCTACCTCATTAAGGTCAGTTCTATATTTGAAATACAATGGACACTATTTTCATAGAAATGTTATTAAACTCATATTTGTTGCATTTTATTGTTTTTTTTTTTCTGTCCAGAAAACTAAATTTTTTTGCGCTATCACGAAAAATATCAGCTTTATCAAAATATTTATTGGTTAAATATATTTCTCATCCCATAAAATTTTTATTGGTTAAATATATTTCTCATCCCGTAAAATTTTTATTGGTTAAATATATTTCTCATCCCGTAAAATTTTTATTGGTTAAATATATTTCTCATCCCGTAAAATTTTTATTGGTTAAATATATTTCTCATCCCGTAAAATTTTTATTGGTTAAATATATTTCTCATCCCGTAAAATTTTTATTGGTTAAATATATTTCTTTTCCCGTAATATTTTTATTGGTTAAATATATTTCTTTTCCCGTAATATTTTTATTGGTTAAATATATTTCTCATCCCGTAAAATTTTTATTGGTTAAATATATTTCTCATCCCGTAAAATTTTTATTGGTTAAATATATTTCTCATCCCGTAAAATTTTTATTGGTTAAATATATTTCTTATCCCGTAAAATTTTTATTGGTTAAATATATTTCTCATCCCGTAAAATTTTTATTGGTTAAATATATTTCTCATCCCGTAAAATTTTTATTGGTTAAATATATTTCTCATCCCGTAAAATTTTTATTGGTTAAATATATTTCTCATCCCGTAAAATTTTTATTGGTTAAATATATTTCTCATCCCGTAAAATTTTTATTGGTTAAATATATTTCTCATCCCGTAAAATTTTTATTGGTTAAATATATTTCTCATCCCGTAAAATTTTTATTGGTTAAATATATTTCTCATCCCGTAAAATTTTTATTGGTTAAATATATTTCTCATCCCGTAAAATTTTTATTGGTTAAATATATTTCTCATCCCGTAAAATATTTATTGGTTAAATATATTTCTCATCCCGTAAAATTTTTATTGGTTAAATATATTTCTCATCCCGTAAAATTTTTATTGGTTAAATATATTTCTCATCCCGTAAAATTTTTATTGGTTAAATATATTTCTCATCCCGTAAAATTTTTATTGGTTAAATATATTTCTCATCCCGTAAAATTTTTATTGGTTAAATATATTTCTCATCCCGTAAAATATTTATTGGTTAAATATATTTCTCATCCCGTAAAATTTTTATTGGTTAAATATATTTCTCATCCCGTAAAATTTTTATTGGTTAAATATATTTCTCATCCCGTAAAATTTTTATTGGTTAAATATATTTCTCATCCCGTAAAATTTTTATTGGTTAAATATATTTCTCATCCCGTAAAATTTTTATTGGTTAAATATATTTCTCATCCCGTAAAATTTTTATTGGTTAAATATATTTCTCATCCCATAAAATTTTTATTGGTTAACTATATTTCTCATCCCGTAAAATTTTTATTGGTTAAATATATTTCTCATCCCGGTTAAATATATTTCTCATCCCGTAAAATTTTTATTGTTTAAATATATTTCTCATCCCGTAAAATTTTTATTGGTTCAATATATTTCTCATCCCATAAAATTTTTATTGGTTAAATATATTTCTCATCCCATAAAATTTTTATTGGTTAAATATATTACTTATCCCGTAAAATTTTTATTGGTTAAATATATTTCTCATCCCGTAAAATTTTTATTGGTTAAATATATTTCTCATCCCGTAAAATATTTATTGGTTCAATATATTTCTCATCCTGTAAAATTATTATTGGTTAAATATATTTCTCATCCCGTAAAATTTTTATTGGTTTAATATATTTCTCATCCCATAAAATTTTTATTGGTTAAATATATTTCTCATCCCGTAAAATTTTTATTGGTTAAATATATTTCTCATCCCATAAAATTTTTATTGGTTACATATATTTCTCATCCCATAAAATATTTATTGGTTAAATATAGTTCTCATCCCGTAAAATTTTTATTGGTTAAATATATTTCTCATCCCATAAAATATTTATTGGTTAAATATATTTCTCATCCCGTAAAATTTTTATTGGTTAAATATATTTCTCATCCCGTAAAATTTTTATTCGTTAAATATATTTCTCATCCCGTAAAATTTTTATTGGTTAAATATATTTCTCATCCCGTAAAATTTTTATTGGTTAAATATATTTCTTTTCCCGTAATATTTTTATTGGTTAAATATATTTCTTTTCCCGTAATATTTTTATTGGTTAAATATATTTCTCATCCCGTAAAATTTTTATTGGTTAAATATATTTCTCATCCCGTAAAATTTTTATTGGTTAAATATATTTCTCATCCCGTAAAATTTTTATTGGTTAAATATATTTCTCATCCCGTAAAATTTTTATTGGTTAAATATATTTCTCATCCCGTAAAATTTTTATTGGTTAAATATATTTCTCATCCCGTAAAATTTTTATTGGTTAAATATATTTCTCATCCCGTAAAATTTTTATTGGTTAAATATATTTCTCATCCCGTAAAATTTTTATTGGTTAAATATATTTCTCATCCAGTAAAATTTTTATTGGTTAAATATATTTCTCATCCCGTAAAATTTTTATTGGTTAAATATATTTCTCATCCCGTAAAATTTTTATTGGTTAAATATATTTCTCATCCCGTAAAATTTTTATTGGTTAAATATATTTCTCATCCCGTAAAATTTTTATTGGTTAAATATATTTCTCATCCCGTAAAATTTTTATTGGTTAAATATATTTCTCATCCCGTAAAATATTTATTGGTTAAATATATTTCTCATCCCGTAAAATTTTTATTGGTTAAATATATTTCTCATCCCGTAAAATTTTTATTGGTTAAATATATTTCTCATCCCGTAAAATTTTTATTGGTTAAATATATTTCTCATCCCGTAAAATTTTTATTGGTTAAATATATTTCTCATCCCGTAAAATTTTTATTGGTTAAATATATTTCTCATCCCGTAAAATATTTATTGGTTAAATATATTTCTCATCCCGTAAAATTTTTATTGGTTAAATATATTTCTCATCCCGTAAAATTTTTATTGGTTAAATATATTTCTCATCCCGTAAAATTTTTATTGGTTAAATATATTTCTCATCCCGTAAAATTTTTATTGGTTAAATATATTTCTCATCCCGTAAAATTTTTATTGGTTAAATATATTTCTCATCCCGTAAAATTTTTATTGGTTAAATATATTTCTCATCCCATAAAATTTTTATTGGTTAACTATATTTCTCATCCCGTAAAATTTTTATTGGTTAAATATATTTCTCATCCCGGTTAAATATATTTCTCATCCCGTAAAATTTTTATTGTTTAAATATATTTCTCATCCCGTAAAATTTTTATTGGTTCAATATATTTCTCATCCCATAAAATTTTTATTGGTTAAATATATTTCTCATCCCATAAAATTTTTATTGGTTAAATATATTACTTATCCCGTAAAATTTTTATTGGTTAAATATATTTCTCATCCCGTAAAATTTTTATTGGTTAAATATATTTCTCATCCCGTAAAATATTTATTGGTTCAATATATTTCTCATCCTGTAAAATTATTATTGGTTAAATATATTTCTCATCCCGTAAAATTTTTATTGGTTTAATATATTTCTCATCCCATAAAATTTTTATTGGTTAAATATATTTCTCATCCCGTAAAATTTTTATTGGTTAAATATATTTCTCATCCCATAAAATTTTTATTGGTTACATATATTTCTCATCCCATAAAATATTTATTGGTTAAATATAGTTCTCATCCCGTAAAATTTTTATTGGTTAAATATATTTCTCATCCCATAAAATATTTATTGGTTAAATATATTTCTCATCCCGTAAAATTTTTATTGGTTAAATATATTTCTCATCCCGTAAAATTTTTATTCGTTAAATATATTTCTCATCCCGTAAAATTTTTATTGGTTAAATATATTTCTCATCCCGTAAAATTTTTATTGGTTAAATATATTTCTCATCCCGTAAAATAATTATTGGTTAAATATATTTTTCATCCCGTAAAATTTTTATTGGTTAAATATATTTCTCATCCCGTAAAATTTTTATTGGTTAAATATATTTCTCATCCCGTAAAATTGTTATTGGTTAAATATATTTCTCATCCCATAAAATTTTTATTGGTTAAATATATTTCTCATCCCGTAAAATTTGTATTGGTTAAATATATTTCTCATCCCGTAAAATTTTTATTGGTTAAATATATTTCTCATCCCGTAAAATTTTTATTGGTTAAATATATTTCTCATCCAGTAAAATTTTTATTGGTTAAATATATTTCTCATCCCGTAAAATTTTTATTGGTTAAATATATTTCTCATCCAGTAAAATATTTATTGGTTAAATATATTTCTCATCCCGTAAAATTTTTATTGGTTAAATATATTTCTCATCCCGTAAAATATTTATTGGTTAAATATATTTCTCATCCCGTAAAATATTTATTGGTTAAATATATTTCTCATCCCGTAAAATTTTTATTGGTTAAATATATTTCTCATCCCGTAAAATTTTTATTGGTTAAATATATTTCTCATCCCGTAAAATATTTATTGGTTAAATATATTTCTCATCCCGTAAAATATTTATTGGTTAAATATATTTCTCATCCCGTAAAATTTTTATTGGTTAAATATATTTCTCATCCCGTAAAATTTTTATTGGTTAAATATATTTCTCATCCCGTAAAATATTTATTGGTTAAATATATTTCTCATCCCGTAAAATTTTTATTGGTTAAATATATTTCTCATCCCGTAAAATATTTATTGGTTAAATATATTTCTCATCCCGTAAAATATTTATTGGTTAAATATATTTCTCATCCCGTAAAATTTTTATTGGTTAAATATATTTCTCATCCCGTAAAATTTTTATTGGTTAAATATATTTCTCATCCCGTAAAATATTTATTGGTTAAATATATTTCTCATCCCGTAAAATATTTATTGGTTAAATATATTTCTCATCCCGTAAAATTTTTATTGGTTAAATATATTTCTCATCCCGTAAAATTTTCACGGTAGTAAAAATTAATCTTGAATATTTTTGTCACTTATAAACATATGATATGTACAAAAATGATTTAGCAAAAGAAAATAAATTGATAATGTGCCAAGTAGAGGCCCAAGACCGACTGGAAATAATGTCGAGATAATCAGAGAACACATACAGCACTTGGAATTCTCTAATGGTCACCCATTTTAGTACTGACCTGGCTCAAATTTGCTTAACTTCGGTAATCTGACTTTTCTAGTTTTCATATTATCACTTTCTACTACTTGTACACAAAAAACTAATTTGATACCGGAATGTGTTTGAAGGGAAATCAAAGCAAATAGACCAGATTAGTAGATTTAAAAAAAACATTAAAAAAAAAAAAATTTAACTTATCTTTTTTGTCTTTGCTAAACTTTCTGAAGTTGAACAATTTCAAATATTGAAAAGATATTTTTCTTTTTTCTGCAATCTCTTTTACTTTTTTCCTCAATCTCTTTTTCTTTTTTCTTCAATCTCTTTTTTTTCTTCAATTTCTTTTTCTTTTACTTCAATCTCTTTTTTTTCTTCAATCTTTTTCTTTTTTCTTCAATCTATTTTGCTTTTTTCTTAAACCTCTTTTTCTTTTTCAATTTCTTTTTCTTTTTTCTTCAATCGCTTTTGTTTTTTTCATCAATTTCTTTTTCTTTTTTCTTCAATATTTTTCTTTTTTCTACAACCTCTTTTTCTTTTTTCTTCAATCTCTTTCTCTTTTTTCTTCAACCTCTTTTTCTTTTTCAATTTCTTTTTTCTTCAATCGCTTTTGCTTCTTTCTTCAATTTCTTTTTCTTCAATTTCTTTTTCTTTTTTCTTCAACCTCTTTTTCTTTTTTCTTCAATCTCTTTTTCTTTTTTAGTTTCTTTTTCTTTTTTCTTCAATCGCTTTTGCTGTTTTCTTCAATCTTTTTTGCTTTTTTTTCAATTTCTTTTTCTTTTTCTTCAATCTCTTTTGCTTTTTTCTTCAATTGCTTTTTCTTTTTTCTTCAACCTCTTTTTCTTCAACCTCTTTCTTTTTTCTTCAATCTCTTTTTCTTTTTTCTTCAATCTCTTTTTCTTTTTTCTTTAATCTCTTTTTCTCTTTTCTTCAATTTCTTTTTGTTTTTGTTTTTTCTTAAATTTCTTTTTTTTCTTCTTCAATCGCTTTTGCTTTTTTCTTCAATCTCTTTTATTTTTCTTCAACCTCTTTTTCTTTTTTTCTTCAATCTCTTTTTCTTTTTTCTTCAATCTCTTTTTCTTTTTTCTTCAATTTCTTTTTGTTTTTGTTTTTTCTTAAATTCCTTTTTCTTTTTTCTTCAATCGCTTTTTCTTTTTTCTTCCACCTCTTTTTCTTTTTTCTTCCACCTCTTTTCCTTTTTTCTTCTACCTCTTTTTCTTTTTTCTTCAATTTCTTTTTCTTTTTTCTTCTACCTCTTTTTCTTTTTATTCAATCTCTTGCCTTTTTACTTCAACATCTTTTTCTTCAATCGCTTTTTTCTTCAATCTCTTTTTCTTTTTTCTTCAATTTCATTTTCTTTTTTCTTCAACCTCTTTTTCTTATTTCTTCAATCTCTTTTTCTTTTTTCTTCAACCGCTTTTTCTTTTTTTCTCCATTTCTTTTTCTTTAATCTCTTTTTCTTTTTTGTTCAATCTATTTTTCCTTTTTCGTTAGTCTTTTTCTTTTTTCTTCAACCTCTTTTACTTTTTTCTTCAATCTCTTTTACTTTTTTCTCCAATTTCTTTTAGCTTCAATCTCTTTTTCATTTTTCTTCAATCTCTTTTTCATTTTT
The DNA here is from genome assembly GCF_053919585.1 of Euprymna scolopes. Classification (NCBI taxonomy): domain Eukaryota; kingdom Metazoa; phylum Mollusca; class Cephalopoda; order Sepiida; family Sepiolidae; genus Euprymna; species Euprymna scolopes. The sequence goes on from NC_136488.1 coordinate 157,667,654, forward strand.
CTTCAATCTCTTTTTTTTTCTTCAATCTCTTTTTCTTTTTTCTTCAATTTTTTTTCATTTTTCTTCAATCTCTTTTTCATTTTTCTTCAACCTCTTTCTCTTTTTCCTTCAATCTCTTTTTCTTTTTTCTTCAATTTCTTTTTCTTTTCCTTCCATCTTTTTTTTCTTTTTTCTTCCATCTCTTTTACTTTTTTCTCCAATTTCTTTTACTTTTTTCTCCAATTTCTTTTTCTTTTTTCTTCAATTTCTTTTTCTTTTTTCTTCCATTTTTTTTTCTGTTAGCTTCAACTTCTTTTTTCTCCAACCTATTTTTCTTTTTTCTTCAATCTCTTTTTCTTTTTTCTTCAATCTCTTTTTCTTTTTTCTTCAATCTCTTTTTCTTTTTTCTTCAATTTCTTTTTCTTTTTTGTTCAACCTCTTTTTATTTTTCTTCAATCTCTTTTTTTTTCTGTTTTGCTTTTTTCTTCAATTTCTTTTTCTTTTTTCTTCCATCTCTTTTTTTGTTAGCTTCCACTTCTTTTTTCTTCAATCTCTTTTTCTTTTTTCTTCAATTTCTTTTTCTTTTTTGTTCAACCTCTTTTTATTTTTCTTCAATCTCTTTTTTTTCTGTTTTGCTTTTTTCTTCAATTTCTTTTTCTTTTTTCTTCCATCTCTTTTTTTGTTAGCTTCCACTTCTTTTTTCTTCAATCTCTTTTTCTTTTTTCTTCAATTTCTTTTTCTTTTTTGTTCAATTTCTTTTTCTTTTTTGTTCAACCTCTTTTTATTTTTCTTCAATCTCTTTTTTTTCTGTTTTGCTTTTTTCTTCAATTTTTTTTCTTTTTTCTTCAATCTCTTTTTCTTTTTTCTTCAATTTCTTTTTTTTTCTTCAATTTCTTTTTATTTTTCTTCAATCTCTTTTTTTCTGTTTTGCTTTTTTCAATTTTTTTTTCTTTTTTCTTCAATCTCTTTTGCTTTTTCTTCAATTTCTTTTGATTTTTTTTTTCAATTTCTTTTGATTTTTGTTTCAATCTGAAAATGTGTTCACGTTCTAGCTTCTATAAATAGGTTTTGCAGTTATGAAATAAAGGCAAGTATTTGTTGTTAATAGATTGGTTAGCAGTTAAGGCATTGGGTTAGCCGGACAGGACTATTATTGGCGTTTAATGTCGACTTGATTGTATAGACAGGGTCATTTGTGATCATCTGTAATAATAGAGTTAACGTATTTGACCACTATCTGTAAACGTAATTGGCCTCACTTACTGCTTGCTTATCGCGCATGACTTTTAAATCTTTTGTAGACACACAGGCAAGAATAATACTGCTTGTTGAGTTTAAACAAAGCTGTGATTGTTCTTGCTTGAATTTTGGTAAGTGGTGGGAGGATTCCATCACTTTAGATTTTTACAACTTAAAAAAAAAAAAGAAAAAAAAAATAGATTAAGCAAAATTATGTGCAACTTTTTTTTTTATCGACAGTGATTCCAATTCCTATAAAATCTTTGAACTTCCCTTCTGTTTTCAAACTCTTTTGTTGTCCATGATCCTGGCCAAACACTAGGTAGCCATGTTAGTCTTTAAAAAGTGCAAAGCTTAAATACCGGTTTTCTGTGTCCAAAAGTATAACTTATAAACCAGAACTCGTATTAGAAAACGTGGTATTGACTGAAGCATTAATAAAATTCACAATTCTTTCTGCAATCCAACCATATTTGTTATAAATAAACTTCAGTCTATGCTTG
>NC_136488.1:157676874-157694374 GCF_053919585.1 Euprymna scolopes
TCCTCACCAAACAAGTCTGGTGGGGGAACCAGTTTAGTCGCTGGTGACCCAACCATGAGGCAGGTAGTACTGGGTTACATGGTGCCAGTAACATATGACATGACCTAACATGCAAGCATACATACATACATACATACATACATACATACATACATTTAAACAGAAAAGTAAGATTTATATTATAGATTAAGTTGGTTTATTTCTCAAAGTTGGACAATGATAGAATTGTATATGACAAATTGATATTTGATTCTGACTAACCAATCTTTTCCATAATTTTTTTACAAGAAAATAATTTATTTCATCTTAATTTCTTTTACAAAAAAAAATGAAAAAAATTATTCTTGCTAGGAAGATTGTTGAAATGAAGATATTTTTGTTTATGACCTTAAAACACCATTAACTACTTAGAAAATAAAAATATTTAGTAAAGGTTTCTTTGACATTTTTTAACACATGAATTTTAATAGTTCAATCATGAATAGCTTCTAAGAATAGATTAACAACTCATCTTAAAAATTTATTGTAGATGAACTTCTATTCGTATTCTTACCCGTGATTGGAGGAAGTGTGAGTTCAAATTTTATTCCTGGATATAAATGTAAAACATAAAAACATTAAAATCCATAACAAAGAAATAAAGATATTACGTAATGTTCAGAGTTTATTGCTTTGAAATTTGAAAATTACGTACTGTTCAGGGTTTATTGCTTTGAAATTTAAAAATTATGAAATGTTCAGGGTTTATTGCTTTGAAATTTGAAAACGATGTAATGTTCAGGGTTTATTGCTTTGAAATTTGAAAATTATGTAATGTTCAGGGTTTATTGCTTTGAAATTTGAAAATTATGTATTGTTCAGGATTTATTACTTTGAATTTTGAAAATGATGTAATGTTCAGGGTTTATTGCTTTGAAATTTGAGAATTATGTAATGTTCAGGGTTTAGTTTTTGAAATTTGAAAATTACGTAATGTTCAGGGTTTATTGCTTTGAAATTTGAAAATTATGAAATGGTCAGGGTTTATTACTTTGAAATTTAAAAATTATGTAATATTCAGGATTTATTGCTTTGAAATTTGAAACTTATGTATCGTTCAGGGTTTATTGCTTTGAAATTTGAAAATTATGTAATGTTCAGGATTTATTGCTTTGAAATTTAAAAATGATGTAATGTTCAGGGTTTATTGCTTTGAAATTTGAAACTTATGTATCGTTCAGGATTTATTGCTTTGAAATTTGAAACTTATGTATCGTTCAGGATTTATTGCTTTGAAATTTGAAAATTATGTATCGTTCAGGATTTATTGCTTTGAAATTTAAAAATGATGTAATGTTCAGGATTTATTGCTTTGAAATTTAAAAATGATGTAATGTTCAGGATTTATTGCTTTGAAATTTGAAACTTATGTATCGTTCAGGATTTATTGCTTTGAAATTTGAAACTTATGTATCGTTCAGGATTTATTGCTTTGAAATTTGAAAATTATGTATCGTTCAGGATTTATTGCTTTGAAATTTAAAAATGATGTAATGTTCAGGATTTATTGCTTTGAAATTTGAAACTTATGTATCGTTCAGGGTTTATTGCTTTGAGATTGGAAAATTATGTAATGTTCAGGATTTATTGCTTTGAAATTTAAAAATGATGTAATGTTCAGGGTTTATTGCTTTGAAATTTGAAACTTATGTATCGTTCAGGATTTATTGCTTTGAAATTTGAAACTTATGTATCGTTCAGGATTTATTGCTTTGAAATTTGAAAATTATGTAATGTTCAGGATTTATTGCTTTGAAATTTAAAAATGATGTAATGTTCAGGGTTTATTGCTTTGAAATTTGAAACTTATGTATCGTTCAGGATTTATTGCTTTGAAATTTGAAACTTATGTATCGTTCAGGATTTATTGCTTTGAAATTTGAAAATTATGTAATGTTCAGGATTTATTGCTTTGAAATTTAAAAATGATGTAATGTTCAGGGTTTATTGCTTTGAAATTTGAAACTTATGTATCGTTCAGGATTTATTGCTTTGAAATTTGAAAATTATGTAATGTTCAGGGTTTATTGCTTTGAAATTTGAAAATTATGTATCGTTCAGGATTTATTGCTTTGAAATTTGAAACTTATGTATCGTTCAGGATTTATTGCTTTGAAATTTGAAACTTATGTATCGTTCAGGATTTATTGCTTTGAAATTTGAAAATTATGTAATGTTCAGGATTTATTGCTTTGAAATTTAAAAATGATGTAATGTTCAGGGTTTATTGCTTTGAAATTTGAAACTTATGTTTCGTTCAGGATTTATTGCTTTGAAATTTGAAACTTATGTATCGTTCAGGATTTATTGCTTTGAAATTTGAAAATTATGTAATGTTCAGGATTTATTGCTTTGAAATTTAAAAATAATGTAATGTTCAGGATTTATTGCTTTGAAATTTGAAACTTATGTATCGTTCAGGATTTATTGCTTTGAAATTTGAAACTTATGTATCGTTCAGGATTTATTGCTTTGAAATTTGAAAATTATGTAATGTTCAGGATTTATTGCTTTGAAATTTAAAAATGATGTAATGTTCAGGGTTTATTGCTTTGAAATTTGAAACTTATGTATCGTTCAGGATTTATTGCTTTGAAATTTGAAACTTATGTATCGTTCAGGATTTATTGCTTTGAAATTTGAAAATTATGTAATGTTCAGGATTTATTGCTTTGAAATTTAAAAATGATGTAATGTTCAGGATTTATTGCTTTGAAATTTGAAACTTATGTATCGTTCAGGATTTATTGCTTTGAAATTTGAAACTTATGTATCGTTCAGGATTTATTGCTTTGAAATTTGAAAATTATGTAATGTTCAGGATTTATTGCTTTGAAATTTAAAAATGATGTAATGTTCAGGATTTATTGCTTTGAAATTTGAAACTTATGTATCGTTCAGGATTTATTGCTTTGAAATTTGAAACTTATGTATCGTTCAGGATTTATTGCTTTGAAATTTGAAACTTATGTATCGTTCAGGATTTATTGCTTTGAAATTTGAAAATTATGTAATGTTCAGGATTTATTGCTTTGAAATTTAAAAATGATGTAATGTTCAGGATTTATTGCTTTGAAATTTGAAACTTATGTATCGTTCAGGATTTATTGCTTTGAAATTTGAAACTTATGTATCGTTCAGGATTTATTGCTTTGAAATTTGAAAATTATGTAATGTTCAGGATTTATTGCTTTGAAATTTAAAAATGATGTAATGTTCAGGGTTTATTGCTTTGAAATTTGAAACTTATGTATCGTTCAGGATTTATTGCTTTGAAATTTGAAACTTATGTATCGTTCAGGATTTATTGCTTTGAAATTTGAAACTTATGTAATGTTCAGGATTTATTGCTTTGAAATTTAAAAATGATGTAATGTTCAGGATTTATTGCTTTGAAATTTGAAACTTATGTATCGTTCAGGATTTATTGCTTTGAAATTTGAAACTTATGTAATGTTCAGGATTTATTGCTTTGAAATTTGAAACTTATGTATCGTTCAGGATTTATTGCTTTGAAATTTGAAACTTATGTAATGTTCAGGATTTATTGCTTTGAAATTTAAAAATGATGTAATGTTCAGGATTTATTGCTTTGAAATTTGAAACTTATGTATCGTTCAGGATTTATTGCTTTGAAATTTGAAACTTATGTAATGTTCAGGATTTATTGCTTTGAAATTTAAAAATGATGTAATGTTCAGGATTTATTGCTTTGAAATTTGAAACTTATGTATCGTTCAGGATTTATTGCTTTGAAATTTGAAACTTATGTAATGTTCAGGATTTATTGCTTTGAAATTTGAAACTTATGTATCGTTCAGGATTTATTGCTTTGAAATTTGAAACTTATGTAATGTTCAGGATTTATTGCTTTGAAATTTAAAAATGATGTAATGTTCAGGATTTATTGCTTTGAAATTTGAAACTTATGTATCGTTCAGGATTTATTGCTTTGAAATTTGAAACTTATGTATCGTTCAGGATTTATTGCTTTGAAATTTGAAACTTATGTATCGTTCAGGATTTATTGCTTTGAAATTTGAAAATTATGTAATGTTCAGGATTTATTGCTTTGAAATTTAAAAATGATGTAATGTTCAGGATTTATTGCTTTGAAATTTGAAACTTATGTATCGTTCAGGATTTATTGCTTTGAAATTTGAAAATTATGTATCGTTCAGGATTTATTGCTTTGAAATTTGAAAATGATGTAATGTTCAGGATTTATTGCTTTGAAATTTAAAAATGATGTAATGTTCAGGATTTATTGCTTTGAAATTTGAAACTTATGTATCGTTCAGGATTTATTGCTTTGAAATTTGAAAATTATGTAATGTTCAGGATTTATTGCTTTGAAATTTAAAAATGATGTAATGTTCAGGGTTTATTGCTTTGAAATTTGAAACTTATGTATCGTTCAGGATTTATTGCTTTGAAATTTGAAACTTATGTATCGTTCAGGATTTATTGCTTTGAAATTTGAAAATTATGAAATGTTCAGGGTTTATTGCTTTGGAATTTGAAAATTATGTAATGTTCAGGGTTTATTGCTTTGGAATTTGAAAGTTATGTAATGTTCAGTGTTTATTGCTTTGGATTTTGAAAATTATATAATCTAAATGAATGTCATCCACAACTCTAAAAACTTTCATACTTTGTGTACCATATATCAAATTGAATTTCCATGAACAAAGTTTCTTTCCAAGAATGTATATGGGATTCCTATTATTTGGATTGTTCGAACTACTGTTCTCATCTCGAGTGTCATTTTCACAACATTTCAATCGATATAACCTCTGACCTTCTTTAGGTGTATCTTTCAAACTCGACAATGTTCCTGCAAACTTGGAAATTTGAATGGAATTTCGAACAGAACCCATTATTTACTCCACAGAGGTAGCATGCTCTTGTTCGGTCAGCCATGACTGGATAGAGATATAACATCTTGGAATCCATTCCTCATATTGGGACTTGAAGTGAGTTAAAGAACATGGCCATGACAGATATTGACAGCGTCATTTTTCTTATCCACTCATCAAATACTCAGTCCATTTGTTAATTGTCGAATTAAATCAATATTTCTTTTCTATGTTTCCAATGAGAACAGAGCTCCATATACCACTGCTGGTTGATCAATTATTACTCAAGTCTAATTTGTTTTAAACATTTCTGCTACCATGTGATCTAATTCCACCAATTAGAAATTCTCATACATCTCAAACCTAACACCATTTGTTTTACAAATTTTATCACATTTTATTTTCCAGATCTCGCTCTCGATCCAGTTCTCGATCTAAGTCTAAATCGCCTCTTCCCTACCTCCGTAGTCGTAAATCTCGATCTCCTTCACCAGCCAAGAACAGAAGACGGTCTCGTAACAATACTCAAAATACTCCAAATTTGTAAGTTAAATTTTTTTTTTTGCCCTCTAAAAGATAACTTGCGATTTTTTCTTTTTTTTTTAAAAAATAAAAATTCAAAAACCTCAGCGTTAACAAAATTATTGTTCATAATATTTTTTGAGAACAAAAAAGTTCTTTCCATTCTTTGAAAAGAAACCTTCAAAAGTTGCTGTTATATTTGAATGTTTAGATCTCAAAAATATTTCCGTGAGCAGAAACTTTGATGCTTTAATATTTTATTTATTATATTATGTTTTTTCTTAATTATTTATTCATTTAGTTTTTATTGCCTTGCAAGGTCAGTATTAATTCTTATATATATATATATATATATATATATATATATATATATGAAAGAATTACAGTTAAGTTTACCAAGATGATCCAAGATGGCAAAACTAAAGTATATTATAAATATTGAAGAGATAATATTTATAAAGTAATTTCAACCATATGTAAAAGCTCGATAAAACCAAATAGGAAATAGAGCTTGTAATATGCACACACACACACACACACACACACACACACACACACATACACTTGTGTATAAGCCGATCCTTTTTTCACGTTTTATTTCTGTTTTTCCTTTTTCTTTTCTTGGAGTGAGAAAAAAAGAAGAAAAAACAAAAACAAAAGGAAAAACAGAAATAAAAAGTAAAAAAAGATCGATTTATACACAAGTATATACGGTATATATAAAAGTAAATGTCAAAGCTTTTGTTCAAGTGATTGAGGGTGTTAGATGTTGATATGAATTTCAAACCAAAATTCATAGGCAACAACAACCATTGCTAGCAATTTTTCTTTTCTTGCATCATCCGTGGATGATTGTTTCTGATAAGAATTGCTCTTATTACAACCAAAATTCAATGTGTTTTGAAAAGATTATGAATGTGTGAAGATGGATATAACTTATTTTTATAATCTCGTACAAAACCTGCTGTTGGCATCAAGGTATGAACCCCAAAGTTTCACACAAACTAAGGGTAATATAGACTTGACTACTTGTCAATTAATCATGTGTTAGGAATTATTTGTGATTAATATTGTGCTTGGAGGAAAAAAGGTTTATTTTTTTATAAAATCGACTTAACATCTCCCTGCGCTCTCCATATTAACTAAACAAAACTGAATGTTTAGTTTTAATCTCACACACGTTAAAATTGATCCATTTTCTAAAGTTATGTTTACTGCAACAAAAACTGTGAACATCATGAATTTGACTTGTGTTTAATTGTATCGTGTTGTTTATGAGTTTTTGTTTTTATTATAAAAATGATCTAAATTTATTTTGTAGTGCTAATAATGACAACATACCTTACGAACAACGTCTTGGTGAAAATAATAAAGGTCATCAGCTGCTCATGAAGATGGGTAAGTTTAGGTTTTTATTCACATGAATTAATGCACAGTCAGCATTGAAAATAATATGCTCTCTCTCATTAATAGGTATACCACCTTATAAGTATGACATCATGATAGAGATTTACATAAAATAAATCTGGATCTTTTCTTGACTAATCAACAAAAGAACATGTATTAATGGATGTGTTTTTTGATTCTGGCTTGCTCCATATTTGCTATCTACAGGGTAGAACGATAGAATTGTCATCCTAAACAAAACAATATTAGTGCTTTATTTTAAAACTTTTATTGAAAAAAAATCAATTCAGATAACTTGATTATGTAGTAGAGCTGACATCTATTTAATGTAGCCATCTTTAGCCTCAATCACGGCCTCGATATGGGTCCAGAACTGCGAGCACGCCTTTTGCACAAGCGCCAACGGGAGCTTGGCGAATACTCTGTGGATGGTGGCGATCAAGCTGATTGGGGGGAGGGGGCACAGTGAGAAAAGGGTACAAAGTCGTAGCACTCCTTCTGAAGCCAAGCCCAGATTTCTTTGGACTTGTGAGATGGTGTCGAGTCCTGCTACCACATCCAGGATCTGCCAACAGCCACCTGATTGCACCAGGGGGTCACCACACTCTTCATCAGATCCAGGTACACTTTGGTGTTGACTTTCAAGCCAACTTCAAAGATGTGAGGTGGCATGATGTGGCCCTCAGTTGAAACCAATGGTCCTGTTGTCATAACTTGGATCTAGAGAGCATGAGTTGTACAGCGGTGCATCTCTGATCTCGCTCGTTGAAAATTGTGTCACTTTCAAACATGATAGAAGGCTCTTATCACTTTTTGGATTTGCACACAACTGGTCAACTTGTAGATGGTCTGCAACAAAAAAAGAAAACCTGGTTTTCATCAAACGGAAATGGAATCATGTCGTCAAGTGCTGTATGTAAAATGCAGTCCTAACAGGTTTGCAAGCTTAGAATAGGTACTATTCTGCAAATACGGAAAACATAACAGACAGTCCTGAATCATTTGATCTGTACAAACCAGACACTGGCTGGTGATGACAAATCAAATTCTAACTTCAAAATCTTGATAACATTTTAAATCTAAAAATCTCAGCTAAATAATTGAGTGATTCTATATTGAATATGCAAGGCTACATTTGATCTTGAAAAAGTGAAATGTTGAAATGAACACAATATAAGGAACCAATAATAAATATGGGTAATAACAACTAGTATATAACAATATAAGCATAACATAACGTTCAAAATGAATATCTGTAAATAACCATACGAAACATTAATTTTATTAATCCAAAGAACACATTCTAGATTCTCCAGACAATGGTTAGTAAATTCTCCAGACAATGGTTAGTAGATATTTTAAAATCATTTTACAGCAGCGTTTTCATAAAAAAATTAACAATGAAGATTAATGCTATTATTACTAAGTATCTTAATTTAATATTTTTGTTACATTTTTTATAAATTAGATTTTTGTTTAAACTTTCAAACTGAATGTATCTTTGTTTTTTGCCATGACCTTGCTTAATCTTAATCTTTATTATAACAAAATGGCTGTTTTTCTTTTCTGATTTGATTTTAGGTTGGAGTGGAAAAGGACTGGGTTTGTCAGAGCAAGGCATTGTTGACCCCATTGTTGGAGGAGAATGTCGCGACAGACAAAACATGTACAAAGGGATAGGTTTTGATATCAAAGATCCTTTTGAACAGTTTCGTAAAAACAAAAGCCAAGGATTCATTCAAAGAATGAGGGCCAGGGATGAATCGAGAACAGTGGAAAAGGGTTAGTTGGAATTTGACACCTTACTTTTATTCTTTAATTTTTAAAAATTCTTCTGTAATTCCATGAAATCGAATTATCTAATTAGATTTGACATATTTATTGCATTGTTATATATTTCTTGAATTGTAACGCATTTCAAATAGGTTCTGTGTTAGCAGAACAAAGGACGAAGAAATAAAACTCAGACAAACATTTGTCTGAGAGAAGCCCGGTCATTAGATAATGAAAACATTAACCTATAGGTGGGAATAACAAATAACCAGATTAATTAGCTAGCTAAACTAAATACCACACACGCACAAACATCTAATGACATGAATTCCATGTATTTTAGCTTGATTAGTCCTTAGAGAAATGAAACGTTAAAAATTCTGGTAGCTTAATTGCCATAAGTATATTTTAATAACTGACTACTTACTAGGTTCTGTGTTATCTTGATGATAATAATTTGAAGGTGTTTGTGAAAATGGTGATGGCAATTTTAATTGAAACTATATTTTAGTGATTGGAATTCCTGGAGTTACCTCTGCTTGGATAATTCTCATGTGTCGGGGTTGGGATATGGAGTCCTCATCTCTTTAGGTTTTATATGATAGTTGCATTCAAATTTAAGCAGTGATTAATCAAACTTTAAATTTTTCCAAACCGTATGTCTGTTCAACTGAACTCAAATCTCTGGTTCATCCTATTAAGACATTCACAGCAAGAACTCGTCCTCTCCCACAATTGCAGAGAGCATTCCTTTCTTCTTCTGTTTGTTTCTTTTCAAGAATTCCTCATCTCTGGAACACATTACCATGCAACTGTTTCTTTTTTTATTATAACATGGTCATCTTTAGATCCAATGTCAATTGTCATAAACCATCTTCATAAATAATCAAATTTTGTCCATCCCATTTCAATTCTCTCATAATATTCTTCGTCATTCCATCTTGTTCATCTCATGAACCCTTATCCTTGAGTGGCATCTGGCCTTGATAAATAGTAACTCATTAGTAATTAAAAAAAACAGCATCAATGGAAAAGTTTATGATTGAGTTAATGAATTCTGTAGTTGCCCATGTCTTAAATAATAAAGGGCTTCGTTCAAAATTCTGTCCAAATTCCCGAGTTCGACAGAAACATTCTGGAGAAGGTTGGAGGTTACAACGACTGAAATGTTGTGAAAATGACATTCAAGGTGAGAACAGTAGTCGGAAGATTCCAAATAATATGAATAATGAATTCTCATCTAAAAAATTCAGAAATGTAACTGTGCTTTCGTTGCCCACAAAAAAAAATAATTTTCATGATTTTCAATATTTTCCTAAATTTTAATAAATTTTAGTAAATTTTCCTACATTTTAATAAATTTCCTACATTTTAATAAATTTTAATAAATTTTAGTAAATTTTCCTACATTTTAATAAATTTTAATAACTTTTTCTTTTGCCTGTTCTGTGCTTTTGCATGAACACCATGAAACTCAACCACAATCCAGGCACTGACCCAATTTTAAGGTAAACCGGGGAAGTGGGGTCTGTTCTAGTTCCTCTCCAGGGGAGAAAAGAAAACTCTACCTCCCGACCACCCTTGTGAAAGTTTCTTTCCATGTGTGATTTTCTTGTGAGAAAATGTGCTTCTACCAGTGTGATTCTCTGAACATTAACCCCCTTCCTGACACACACACACACACACAATATTGTGTTGACATTGCCTGCTACTTTCTCCATCTGTGTTTCGTTGGTTAATAGTTCTTTTGTGTTCTTGAGTTTGTAATCTCTGACAGTTTTTAGTTCACCGATCATAAGAATGAAAGTCATAAAGTTTGTCGTTCAAATGGATGCCACAGAATAATCGAGACAAAAGAAGCATAGAATACACTCCTGAAACTAGCCTGACTTCAGACACATATCATTTTGTTCAAGAGGGGAGGGTAGACAATATAAGCAATGCTGAAAGTCACAGTAATTTACATTTGTTACTTCAGATATATGACAAATTTTTCTTTTATAAAAAAAAAAACTGATTTTTGTGAATCAGATTCTGATGCATAAATTTTTCTCGTATTTCATGTGAGATTCTTTTGTATTTTTATTTTAATTTTTTTTTTCTCTTCTTTCTCGAAAGCTTTGCCGCATAAAACAGAACAACCAGAAGAAGACTAGACTCCGGGACGAATTGTTGCTGCACATTTTTCTCTGGTTTGCTTTCATCATCTTGATATAAGAGATACCTGAGAACCCATGCAACAACAACAACAACAGCAGTTTGTGACAACAATAATAACAACAACAACTACAACAACTAAATTGCGGAGTGGGGGAGGGGCTACATGAGGGTGGGGGAGGGAATCAAGGGAGCGGAATCTTAATAAACAATGAACTTCACATTTTTTTATCATCTCACAATTCATTCTTGTTTTTTCTATCATTACTATCTGATTAATTAAAAGGGGATACACAATATTCTTGTGTTTGTTTTTTGATTTTGTTTTTTTTTTTGTCTTTTTTTTTTGCATTTTTTTTTTTTGCATTTTGTTTTTTTTTTTGCATTTTTTTTGTATGTTTTTTTTTTGGCATTTTTTTGTATGTTTTTTTATTTGCATTTTTTAAAATGTTTTTTCGTGTTCATCATGTTCACTCTGGAATATTAACGAAAACTTGCTGAGAAAGGAAAAGAAGAAAAAAAAGATCTAAAGCAGCTATGAAAATTGTACACACTTCACCATCATCGAATGAATGAAAAGTATAAAAAGTGTCAAGAATGTGAGTTCATATAGAAACGTTGTTTTAATTTGAATAAAATAAAATATGCATCAAGTGCGCTTGAAACCAAATCACAACGTAATATTATGAAAATAAACAAATATTTTACTTGTTTGAAATTTATCACAAATATATTTCGGAAGTATACTCCATCTTCAGTGTGTTGTTTTGTTTCTTTTTATTTTCCTTTTCTTCTTCTTTGCCATATTGTACATGAGTTCAATAGAAACGTTTGAATTTGGAAAAAAAATTTTTTTTTGTAATATTACGTTGTGATTTGATTTCAAGCACACTTGATGCGTATTTTATTTTATTCAAATTAAAACAACGTTTCTATTGAACTCTCATTCTTGACGTTATTCTTGCGTTACCTGCGCACAGTTCAAACATTTCAAAATACAACCGCCAGATACAATGCGCGGCTCTATACAGACTTCTTTCTCCAGATTTACAACATGGCAAGGAAGAAGAAAAGGAAAAAAGAAACAAGACAACACACTGAAGATGGAGTCTACCTCCGAAATATATTTGTGATAAATTTCAAACAAGTAAAATATTTGTTTATTTTCCTAATATTACGTTGTTATTTGGTTTCAAGGGTACTTGATGCGTATTTTATTTTATAGAAAGTGTGTTTACTTTCAACAACCTTATAACTATTCCCCCCCCCCTCCTTACTTTAGTACTCACATTAAATGCTTCTGACAACATTGCTATTTTGAATGGTGATATATGAAGATTTTAAATCCTTTCATAGAACTCATCATCATTCAACTGTCAATCCTACTATGAGATGCTTTCAATAAGTTTTCAAACTTTTTTATACAAGCATTTAAAATTGTCGCAGACTCTTGAAAATTCAGTATGTTATTGCCATACATCTTATGAGATGACTGACCCATTTTTATGATTTCAGGTTCAAATGAACAGCTACAGCAGGAATTAGAATACACCCTACTAAAGCTTGATTGTCACATCTGGTGAATTTTAAAAATACAATGTGGACATGAGGACATTTTCGAAGAACGATATGCAATAAAATTCTGTTTTAAACTTGGAAAAAAACATCGCAGAAACGTATGGAATGCTTCAGACTGCTTTTGGACCATCTTGCATGAATCGAGCATCAGTTTTTGAGTGGCATATGAAAGGGAGTCTGTGAGGGATGATGAGAGGTGTGCGAGGAGTAGGGAGATCAGAACACCAGAATTGATTGGCCAAATAAAGAATTTCATGGATAAGGACCGTCGTCTGTCTGTAGAAACAATAAGTGCACAGTTTGATGTCAGTGTGGGAACTGTATACCCAATCATTCACGATAAACTGAAGATGCAGAAGGTTTACGTGAAATTATCAGAAAAAGAAGATCAGAAAGAAAGACATTGTCATAACTAGGATGGGGTTTGGTTATTCCCTAAACTCAAGAAAAACCTTAGAAACTTTCCTTATGAGACAATTGAGAAGATTAGAGACTGTGACGAGGGTCATTGACACGCTCACACAAGAGGATTCCATTCTAGAAGTTGTTGGAACGGTACAAGTGCATTACAGCTGGAGGAGATTACTTTGAAGGGGACTAGAGTTTTATGTGTGTGTACTATCAATAAAACCATCTGGACCTCAACAAAAAAAATCTGAACCTCAACAGTGAAGTGGCCATATGAAAAAAAATCAGGCAGCTTGTATCTCATTGATTATCATTCTTGAGTTGATTTTTAGCCTTGATATTATTAACAAAAATGTTTTCCATCTTTCTTGAACGTTAACCCAGAGTAATAATACTAATCGATCAGTGTTTTATACGGTCCTAGGCAACGCCAGGTAACCCTGCTCATCATATATAAAGCTTGTGTTTTTAGAGACGGCAAACTTTAAATTAAAATAAACCACAGAAATATTTTTATTATTCAATTATATATAAAAGGTATTCTATTTTTAAAGATAGCAAACTTTAAATAAACCACAGAAAAATATTTTTATCATACCAATATGTGGTTAATTCCAAAGATTAATTTTTGTCATTTATCATTTAAATACAGTTTTGGAAATATAACCCACACATATATGGTATAATCCAGAGGTTCGATTTTCACAAACTCATTAAATACGACTGTATTTTGGCAGTAACACATCAGATGTTGCCTTCCAAGTTGTCTATTATATCTGGTTTGTCAGCGTAGACATGGGACTTTACATATTCCCAAAGAAAATAATCTAATGGGGGTTAAATCGCACGAAGGAGGTGGCCAATAGAACAGTCCATTTGGTGAAATTATTCGTTCATCAAATATTTATTTCTCTCAGTAAATTAATTGTATTGCGCACAATTTGCAAACGCTGCTTGGGTGTCAGTCTCTACACAATGAATTGTCAAACCAAGCTGAACTTAAAATAACCAATAGTTGCTAAATCTGCAATTAAAGAAAATAGATTGTTAATTGAATGTTCACTACCTCTAAAAAATAAAACTATATGAATAAGTTGGTTTAATATTGTTAAACTTGATTAGTGTTCGATAGAGTTGAAAAAGATTGGCAATATTATAGGTTATCAATATAAAGTGAGTGAATTTCTAACTTTTTTTCGTGGTGTAATGAGTCGCAGAATGAGTATTTAATACTGTTGGGGGGGGGGGTATTCCTACACCCTCTTTGAAATTAGTAATCAGAAAATTGTAGATTGAAGTAAATATGAAAGTTGATGAACTTGATTGAAACTAATTTATAAATTCTAAAAATATTTACTTATAATTAACCTAAATTTTTAACAAATATTTTTATATATGTACTTTTGTTTAGGAATCAACAACAGTATAGAAAATATTGCTATACTTTATATATAAGATTTGGACCTTCTGTAACAAGGCTGCTAGCACTTGCAGCAGCAACAACCGCCACCATATGACACATATGCAAATCATCACAATGTGACGTCACAGTGGAGGATGAAAAGAAAAAAAAAATGCACCATGTGGCCGAACTAAGAAAGAGCAGGTGCCGGTAAAAAATAAAGGTGTGGCCCGTGATGGCGAGCAACTTAAGACTATGTCGAGACGACAGAGTTTTGTTAATTACATGGCAGATGAGACGAACAGAGAAGACTTTAAAGCAAGTAGAAATTCATTAGTTTGGAATGTACCTTTTATTTCAACTAACAAACAGAAAAGTGAGTCGGATTTTTCCTTTTTATTTGTTTCCTTCTGACTGTATCAGACACAACGTGTTGGGCTCAAGTGTTAAAATGTAGCGTCACTGTTGAAAAAGATTAACAACTATGTTACACTTCTGTAACTAAAAAAAATGATTTTCATAAATTGTTGCGGATACTTTTCCGTATTTGACCATGCGATGGCGAAGTCTATTCATCCAAAGATATTTTTTGTGTTATTTTTCACTGAATGTTCCTCCTCCTCCTCCTCCTCTTAAAATTTTTTTTTATATACTCACGTTCACCCCTAACAAGGCATATCACCACTCCCATAGCTTTGTAAGTTTAGAAAGGAGGCTGCCCCTTATTTGTGCAGTTTTCTAACCGGTTAGACATGGCTCAAGCTGCCCTCCTCCTTAGTATAATATGCAAATCATGAGTTTACTCTGTTATGGTGACTTTTCTGATTGAGTCAAAATGGCTCTCAGACATGAAGAAAAAACTAAACAATTTTGTTTCCTATTTTCTCTTACAAATCATCACAGTTCAGAACATGTAAGTCTAATTACATTTCTGTTTATTCGCTTTTATTTTGTCTATTAAACATTTTTTATGTGTCATGAGAGGAAATTTTCCTCTTTAAAAAAGGAAGAAATTACAATTTCTTACATAAATAATGATATAAAATATAAAATAAATATAAATAACAAATTAAAATTGTAATATATAACAATATATAATATATGATATAAAATATATTATATAATAATATAAAACTTTGCTATTAAAATATACTACATTACAATTTAAAAAATAAAAAGATTTTTTAAGCATTTCTGGAGAGTTCTAAAAATAGAACAGAAAAGTGTTCTTTTTCTGAGGGCTCCTGAAAGATCCACGTTGTAGTGTTCCATTTTAGAAATTCTAGAATGTTCCATCCACAACGACTATAAAGAGACATTAATAGCGTCATAACTTCAGTTATTAAATCAGCTTTGAGAAGGAACGCTATTTTGAGGTGATCTTTCAACTATTTATAATTCCAGCTAATGTTCCTGGGATAAAATGAGGCCGTAAGAAAAACCTGAAACAAGCTAATTGCATTAGAGAATAGGTGGACAGAAGCAGTAAATTGTCTGTGTATCCGTCTATCTATCCTTTTATCTACTTATCATTTATCTATTTATCGATCTATCTATCTATCTATCTATCTATCTATCTAGTGATGAGTGGACAACAGAGATTTAAAGTCATGTTTTGACAACATGTCAAACTCTGTGACCTGGTCAGTTTGGACCGGAAAGTATCCTAACAGGGACTGGAAGTGACGTCTTGCATGTAACATGTTCCAGTTTGCACAAGCATAGCTGGCAGTTGGATCTGGGACACCAAGAAAGACAGATGGACTAAAAATGGGTCTCCCCGTGAGGTAGGAGAAGCCTCAGAATAGAGGCAAAGAAGAATCTCCCCAAGCGAAAGATTGTTGATGAATTTTGTTATCACGAATACCTGGGAGTGAATAAAATACATAAAATCGCACATTGTCTTTGATTTTGTCTTGAAATGTTCCTTTTAAACAGATTCCAGCTCCTCCAAGGACGCTTGACGAACCTCCAGAAGAAACAGCCAGCAGGACATGTATGCCGTCGTGTATTTTTTATGTGTATGTAATTTATGTTGACATGCATGAATAAACTCCACTAGATGAGATGAGTCACGGGCTGTAAGATAGCCATTAAGGATCTGAGGACAACAGTCTGTTACCCAACAGTATGCATACATACATACATACATATGATCCGTTTAAGATAAGAACACAACAGACAATCGTTAGGCCACATTCAACACAATGATTCAACAGTTATACATACGTACGTTTATTTTGGATCGTATATAAACGATTATATATAGACATCCACCCTCGTAATATAACAATTGCAAACACCCTCACTGAAGAACTGGACTCTTGGTAAATATTAATTTTCTGATCTTATATTCTGACCGAAGTAATATATTATCATTTCTCAAACTCGGGTATTATTTACACTGCGTAAAAGCTAGATGAACCTAAAATCGGATTTATTTTCCTTGCGACCTTTTTTTCTTGTAAATATTTGTTTCACTGTTTATCTTTTGAGCAAATTCTTTTTTTTTTTTTTTTTTTTCCCCAATGTGTCTACCCCTAGAGATTTTCTTACGCATAACATTATGGAACATTCTATTTGGTTTTTAGAAATCATTTTTCTTAATTACGTTTTTTTATATATTATTTAATTCTTGGAATCCTTTTCAGATTAGCCATTTGTATATTTTTTATTTGTGAGCCTGGATCTCCCTTTGGGACTCGTGGTGCAGTGGAAAGAGGTGTTGAATCTTTATGGTTCCAGGTGAACATTGTCTGAAGATAGCAATTTTAATACTACCCAAATCGGGCCAGAGAATTAGTTGGCCATAACGCGGTGAGACAACAACAATTATGGAAGGCAGTAATTACTGAAGATACAGTTGAAGAGACTCAGCATTCCTATCCCGTCACGATTAACAACCTGAAGGCCAGAGGATGAGTTGGCCAAAACGTGGTGAAACAACAACTATGAAGATAAGGATAACAGTCCACAAATAAATAAATAGATGATGTTATTTGTCTTATTTATTTCCAAGTATTTTTATGTTGCCTGTGACATGCCTTTAATCTGTAGTCGGCGTTACGAATTCAACACCGACAAACTGTACATAAACGTCAAGTGAAACCAACTGTTTACTTTTTGCCTTTTTTCCCGTGTATCGCATCGTCAATATGATAACACACACAAGTATTATCGTAATATGCGTACATAAAATATTCCCAATATGTGTGTGTGTAAAAATTTTGACAGATGCATCAGACTGACAAAATTGGTATCGTTAGAAAGATCGAATCTCTCAGGTGAAAAATGTCTATAAAATTGGCCCAAAAAATTAATTATGTGCTGGTCTGGTCAACTGGGCCGTGTTTTG
>NC_136488.1:157704374-157714374 GCF_053919585.1 Euprymna scolopes
AATCTATGTGTACAGTAATCTTGCCAGGATGCGGAGGAAAATGAATGAAGGGGGAGGGGAATAAAATAAAAACATTTTGGAAACAGAGTAAGTTTGAAAGAATTGCTTTGCACAGAAAGAAATTAATGAAAAAATAAAATTAAATTTCTTTTCTTTCTTGATTTTTTTTTTTAGTTTTTTATGAAAAAGGAAGTCAAAATTAAGACTATAAAAAACAATTTTTATTAAGAGCGAACTTCAGTCGTCAGGTCTGTAAAAAAAAGACGTGGAATAATAAATGTTTTCTAATACAAATTGTTTTTACTTATGTGTTCATTTGTCTCTTTGAAGTTCGTTTGTTTAATATATCGGTTTGCAATATAATTTTGTCATTCTGTCAGACTCAAATTTTAAATCTATATATCTATAAAAGTGAAAGTGTGTGTGTGTGTGTGTCTGTGTACATTTCCCTACGAAATAACTCTGTCAATTTTTAGTCTACAGACTCGAAATTTGATATACAGGGTACTGAGATTTGGAAAAATCTATGTGATCGGTTTTTAGCCAGAAATTTGGCGATTAAGGGGTCAAAGTTCAACGATTTGAGCTTTGAGAACTCTACCAAACTTCTCCGACAATTTTGGGTCTACACACTTTAAATTTTAGATATAGCTTCCGTGGACATGGATCTAACTTAATAACTTGATTTGAGCCCAAAACAATAAATTTTCAGGGGTCATAATAGGGGTCAAAGTTTAAAAAATTACCCCCTTTTTTTTTGCTCAGCATACACCTCCAAACACCCGGGCAACGCCGGGCACCCATGCTAGTATATATATAATATATATATAATATATATATAATATATATAATATATATATATATAATATATATAATATATATATATATAAGGTATATATATATATATATATATATATATATATATATATATATATATATATATATATAAGGACTATCCACTTGTGCTTCCTTTTTAAAATTAAATATGTTTTTAACTCTTTTTCAAGATGTCTTTTAACATGTTTTATTAATCAGTTGTTCATATATATATATATATATATATATATATATATTCAAACACGGTAGTGTTCGAATATGTGAAAAGATGTTAGTTTTACTCATCTAGATTGGCAATAAATTTAAAACGATTTTTACAGTTCATATGTCACTTCAGCTATATTTAAAAAATTCAATTTGCGTTCAGTAAAACAAAAGTTAATATAAAATTACTATGTTAAAAAATTCTCAGTATTTGTAAGGAACGTAACGACGATTTTTTCGCGATTGGCTGTGGGTTACCATAGCAACCCAATTTGTTACGCTACCTTAAATCGGCTGGGAACGGCGGAGATGATGAGGTAACAAGATATTAAAAAAAAAACTATCGCTAATAATTTATCGCTGTCCCGATCTGTCGCTCATCTATACTGTCGCTGATAATTCACCGTCGCTGTGCTCAATCGCTAACCGATCTTTCGCCTTTGATCGCCAGCAAAAGCTGACTGCTGAATAGATCAATAGACGCCACAATCTAGAGAGAAAGAGAGAGAGAGAGAGAGAGAGAGAGAGAGACAGACAGACAGACAGACAGACAGACAGACAGACAGAAGGGTAACAATTGAAACAGAGAAAATATTATTTCAAAGCAAAGCCTTCCAGATTACATAGAAAAATGTGAGCATGAAAAGTAACATGGTTAAGATTAAACATGGAAAAGTAAAAGGACTAGTTGTTAAAACTGGAAAAAAATATTATAAATTCATCTTAAAATATTGCACCATTAAGAATGGATTATATAATGTTCAATTAAATTTTAAAAAATGCTTAATGATTCAATATTTTAAGTTATACATTTATTATATTTTTTACTAGAATATATTGTCTTTTTCTTTTCCAGTTTTAACAAGTAGTCTTTTTACTTTTTTATGTTTAATCTTAACCATATTACTTTTCATGCTCTCATTTTTCTATGTAATCTATATAATTATAAAACTCAAATGACCTTGTAATGAGTGATGTAACCCACTTTCTGGTTTACAACATCCGGTTGCGCATGCGCGCATAAACATTAACCCATAACGTAAACAAATAAACAAAAATCGCTTCTTTTGCAGATTTTGACCTATGCACTGGAATATTAACGTTATTATTTTGAAATTATTATTTAACATGGGAAAAGTGGGGGTATTTTGCAACTATTCTTTATTACCACTATACTGTCGCTACTTTCTTACAACTAAACAACTTTAACCCGTTGATAAACATAAGAACAATTGTAGTAAAGCCAAGACTACTACTACTACTACTACTACTACTACCCTCTATCTGTCCCTTTTCCTTCCTTCTTTTTTATTTTTTGTTTACATTTCTAGATACAAAATAGTTGTGTGAGAACGGTGAATTTGTTGACACATTTACTAATCTATTTCAATATTACTTTTATTTTATTTATTTAGGTTTTATTTTTTTCTTCAGGTTTTATTAATTTTTTTTAGATTTTAAGTTTCTATAACTTGGTTGAAGGATTCCAATATGGGTTTTTTTCATTTTTATATTTCTCATCGGTAGGTCCATGTGCGCTTTTGCTGCTAAATAACTTTCGTCGGCGTTCGATTCATAGGAAAATCATGTTTAATTTTCGATTTTTGAGCGATTATTCGGAAAAATAGATAACTTTACACGAATAGGGAGCATTTTTTTTTTCATGTTTGAGTGATCCGATCGTGATTTTTCATTTTAATATATTTTCATAGAAATGTTTCTGTTACGTCGAAACCCCCCCCCCCCATTTTCTTTACGCCACAAGTGTCACGCTCATACATTAATTCCATAGCTAATATAACATACTGACTGAACGGGTCACGGGTAGTCTAGTATATATCTACATCTACATACATATAAATTTGTATTCCTATCTGTTTGTTCACAATTTGATTAACATATACAAAAGCTTCCTTACTTTACTCTCTCATTTATTTCTATATATAGTATGATTCTTGCAAACTAGATACAATAAAGAGATCATCTCATTTACATATTACATTAAGAAAAATCAATTTTATTAAATAGCGGTATCTTAGTTAATGTTTCTAGCGAGAGAATTGTTATAAGTGTTCTATTTAAAATCGTTTTTAATCAATTTTAAACAATAATTATATTGATAACATATTTAATTAAATTTATTTGGAATTATTATTCCAACATTGATTTAAAAAAAATCTTTGTTTTAGAGTTATTTGCCCCTTCAGAACATAAACAAAAAATAAAAACTATCACCTAATAAAATAATTTGGTAATTTCAATAAATTTCTAGCTTGAAAAAATAATTCCGAGTAGATAGAACAATGTTTGGCTTTTATTGTTTTTTTTTTTAATATTAAAAAGACACTTCCGAAAAACTTAAGAAAAGATTTCATGTGTTTGTTTTTATTATTCTATAAACGGCTATACGGAAATCGGTCATTTTTTTTACGATGTGACCCACCTAAAAAAAAAATAAAGATCTACTTTTTTGGGCCTAATACGTTTAAATAGCCTTTATAAATAATATGAAAGAAATTTTGAAAAGAAATAAAATTAACATTTTAGGATGGGGGATCACTTTTCCATATTAATTTAACGTAAAATGAGCACCCACATTTTGGCCACCAAGCGTTCAACGAGACATGTCACCTCTAGCATTTTTTCAAGTTTGGCGATCGAGGGGGGAAGGGACAAAACATAACAAATACAATTTGTTTTTTTTTGGAGGGGGGGCTGAAATTACATTAAAAACATAAAATAACGATAAATTTAATTAATTTTATGAGACCATTCTGTACTTTCACCTAACAATTTCATACACAAAACGAACCCAAAAATATGACAAATTACATGAAGGTGGCATTATAATGACGAAAAATTTAATTTAATTGTTTTTGGAATTAATTTTTGGTAGATCTTCATATTTTTTAGGGGTTCTGTATACTTGGCTATTTAAAAAATTTTTTTTTTTTTTTTGCGATCGCACTCGAATTCGCTGCTATTTTTATTGAAACAAAAGTTGTAATGATTTATTTGTAGGGTTTTTTTCCAGTGCTCAATGTCCGGAGAATAGTTTCTTCTTTTTATATCCATTCTGCCGAAATATCTGGTGGAGAGGGTATAACATACTTCTTTTTTGGGGGTGATGTTTTTATCCGTTCTTTTATTTTTGGAATTGTTGTGGGGGTATCTACGTTGCCCATGATGAAAATGATTAGTAGAGCAGGTATGTTCCAAACGGAACTATGTCAACAACCCAGGCAACGCCGGATATCCATGCAAGTGTATATATATATATATAAAGCTGAATGTGTGTGGGGGGGAGAGGGTCACGAATAGGCTCCTATATGGTTGACTATTTTAAAAAAACTGATTGCATATACTGATAGAAGATGTATCGAGACACAGGAATGGGTTTGTTTGATATGGCAGAACGGTGGTTCATTAAAATTGTGGGGTCTGCGTTCGCGCCTGGTCTACAAAGTATGGAAAAAAAAATTAAAAAATTAAAAAAAAAAAAAAACGTTTACAACTGTTTTTGATATAGATGTACATAAGAATACTTTGATAAGTATTTTTTAAGTTAAATAGGGATGGTATAATAAAATTGTGGGGTCTGCGTTCGCGCATGGCCTCCATAGAATGGAAATAGACACAAACTTTAATAAATACTTTTCATATCTATCTGCGTAAGTATACTTTAATAATTATGTTTCAGTTTGAAGAAATATGGTATAATAAAATTATGGGGTGTTCGTTCGCACCTGACCCCCATAGAATGGAAATGTGTCACAAAATTTAACAAGGTTTTTTTAATATAGATCCACAGAATATTGTGATAAGTGTTTCAGCGTGAACAGGTATGGTATAATAAATTATGGGATTTATCTATTTTATTTTTACTTTCATCTTTGGTTTTGATACCCCCAAATTCAAAGCTATCTCTTTACAACACATCCTTTTCATAACCTATCATACTTTCATAAATCAGAGTCCATTTTCTGTAGGCTGTTTTTGAACCCAGTCAACGACGGGTACGTTTGCTAGTATATATATATATATAAGAGAGAGAGAGAGAGAGAGAGAGAGAGAGAGAGAGAGAGAGAGAGAGAGAGAGAGGGGGGGGGAAGCGAAAGTGATATATACCAAATGAAATCGGACGTTAAAACAACATAGTGAGATCAGGTTGGTTGGTTGGTTGGTTGGTTAGTTGGTTGTTTGTTTTTGTTTTACGGCATATCAACCCTTTTCGGGTTATTTAATGCCGAATCCAAAGATTTGGAAGAAAAATTTTTTTTAATAGAATATATTTGTTGTTTTCACGTCGGTTTCTATTTAACCCATTGTTGGAACCCTAACAGGTACCACCACTCCGGGTCAGAGTGGACCTGGGAGCAATGGTAATTAAAGAGTGGCTCCACACTCCCCAAAGCCCACGAGCTGAGGCCTCGCCACTGGATATAGTTTAAGGTCATATCCAGGACCCCATTGAGGGACTTTTACCCTCTGCAGGAGGGCAGTCGCGTATTCTAATGCCCCACCGACAGGGCCAGTGAGATCAGGAACTGAGTTTATTTGTGGAAGTTTGTGATAGAATTGAAAAACGCCGATTATCAGAACAAACAATAACACATTTTTAAAAAAGCATAACTCAATCTAAAAACTAAGGATTTATTTAGTATGTATTTTGTGTGATTAAAATATACAAGGGAAAAATGCTTTATGGCAGCAAACGTTGAATATCTTAGCTTTAATATACAAACGCTTGCATATGCTATGTATCTTGTATGTGTGTGTGTGTGTGTGTGTGTGTGTGTGTGTGTTCTTTGACTCATAAAACTAATTTTCATTTTTTATGAGTAACCCCCCCCCCGCCAAGTGACTTTTTTCGAAAACTAAAACTTTTTCAGTAGAAAGGAATGTTTCATTTGAGCCCTCCCCTCAACCGAAATCGGAAACGAAACGCTAAAACTTATTTGGCTGATGCAATATAAATGGTTTCAACATAAGAAGAAACTGAAAATGTTGGCGAGGGGGAATTCCACTTAAAGGGGGAAATTACGGATGGGGAATTAGTTTTAGATAAAAAATAAATAAATAAATAAATAAATAAATACTGCGTTCTTTGTTATTTTAGCGAAATTCAAAAACTGAAATACTAAATTTAAAGTAAAACTAATAGTATCCACCAAATTGTCATGTCATAGTAATGAACGGCGTAATGACTGGAGTTTAGGTTGAAAAATAACCTCGAACCCTTTATCGCATAAAAGGAACGAAATTACTGTAGTCACTGCTATGTTACCATGAAAACAATGTATAATGAACATATCCAAAAATTTCGAAAAACGATAAGGTAGAAAATTAATTCGTACTCCTTGGGCGTTGAGTTCCATGGCGACCAGCAGAATTATTTAATGGCTGCTCCCTTAGTCCCCGCTCCCTCAGTCAAGGCTAACGCATGCACATGTAACATTTTTTATTTACTGATGTTGGCTTAGTAACCAAACAATTTATTAATTTCGTAACCCTTAAACGCATGCCGGAAGATTTAAATTGGTTCATTATTGTTGTAATGGGGGGGGGGGGTAATTCAACACAGAAACCAAAAACACATACTAATGATAAATAATGTATTATTCATTGAAATTTACTAATTTTTAAACGAAAAAAGTTAATAAAAAAAATAGTTGTTTATGTACGCATGTAAAAATGTTTGTAAAAGTGATAACTTATTTTAATATTCATTAAAAATTTTTTTTTTTTTTTTTTTTTTAGATTAGGTCCACCTTATAAGCACCCGCAACCTCTCTATGTTAAGAACAGCTTTTGGAATAAACACCATTTTTTTGGGGGGGGGTACTATTTGCAAAATTTAACTGATATTTTTTATCAGCATACCCACGCGCAAATACTATTAAAAAAAAAAAAATTTTTAAAGAAGGGGTTCAGTATCCGTTGCAGAGAAGTAGATTTATTTATCAATAAAAGTCGTCATTTAAAAAGAAAATTGTGGAGGTGGACTTAAATGTAAATATTTACCAAAAACTTATCCGCTCATGTAAATTAAAAATGTTTGTAAAAGTAAGAAATTATCAATAAATGGTTTAGTTCTTTTTTTAAATTTTTTTAAAATTATTTATGAAAGGAGTTAAGCCAACGCAAATAAATAAATAAATAAATAAAATAAATAAATAAATGTTTGTAAAAGTGATAAATTATCAATAAATGGTTTAGTTATTTTTTTTATTCATGATCGTAAATAAATAATGTTTGTAAAAGTGCGAAAGGCAACGTAAGTAAATAAATAAATGTTACGTGCGCATGCGTTAGCCTTGACTAAGGGGGGACTAAGGAGCGATAGGGGTGCCCGGAAAACTCGTCCCGGGAAAACTCGTCTCCGGAAAACTCGTCTCCGGAAAACTACACCCCGGAAAACTCGTCCCCCTTCGCTAGGTAGGAAAACTGGTCCCTTATTGAATAAATATCGATTGAAAACACATTTTATGATCGTTCATGAAGGAGATATTGCTTTTTAAAATAGACTATAGCCCGCCCCCCATAATATTAAAAAATATATATTTTTACTTGTTTAATGTTTTTTTTTTAATAAAATCGATTTTCTAAGTGTCCGTTTTCTACCTAACTGGCTAAGTTCTTAGTAGTTTCACTTATTTTAAAGCGTTTATTATGTTCATACAAAGTTAATTACAATTTTTTTTGTTCTTATTTTAACGATGTTTTTTGGAATCATAAAAATAATAATAAAAAACAAAACCAAAAAATTAAAAAACAGGGAGCGATTATTCTATTCTTCGTTACTTTTTTTGTTTTGTTTTTTTAATTATGATAGTTTTTTTGTAGTTGTTATGTTTTCGTTTTCTCTCATACCAAATGCACTCATGCGTTATTTAAAATTATAATTTTATCAATTATCAACATTTATTGTCGTCCTGTCAAATTTTGCAAAAATTAACTAACAAATTAAAAGCGAAATATTTTTTTGGCGCGAGAGATGCCATGTGCTAACAATCTCTCGTTAACTCATTTTAATTTTTTTAAATTTTTACTTCAAAATTGTAAAATCAATCATTAAGAGAAAAAGTAATCACTAAATAAATTTATTAATCAATTTTATTGAAAACTCCGTTATCGTTTATCAAGAATATTTTTAATTTCATTTTTTGTTGGTTGTTTTTCGGAGGGAGATATAGTTTTTACCCCCTCCCCCCCTCTCTAAATTATATTTTAAAAAATATTAAAATTTATTATTTTCTTTTTAAAACCAAATATCCCTCAGTAATTTCTTTAATTTTCTATTTTTTAGCGATTATGAAGACCCCTAAGATGTGATACACCAGACATTATTTCTCGTTCTCACGTAACACTCGACATGTTTTTTGTTTGTTGTCTGTGTTTTTTTTCTTTACCGAATAAACAATTCCAAATAAATTAAACAACAAACAACATAGTCGGCGAAGTAGAAAAATCGATTTTACCCTTTTATAAACAACAGTAAATAAGTAAATTCTTTTTATATTAATATAAAAAAATATGCAATCTCGTTTATGAACATAATACACGCTTTAAAATAAGTGAAACCACTAAGAACTTAGCCAGTTAGGTAGAAAACGGACACTTAGAAAATCGATTTTATTTAAAAAACAAAAAAACAACATTAAACAAGTAAAAATATTTTTTAAAAATATTATGTGGGGCTATAGTCTATTTTAAAAAACAATATCTCCTTCAAGAACGATCATAAAATGTGTTTTCAATCGATTTTTATTCAATAATGGACCAGTTTTCCTACCTAGCGAAAGGGGACGAGTTTTCCGGAGTCGAGTTTTCCGGAGACGAGTTTTCCGGAGACGAGTTTTCCTAAATTCAGCGATAGGTGTATCAGAATTTTTGTTGGAATTTTTGACACCCCTAACACGAAACTGCGAATAAAATATAAAAATCTCGTAATTTCTCTGTTAAAAGTGGGTTATTTATTTTCTTTATGGATTATACTTCCAAAATAAACTATTAAAGTTGTTTTAAAAGTAATAGAAATATATATTTTTTAAACAGTAATGAATTTTCCGAACTCAATATTTTTCAATTTTTAGACTTTAAAAATCTATCAAAATTTTTCTATTGATTCTATTTTTACGATATTTTCAGGGTCAATGTAAAATTTTATGTTCTTTCCAATAAACCGAATATAATATTTTAGACAAACGTTTTTTTTTAAATTCACGCCCCCTCCATTTTCAAGTTTCTATTAAAAAGTAAGTAATTAATTTACTCACCGAAAAGTAAATAATTAATTTACTCACAAATCGAAGAGAAAAGGTCAATAAATAATATATTCAAATTTAAAACAAAAAAAAAGTAGTGTTTTTTAGAATTTTAGCTGTAAAGTTTGAAATTTAAAACTTTTTTTAAACCACGTTATTTGTTTTTTCTTTTTTTTTTTTTTTTAAATGGAACCTTGGTCCTTGCTCCTTTAATTGAAAAAAAAAAATTAGGGCTTGAATTACATTTTTCGAGGAGTTATAAGCTTGGAAAGACAGGGGGTCGAATAATTCACGCCTCCTATTTTGAAATGTCTATTAAAAAGTAAATAATTAATTTATGTACCAAAGTGTTATATATCACAAATTGAAGAGAAAAGGTCAGTAAATAATATATTAAAATTTAAAACAAAAAAAGAAGTGTTTTTTAGAAATTTGCCTGTAAAGTCCGAAGTTTAAAACCTTTTTAAAAAATAAAAACACGCTGTTTTTTTTTTTGTTTTGTTTTTTAAATGAAACCTTGGTCCTTGCTCCTTTAATTGAAAAGAAAAATTAGGGCTTGAATTACATTTTTCGAGGAGTTATAAGCTTGGAAAGATGCGTGGAATTATTCACTATTTTCACGAAATTTCTGACACACCTAAAGGAGCGACCATTAAATAATTCTGCTGGTCGCCATAGAACTCAACGCCCAA
>NC_136488.1:157719374-157724374 GCF_053919585.1 Euprymna scolopes
CGACAGCATGCTACTCCTGTGGGTTAAATGAACAGTTCCGTTCGAAATTTCGTGCAAATTTTCAAGTTTAATAAAGATCCCCGAGTTTTACAAGATACACCTGAAGAAGGTCGGGGGTTACATCGACCAAAACGTTGTGAAAATAACACTCAAGATGAAAACAGTAACCCGAATAATCCAAATAATGCGGATAACCAATCTTCATCTAAAAAATTCAGAAACATGATTGGGTTGTGTTTAAATGCTAAAATAAAATTGGCCTCGTTTAAAATTTGGCAGCCATATTGGATTTAGTAGAACGACTAAAGTAAAAAAGAAATGAACAAAAACTAAATGGAGGTGAATAAAGGTGAAAGCAATGGAAAAAAACAAATGGAAAATTACAAGAGATTTAGAAATTGAGACACCGTAGACTTCATAGTGTAAACAGCATGATAACAGCTTAACAAGTTCATTTTTGAACCCCACCCAACCAAGCAAATACCGTAGAGAATCTCATGAAGGATATAGAAACACAGAAGAAAAGCTTCACGACGTCTGGTTGCGGTAAATGATTGCACCGGTGTAGAATGTCAATTCTTATTTGATCATACGCACCCCCTTCCCAAACATATCTCAGAAATAAAGACCGCGTGAAGAATAAGTTTGACTACGATAAAGAATAAAAAAGAACGACCAAAAATACAATATGTTGATATTCAATGTATAAATATCTTCACACGTTTTGCGAATATTTTATTCCCGCACACATTGTAATAATATCCGTTTGTATTATAGTATACACGATACGATACACATAGTCGGAAAAAAAGATAAAAGTTAGTTTTTTTAAAATGATGTTGACGTTATTTTACTAGGAATATACTTTGTAATCGATTAAATTAATTGGAATTTCAAATCTTGAATTCCAAGAACACAATAATTAGTTATGCAGAATGAAATATTGATTTTATCGGATAATCCAACTGGTTTAATTTTATATATTAGATTCTGCGTTTTATTTTGGCTAAAAATGGTATGAATTATAGGTAGTATTATTATTTAAGTTTTAATATTTCGAACAAATCTTCACTCTTTATCAAAAATATATTTCTCAATAAAAATTGAACGAGTATGTAGTTGGTTCAGATGAAATCTTACCACTGAATGATAAAGGAACCGTTCACATTTATCTCGTCGTGAATTAACGTTCAAATCAAATTGTTCCTTCATTTAATTTTGTTTTTATTTTAAATCAGAAGCTTTCTCAGCTGTTCACACACACACACACACACACACACACACACACACACACAAACATACACACATGAGTGTTGGGATGATTATTCGGAAAAATCGGAACTTTTGGGGTCTGGGAATTGGTATCGGAATCGAAAAAAAATTGTGCTTATTTTCCGATTCCAAAAACGATTCCTTTAATTATCTGTAAAACAAATTCTTCCACTTCTTCCAGTTATGATAAAGTAACAAATAATTATCGATTTGAAACTACCAGTAAAACTTAATTTTATAGATCACCTACCCCTCCCAGTGTATTTTTACGTTGAGAAAATATTTGCACATTTAACATGTTTTTACGTTTGAGAAAATATTTGCACATTTAACATGTTTTTACGTTGAGAAAATATTTGCACATTTAACATGTTTTTACGTTTTAGAAAATATTTGCACATTTAACATGTTTTTACGTTTGAGAAAATATTTGCACATTTAACATGTTTTTACGTTGAGAAAATATTTGCACATTTAACATGTTTTTACGTTTTAGAAAATATTTGCACATTTAACATGTTTTTACGTTTTAGAAAATATTTGCACATTTAACATGTTTTTACGTTTTAGAAAATATTTGCACATTTAACATGTTTTTACGTTTGAGAAAATATTTGCACATTTAACATGTTTTTACGTTTGAGAAAATATTTGCACATTTAACATGTTTTTACGTTTGAGAAAATATTTGCACATTTAACATGTTTTTACGGTAATCGGGAAAAATAACAACTTAAAAGCGAAACACCTAGACATTTATACGGAATCAGAATTGGTAATTGTATTGGAATCAGGAAAATTTTCTGAATTGTCCCATCACTAATTGTTAATTCACTGCCCGCATAGCAGCAGCCGAATAGCGCAACAAGTTAGAAGCTCTGACGGTCATACGGGCGGTCGGGTTTCGATCCTGGCTTAAGGTAGTTGCTTGTCTAGCCGCACAGATGAGCTGCGAAACAGTACTGTATGTGGATGACTATATATATATATATATATATATATATATATATATATATATATATATATATATATGAGAGAGAGAGAGAGAGAGAGAGAGAAAGAGAGAGAGAGATAGAATTAGCAATGTTTTAACATTATCCAAATACCTAAGCTCAATTTGTTTACACAAAGAGCATCGCTTCATACGGCAATGGTAATTTGTATATCATTTCCCAATATATATATTCACCCATTAAAACAAAAGTTATAAGATTACTTGTGTTAAAAAATCTTCAGAATAAGTAAGGAATTTGGGAGACAGTTTCTTTTTATTCGCGGCTGGTTACCATAGCAACTATTTCGTCGTCGACACTGTTATATATTGGGATGAGTTGGGATCAATATAATATAAAATATCTTACCGCAGGATGTCCAGCCTTCACGTGGGTATGTTTGCAGCACGTGGTGAAAGAATGGAACAATTATGAACAAATAAGGAAATCACTCGCTGTTACATAATGATATACGTTTATTATGAAGACACACACACACACACACACACGTAACAACAATTCAAACATATTACATGAAAGGTTAGAAGTCCAAGTTTGATAACTAGAACAACGAGAATAATGCTATTTCTCCATTTTGATAATCACTGTGTTTTCCTTCCACTCTCCCTACTTCTGGTCGTTGATCTCGCGAGAATTTAAAGTCTAGGATTACGAACAAGGGGAAGCAACTTTGCCCAAAGAAGTAAAGAATTACTCCCCTTGCATTATACTTTTGTATCGTCCTAACAAACACCTTCATAAGTTATAGCGGGAATGTCGCTCGCATGCCATCTTATTTGGGTTATATAGAGAGAGTTATCAAAAGTGGGACCTTTGGCCGTGTTAGGGCTGATAATCTTTCGCTTAAGACGTCGCCCGTTAATTCTGTTTCTCTCTTTTTTGTCCCATGTTTCTGTTTATTTACTTAATTACGTATTTTATTTGAGTTTTTATTTAGTCAATTTAAGAAGTTGGTAATAATTTTTATTGATTGTTAACAATGGGTATGATATTGAACTCTAAAAAGAAAATTTTATTTCAAAGCAAAGCCTGGAAAAATCATGGATCACATAGAAAAATGCGAGCATGAAAAGTAATATGGTTAAGATTAAACTTAAAAAGGTAAAAAAAAAAAACTAGTTTGAATAAAATAAAGTACATATTAGATACGTTTGAAGTCAAAACAACGCATTATTACGAAAATAAGCAGATACTTATTTTTGTTCGAAATTTATAAATATATTTTCAAGTGAAACTTCATCCTCGGTATTTTTTTATTTTTTTTTATTTTTTGCCATTTTGTTAGAGCAGAGAATCAGTAAGTAGAAGTCCGTTTGTTGTTTTTTACGGTAGTATCTTCAAATATCGGAACGGTGCGTTGGTCACGTGATATTCACGTTAGGATTGTTTGTTCCTTGATAGAAGCATTGACTGAGTTTGGATAAAATAAAATACGTTTGAAGCCAAAAAAACAACGCATTGTTACGAAAATAAACAGGTATTTATTTTTGTTTAAAATTTATAAATGTATTTCGAAGTTACACTTCATCCTCAGTATTTCTTTCTTTTCTTTTTGCCATGTTGTTGTTGGAGCAGAGAATAAACCCTAACGTGAATACAACTTAACCAACGCACCGTTCCGACATTTGAAAATGCTACCGTGAAAAACAACAAACGGATTTCTACTTATTGACTCTCAGCTCTAACAAAAAAAAGAAAGAAAAAGAAAGAAATACTGAAAATGAAATTTCACTTCGAAATATATTGATAAATTTCAAACAGAAATAAATATCTGTTTATTTTGTAATAATGCGTTGTTTTTTGGCTTCAAACGTATCTAATACGTATTTTATTTTATTCAAACTTAATCAACGCTTCTATCAAGGAACACACAACTCATGAAAAGGGCTAGTTGTTGAAACTGGAAAAGAAAAAGACAAGTTATTCTAGCAGAAAATATAAATTTATAACTAAAAATATTGCAGCATTAAGAATTTTATTAAAAATTCAAGTTAACATTATATATAAATTTTTATGAACCTAATATTTTATCAGATTCCAAATTTTTTAAAAATTCATATTTTTACCCTAATTTTCTGAATATTTACCCATCTATCTATATACCTATAAAGTTGACTTGTTTCTCGCTCTGACATTGATATTAAAAGCCTACTGTTTCTATTTAAAAATTATTTAATCGAACTTCCTAATATACTCAGTCATGGATATACGAGCGACTACATAAAAGTTAACAAATTTGCGTATTCCTTTGACAAACGAGCGTTCATTAATTATTTATTCATAATGGTTTATGATTAGAGGATTGATTTCATTTCACTATTACACTGAATTCTATTTATGCATAGTTTCTACATTCTGCATAATTGTGTTGAATTTAAGATGAAAACGTTCTAGCTCATGGAAATATATATAAGTGACTTGTCAGTGTGTGTGCGAAAAATCTCTACCAAACTCCTCTCCTAATATTTGATCTACAGAATTAAAATTTGATATATATAAAGTATTTGGACCTGTTGTACTCTTTCGATTTGGGTTTTAGCTGGCAACAATTGCTGTTAAGGGGCCAACGATGAAAATAAAGTAGTTGAATAAAACATTACGCCTGCTGTATCTTTTGCGCATGCTCATAATTAAACATTCATAGCTAAACGCCGCTTAATTTTTAACCTTTCTAATCCATTTGTTCGTATATCAAATGGTAACGACGTTGGAGAG
>NC_136488.1:157729374-157736874 GCF_053919585.1 Euprymna scolopes
GTCCATACACAAAGACTCATTCCTTCTACTAATTCTCTGGGCTTGTATTAGGTCCAAAACAGAGTCTCCAACTTGATAGGTCCTGAACTGTCATCTAAGCTTTAGCCTCTGCCCCACCAACGAAATGTTGCACCCCTCTGCCTATTCTACAAGTATTTTAATAGCGAATGCTCTGACGAACTGCAAGCACTTGTGCCCCCACGACGTAAATACCCTCGACAAACCCGACAAGCAGCTAAGTCTCACCCTTACATAGTAGAGATCCCTAGATGTAAAAGAGCTTTCTACTCCAATAGTTTCTTCCCCAGAACCGCTAGACTTTGGAATTCCATTCTGGGTCCCTGCTTCCAAACTGTACTGACATGCAGAAGTTCAAGTGTAACGTGAACCGATATCTTGCTACCCAACTCCCTACATAGTATCCAAGTAACTTATGTCCCTGATAGTAGCCCTTTACACCAAACTGGCAATGTGCCTTCTTTGAGGTGAAAATGTAATAAAAACGTTTTTCTTTTTTTTTTTTTTTTAATTATAGCTTAACGACGCCACGGGTGCAATAGCATAGGACGACCTAGATCCACGTACATCCAGCAAATTGCAGATGACACCAACTGTGATCCTAAAGATTTAAGGCAACTGATAAAATTCAGAGAGAGAGAGAGAGAGAGAGAGAGAGAGAGAGAGAGAGAGAGAGAGAGAGAGAGAGAGAAATTCATTCAGAAATCACGTGCAACTTCCACCTGG
Source organism: Euprymna scolopes (assembly GCF_053919585.1). Classification (NCBI taxonomy): domain Eukaryota; kingdom Metazoa; phylum Mollusca; class Cephalopoda; order Sepiida; family Sepiolidae; genus Euprymna; species Euprymna scolopes. Next base: position 157,730,119 of record NC_136488.1, read on the forward strand.
TGTCAATCTCTGTCCCTTTGACCTCTTAACTTTCCATCCAAACACGGTTTCTATTATTTAGCAGTAGACCGAAGCAATTTTTTTTATTTTTGTCTTCATCCAAAGTGTCCCTTTGAGAGTGAGAGCTAGATTGTCTTCACATTGAAAATGCCATTATGTCTAAATCTGCACTCGTGAGGAGTAGAGGCAAGTAAATGGTGACAACATTAATCTATACAAAAAATATCGTTTTATTAATAACAAAATGACAAATTGTTAGAAGAACCAAAATCAATAGTTGTGAATGAGTTCAGTGTTTCTCTAAGAACGTTCCAAGTGAAAAGAATTAGTTAGTCGATGTAGTGTGAACGTGTTTGTTCCGCTATCGCCGTATGGTTTTATGTGTTTATTAAGTTTTTCCACACACGACTGAACTTATATTTTATTTCTACTGTGTTTAAAAGAACGATGACACACTAAAAAAAAAAATATATAACGATATTTCTTTAATCTTGGCGACGATTATGGATGGTTGGTTGTAAGGAAGAAAGTTCACACACGGGAATGTGCTTTAATGAACTCATTGCCCTTGTGTCTCCTCGACGTACATATCACCGACAAACCCGCTTAACAATAACATTACACCACTTCACTATTGAGGTTCTTAAATGCCAGAAAGCTTTCTACCTCCCTCGAGCAGCTAGACTTTGGAATTCCCTTCCTGCTACCTGCTTCCCTGACTGAAATGATATGCAGAAGTTTAAATGTAACATAAACCAACATGTTGTTTATCTTTCTTAGGCATGGTCCCAATAAATAGCCTCTTGCGTTCAAGTGGCGATACGCTAGGTGCGTCATAATTTTTAGGGAATTTTTGACACCCTTAACACAAAACTGCGAATAAAATATACAAAGCTCGTAATTTCTCTTTTTTTAAAATGGTTTGTTTATTTTCTTTATAGAATATACTTCCAAAATAAACTATTAAAGTTTTTTTGAAAAATAATAAAAATATTATTTTTTAGTTAAAAAAAAAACTGTTTACAAAGTGCCTGCGCGTGCTCATGCAGCCATTTTTTTTTTACGTAATAAAATGAATTGAATTTTACGAGTTTTTTTTTTTTTTTAATTTCTTCAATTTAAAAATCTATCAAATTTTTTCTATTGGTTCAGTTTTTACAATATTTGCAGGTTTAATGTGAAATTTTATGCTCTTTCCAATAAACCGAATATAATATTCTAGACAAATGTGTTTTTTAATTCACACCCCCATTTTGAAATGTCTATCAAAATGAAAATAATTAATTTTCTCACCTCAGATTTATATATCACAAATTGAAGATAAAAGGACAATAAATAAAATAATCTAATTTAAAACAACAAAAAAAGAATAGTTTTGTGCAAATTTACCTGTAAAGTCCAAAAGTTTTAAACCTTTTTTTTTTAACACATTGATTTTTTAAAGTAAAACCTCACATAGAATGCCTACAACAATTTTTTTGTTTCATTCAATGCCTTTTTTAGATTAAAAAAATCACTCCATAAAAAAGAAATAAAATATATTAAATCAAGACTCATGTATTTCTTTAAGAGAATTAAAAAAAAAACAAAAAAAAACGGAAAATCGGCCGAGTGGAATTTTTTTAACGGCAAAAACAGATAAGTGAAATGTGATCATTTTTCAAGTTACGTTGGCCTATATTGACTAACTTTTGTTTACAGCCAGCAATAGAAAGGGAGGTTAATTCTGGCGCTTAAGGCCACCGAAGTTCTCAACTCGAATAAAAGGAGACATTTGTCTCCCTTTATTCCAGTTGTGGGCAATTTAAAGTCGCGGTATTTTTTAATCCTTGCTTAAAAAAGTATTTTATTTAAAAAGGACATGGAATATAAAATATAAATATGGATAAATTCTTAATAATGAAGAATGGAAGTACCCATTGATTAGTATTTTTATAGGTAAGTGATTTTTTGGAATTTATATATATATTATATTCGAAGTAAGTTAAAATTCGCTGATTTTCTTGAAATCTTTTTTAAAGAAAACCGATTAAAAAAAAACAAATATTGCATATTTTGCTATTAAACTTAATATTATTTTAAATTTTGGTCTTTCCTCCTTTTATTGAAAAAAAATTAGGGTTTGAATTACATTTTTCAAGTAGTTATAAGCTTCGAAAGATAGTAAGTCTAGTTATTCAAGTTTTTATCACGCATTTTTAATGGCGATTTTCTGACACAGCAAGCACTACGCCTTGTTTAGGATGAAGGTGAGTAAAGAAAAAAAAATTTTAATTTAAAAATTTTTTAAAAAAATAAACATCAACGACGACGTTTCAAGTAAAATTTCCTCGTTTTTAGTTTTAAGTGCTAATTGGATCTATACGCAAAGACTATCTACATCGTTCACCTATAATTATTTTTTGGTTTCCCGACAAAAAGGAGGAATTAGACCTAGTAAATCACTCCCGTTCGTTGTTCGTTTGTTCGCACTTTTCTCAATAACCACGCCTTGGAGTTTTTTTTAAAATTTTGCACAAACATTAGTTATGATGAAAGTAAATTTTTGCCAGAACTGATTTTTTGGGATAACTCTGGTTTCCCTCTAGGGCCCATTATAGGAGTAAAATTTCCCTCAAGTCGTTCGTCCGTTTGTTTGTTTTCACTTTTCTCAATAACCACCCTTTGAATTTTTTTTTTTAATTTTGCACAAACATTAGTCATAGTAAAAGTAAGTTTTTGCCAGAACGGATTTTCCAGGACAACTCTGGTTACCCCCCCCAGGGGCCATTATAGGGGTAAAATTGCCCCCAAATCGTTCATCTGTAAATTTATTTGGACTTTTCTCAATAACTACGCCTAAAATTATTTTTTTGAAATTTCGCACAAACAGTCATATTGCAATGATTTTTTTTTATTCGTGGAGAGAGATCCCGCATGCTCGGCTTGTTTTACAAATATTCGCGTCAAGCCATGATTTTTCAATTTTTTATGTATGTGATTTGATGTTGGGATCAACGACATTTCGCTGAGGATTTATAGAAAAATAGCGAAATTGAGTTGGCTTAAATTAACGTTAGCTTCCATTTCCATTTGCTGAGCTGTGAGCGACTTCTTGATGAATAGCTGGCTGAAGTATTGTATGGTCATTTTTTTTTTCTAATTTTAGTATTAGGTTTAGGGTTAAGGTTCCAAGCTTAGTCACCACACATTGTTTCGAAAAGAATTCAGAAACGTGTTTTCCTTGTTTTATTACCATATTGAGTGCAATATGCAGTGCCGATCGCAGAACTAGTGCAGATTATCTACCAAAGTAGATTCATGGTACGTAGATGAAAATCCTGAGCGACACTAACGTATTATATATATATATATATATATATATATATATATATATATATATATATATATATATATATATATATATACTTTGATTGCAGAAATTCCCCTCTGGACCGAATTACGAGAAGTTTGCATTAACAGATGCCACATACACATTTATTCTCTAAACTTTTGCCGACCATCTTATGTAACTTTTGAACGCCGTAGCAAACACATTTATTCGTTATATTAAAATCTTATCTTACTTCCTACGCGCGACATGATCACGATTGCCAAGATCTACAGACGAAGTAGTTCGCATTTTCCCCTTTACATAAAACGTCCTCCCACTCTCCCAGTAAGGACCGGGTAAATATATAACCATTGTAATTTGTAATTGACCTGACACCCTTATTAACTGGATTAAACACCCAGACACCTACATCTACCGTTGCATTTCACTATAAGAAAATAATGATTTCTCTCCAATAACATTCGCCTATTCTTATTGGCTGCGACCTTGAAATTCTATTATTCCGGATTGTACACACACATACAAAAAATGAACACCGCACCACTTAATCAATATGGCCGATCAATCGCCACGCATTGTTTTAAGTCATTTATACTTTACTATCGTCGCTTTTCCTTTATTTTACAGACGAGTTTTTACATTTATTTAAAAATTACACATGGCATTACGCATTATTAGGATTAACATTGTTTACACTAAAAATAATAATAATAATAATAATAATAATAATAATAATAATAATAATAATAATAATAATAATAATAATAAAAACGTCGTAGCTTTCTTTATATTATATCCGGTTTCGGCTCCCCAAATTAACCGATGCTAAAATTAACTGATCTCTTTTGAAATCATTTATATTTTACTATCGTTTCTTTTCCTTTATTTTACAGATTGATATTTACAAAAATTAACCATAACATTTAGTTAAAAGTTACACATGCCATTACGCATTACTTGAATTAACATTATTTACACATTAACGTTCTACTAAATTGAACACGTACTTTGTGACCATCACAGAGAAAAATATTGCGACAATATTTTGCTCGGTGATGGTCACAAAGTACGTGTTCAATTTAGTAGAACGTTATAATTGAAAACTGATCCCCGACGATAAAAGTCATAATTTGTCTTCTTACAATTTTACTTTCTTCTTATCTGAAAGTTAAGTTTGTTATCGATGAGATTAACGTGTAAAAAGAAAACAAAAATGTAAATTGTGGAATCTACAGGGGTGGGGGCATTTTCATAAACGTCTGGCGAATCTCTTAATAAAAGAGAGTTATAGTATCGCCCCAGATCAAATGGCAAACATATTATTTTTCACTTTCGAAATCATAAAAACTATTTCTTTTTATATAAAACACATTTTCACACTCTAAGCCTGAATTACGTCAAGAGATAAATGATAATTTTCATTACTTTTCATTCAGTTTATATTTGACTACATTTATGCCAGTTTTCTTTGTCTGTCAAATAATTTACGCCGCTAAAGCACAAATTTCATTTTATTAGATTGCCTACGGATATACTTATTTGTTATACATGGGCCTTTTTTCTATAGTTGTTTTTTCTTTAGTTCTCTTTTCAGCTTTCAGCAATCAGTTAAATTCACCTTCCGCATCTTCGTGTTTACAAAGCCATTTGGCGGAAGTGACGTAAGACAAATTTTTAGCTACGGATGACCAAAACTGTATAGCATGTTCCTTTTTTTAAGCAAATAAGAAAATAGAAGTTTTATTCAGTCTTTATTTGAACTTTTATAACAAAATTATAACCTTTCTAATAGAAATATATTCATGAACTGTTTTTTTTTAAATATTTATGAACAGTTTTTAAAAATATTTATGAACAGTGTTTTGTTTTATTTTTTGTTTAAAAAATATTTATGAACTGTTTCTTTTTCCGATAGTCAAATGAAATGAGATTTTTAATAATCATCTGGCAGAATTCCTCTACCGATATTTACCATAAATGTTTTGTTTTTTCAAAGATTTTGTGTCCGGAAAAAAATCTTGTTTATTACTTTTATGTCGTGTTATTTATTTCGAAATAAACATCCCTCAACTTCGAAAGCCGTTCTTAACATGGGGAGTTATTCCGAAATCCGTTTTCTTACATGGGGTGGTTGGGAGCGTTTATATTGCGCTAGGACAGGTCGTAAAAAGTTATGATTTTTTAAAAAAATTTCTAATAAAAATATATTATGGATTGACGTTTTTTATATTTATGACGTTTTTCCCCCAATAATATGTTTATGAAGTGTTTTTTTTATTAAACAAAAATAGAACTTTTATAATGAAATATATATTATTAACTGTTTTCCAAACAAAATGAAACGAATTTATTTTTATTATTACCAGAAAATATGTATTCCCCTGTTCTTATTTTAGTAAGAACGAATTATTATTTCGTTAGCTTTCTTACGAAAGTGTTTTATCCTTCTTACTAAAATAAAATTGTTTATAATACGCTGAGGCACGTCGTAAAATTTACAAAAAAAAAAAAAAAAAAAACAGTGCACGAATTTAAAAAAAAACAAAACAATTCATAAACATATTATTGGGGAATAATAGGTCATAAATAAAAAAAAAAACAGTTCATAATATATTTTTATTATAAAAGTAAAACAAACAAACAAAAACAGTACATGAATAAAAAACAGTTCATAGGCATATTATTATTATTATTATTATTATTATTATTATTATTATTATTATTATTATTATTGTTCAAATAAAATTTGTTTGAATAAAACCATTTTTTTATATTTGCATTAAAAAAAAAGGTACATTCTATACAACTTTGATCATCCGTAAAAAAAAATTTGCCTGACGTTATTTCCGCCAAATGGCGTTGTAAACACGGGGATTCGGAAGGTGAATTCAACCCAGCAATCATTTCCACACTGCTCAGGCATTAGCTTTTTTATAGGTATGTTTTTACTTTATTGCTAACTAAAATATTTCTTTTACACTGACGACTTCCATAGGTTTTAGACTATGCTGAATAAGACACTATTTTAACTTTGGCGGAGACAAGTAATTTTCGAGATATAATGACATGCATTATGCAGTATTCTCTGTTCTACACACGCGTAATAAAAATTGACTTCTCTCCGCACGAGACTGCCAGCCCCAATTTGTTTTTGGTTTATAGTCTATGCGGGTTGGTATGCTGACAATATATATCAAGGTTGAACTTGAGGAAAATACTTAGATATTCCCCCCTCATAAAATGGGGTGTCTATTCTGAAAGTCGTTCTTACCATGGCGAGGTTGGTCATGTTTATTCCATACGACGTTCTAAGCATGAAGAGGTTAGGAGTATCTATTCCGAAACCCGTTCTTAACATTAGGACGTTGGGGATTGGCCACCATCAACAACCGTAGTTTCATTTTTTACGAGGAGACGTATGC
>NC_136488.1:157741874-157784374 GCF_053919585.1 Euprymna scolopes
CAGATTCCTGAGTGTTGTCTGGGCTCGAACGTGAAATGCGAAATAGGGAAAGAAGACAAAAACTTACGCCTTTGCCCACTCGACCACGAGTGTTTATGACATCATGACGGTGCAAAAATAAGCGATTTAAACAGTTTTAGTTTAATACGCATACGTGACTTGTGAAAAAAGACGCGAAAACTGGACGCCCCCTCCTTCCAAAAAATGGTCAAGTTAACTGCCACAGAATTAATCATTTTTTCTGTCTAATCATCACATATTATGCATGCGGTGCATTGCTCTTTCATAGGCACCGCCAAAACTGGGGGGGGGGCAGGTCAGTACTTTTTGACGGACCGTCTTTTTAAAAATCTACCAAAAATCAGGTAATTATCCGATCAATACGAAATTTTCAGCGATTATTAGGAGAAGAATGAACTTATTTTTCATAAACGATATTTATATATATATATATATATATATATATATATATATATTTTTTTTTTTGCTTACAACCCCCCCCTTGTTTTGAAGTGGGAACAAATATGTTTAAAATAATCATCTGAAACTGAACAAAACATATTGTGTTGTTGTAAGGGACAGAATTATAGATTAAAAAAAAAAATTGTTTGCATACCTTATTTTGACGTCTGGATATCAGAACTTCGATTGTGTTTAATTATCCCGCTTTTGAGTTTTGAAGTGTGAAATTCGATGAATATGTTAAGTAAAATAATTAATTTAAGTTAAGCAAAACAAAAAAAAAATTTTTTTTTTTAATATTTATACGAAAAAAGCCATTTTAAAATTTTGGATAAATAAATTAACAATTTTTTTTTTAGCGAGCCGAATAATGCATGACCATTATTAATCAGGGCATGCTTTGAATAATCGATACAAAAAAAAAATTCGATAAATGTTGTGCCCTTTGTGTTAAAAATAGCATCATTTTTTTCGATCCCGTTTGAAAACGTTTGCCGCCTTTCGACTACGGAGGACCAAATGCGCTGAAATAATTTTTTTTTATTCTGCTTTAAATTGCCCCCCCCCCCTATTTTGGGGAGCCTGGCCCCCACACATTAAAAACCAAACTCATACAAATGGTCACTCATCTGGTACTGGCCAGCCTCAGCTTAATAATACATTGAAATTTTTGTCACTGAAAAATAAGTTTTTTTGGCCTGTTTGGTCTTCCATAGCTTTCTTCTTATAAAACGCAAACGTAAACAGAGTCGATCTCGACTCTACATCGACGCGAAATATCTGGTTACCTATATGAATAAGTGGAATTATTTGAAATTCAGGTACTTATATTATAATATTTTTGCATATTCTCTTAGAAAATCATCCTAAATCTTAGTTAGACAACAAATAAATAAATTAATTATTTCAAAAACCTTTTTTTTTTTTTTTAAATATTTAAGTACGTTTTTTGTGCAAGACAAAAAATGTCAATTGTTAACCTTTTGGGAAAATTTAACATTTAAAATTTAATTAAAAATAGTAGAAAAAGTTTTACATTATTCTGTTTTCTATATGATAAAATTCAGGGTTTTATCTTTCTGGAAAAAAAAGTTACTCAGAAATAATGGATTTTAATAAATGTAATTTCGTTTTAAAAAACAACAACAACTTGATTTTGCGGCCATTTTTGGCGGTGCCTACTCTTTCATATGGTACCAGTTTTGACCCGGTCGGATGCGGATGATAAAAGTTTTTAGTAGACATACAACCACACACAGACGACTCTCCTTCATATAATAGACTAATTAGGGTATCCGGCGTTGTCCGGGTGTGCGGTGGTGGTGTAGTAAGGAACCTCGATACAAAAAAAAAAAATGGTAGTAACGGGGGAGGGAATCAAAACAATATTAGACAGCCTGGGTGAAGAGAGGTGTTGTAAAAATAAAATTTTAAACGTGGCAGGCAGGCAGGAAGGCAAGCAGTCAGGCAGGAAGGCTCAACCCGTAATGGTAAGTATGAAAAATAATAATAATAAAAAAAAAAACGTAACGTCTTGATCGATGCGTCCATGGCGCAAGTGGAAGTCGAGAGCGTTGAAATTAATCCACCGGAGACGATGACTTGCGAAAATGTCAACGAAGAAAGTGACTCCTCCTTGTAGAAAATTGGCCAGTAGAAGGCGGAGGAATTAATGTTTTGGGCCAATTTTTCGATATTTGTCGTCCAAGACTGCAAGCTCCAAAACAAAACCGATCTCGTGAGGATCCGTCGTGTGTGTGTCGAAAGTTTTTGGCAGACATATAAACAAAAACTATCACCTAGAATTTTAATAAAATCTACTACATACAAAAAACAAAAACAAAATGCTTTCTTTTTTACAACAGAGGCGTGTGTAAGAAAAAATACTGTTTTTTTTTCTCTCTTGTTTATTGTCGAAAATAATGGCACAGTCGAAAATACTGATTTAATTGAATTTAGGAACACTATGAATCTTTTTATGCGACTTCTGACTATAAACTTTAGCTCTAGTTAGAAGTTACTTTCTACCCGTCAATTTAAAAGCTTCAAATTACTTTCGTATATCGACGTCTGTGATGTAAACACCGTTTCCGGCCATTATTGTAAGATACAAAATAGCTGTCGCCATGTACGTGCGAAATGTTAAAGTGTCTTTTAGGCTTTTAAACTGGAAAATAGTAACTAGTTTCTGACGGGAATTAGAGTTTATCGTTAGAATTCAAGCATTATGGTTTATTTTTACGCTTAAACCAAACAAAAACAGTATTTTAAAATCGCGCCACTATTCTACTAATGAGTTGTTTATATTTTGTTATGATAAAGAACCCTACTGCTCGACTTTTAACTTTTTTAATTCGAGCCAGAAATTTAACTTGTTGTATGTGAGTGCTTCTGATCTTGTCTTAATATTTTCATACCAAGTTATCTCACCTCTTAAAATATTGACGCTACATAATCTTTCTAATCCAAGTATTTCCCATTATTTCACACTGTTCTTAATTAGGTTTAACTAGGTTTAAGAATGTCTTATTGTAGAGTTGAATGTAATAATCAAAGAGAAAAGCGCCCCTGAGTGTGTGTGTGTGTGTGTGTGTGTGTGTGTGTGTGTGTGTGTGTCGTGCGGTCATACAACTTACCTTCGGATGAGATCTGAGAGAAAGAGAAATTAAAGATGGCAGCCATGGATTTATAAGGTGAAGTCTCGTGGAATCTCACGAGATCTCATCTTCCACTACACACGTATGCAAATGGAATGGGGTCAGTTTTCTGATAAAATGTCTGTTTGCAGAGGCGGTGGGGAGAGACGTGCTGGAAGTTGAGAGAGAAAGTTGTCAGTGACGAATTCTAGCTGGACTTTTGCGTATTGTATTTTGTTTATTTTGTTTTGCTGTTTACCAGCCCATTCAATATCAAGCTATTTCGGAATAATGGGGGACAAATTCGACCTTAAATTAATACCGGAATTCGACGGCTCGACCCTGATACTTGACTGGGTGGAGAAGGTGGATCTACATTGCCTGTTGTCTAGTGTGAAGAACATTGAACATGTAGTTCCTCTACGTCTGTCCGGCGGGGCTTTCGCAGTATATCAACAGCTTAATCCTGGGGAAAAACAGGATTATGAAAGGATCAAGGCGGAATTATACAAGGCGTTCGCTATCGACCGTGCCACTCCTTGGGAGCAATTTGAGGCAAGAATCTTGCATCCCGGTGAAACTGTCGACGTTTATTTGGCTGAGCTGACAAAATTGACGGTGTTTCTTGGTGGGCTGCCTGAGCGGGCCTTGGCATGCAAATTTTTGGCAGGGCTCCAAACCGGAGCAAAGCAACTCCTGCGGGATAGCTTAAGCATAGCTTCATTGTCCCTTAACGACCTGGTAGACCGGGCCACGAACGTGATGAAGAATACTTATGAAATGGGAGAACCGGTAGTTGCTGCTGCATAGCGTGCATTAAATGGGGATAGACCATCCCAGGGGCCCGTCCTGCGCGGTGAAGTCATGTGTTATAGGTGCAATGACCAGGGCCATATTGCGAGGAACTGCCGGTGGTGACTGACAGCTATTCACTGCTACCGATGTAATAAGACTGGTCATATGCCCCGGGATTGTTCGGTAAACGGGGTCGGAGACAAGGTGCCAGTGTCGACCTCTTCCCCAAACAGAGATTAGACGAGGCGCTTCTGATCATTCAGGTCTATGTCAATAAGACATTGTGCTCAGCACTCTTTGACTCTGTCGCACTTAGAAGAAGACTACTAGATTAACCACCCTCAGTGGAGTGACGCAGAAATTTTGCGGGGTGGGCACTGTTAACATTCGCACTAAAACTAGAAATTCAGCTAACATAGAAGCGCTGGTAGTACTCGAGAAACCGCTCAGCTTTGACCTTCTCCTAGGCTACGATGTCATTAGTGCCTTAGGTGGTGCTCACATAATGCATACGGGGGCGATACACTTTCAGGAGAAAGTTCCAGTGGGTGCTGCTTTGAAGATTGATCAGCCAGACTTTATTGTTGAGTTTGACCAGCAGCAGAAGCCTTGGACAGCCGCGTGGAAGTGGTCGGAAAACCAGGAACCAGCCAAACTGCAAAATGAGGTAACAGAGTACCATGTGCCCCACCAAATGAGGCCTGCATATGAAGTGGAACTTCGTGATTGGATCAAGAATGGCTGGTTGATTCCCTACCCCTATGAGAAACTTGGACCTCCCAAAGGCCTGATTCCGCTGATGGCGGTCGCTCAGCACAACAAAGCAAAGGTGAGGCCAATGATGGACTATTGCGAACTGAATGCGCATGTTGATGCATTCATGGCAGATGCTGACGTTTGTGCCAGCAAGTTACGAGAGTGGCGCCAGCAGGGTTCCAATGTGTCCCTGCTGGATCTAAGAAAAGCATACCTGCAGGTCATAAATCAGTGAAACGATGTCGTCATTTCAGACGGTAGTGTTTGCTGACAGGAGGTACTGCCTTACCAGACTAGGCTTTGGGCTGAATGTGGCACCCCAAATAATGAAGACCATTATCGATATTGTATTGTCACAGGAAGAGACAATAAAAGGTGGGACATCGATATACCTTGATGACATATATGTGAACGAAGACATTGTGTCATCGTCACGTGTGAGGACCAAACTGGCTGAGTTTGGTTTGACGTGCAAGGATCCAGAACGTTTGGTGAATGGCGTTCGTGTCTTGAGCCTGAACGCTCGACAGGAGCGAGGAACTTTGAAATGGAGGTGCGGAACTGCAATTCCTGAAGTGCCTGATGTCTTCATGAGACGAGTAGTATTCTCCCTGTGTGGAAAACTTGTGGGGCACCTACCAGTGTGTGAATGGACTCATGTGGCAACGCAAAAGAGACTGGTGCGTGCAGGGAGACAAACTGAATGTGTGCGTGGATGTGAGCTCTCTGGCAATTGGTGTGCTGTTGGAGAAGAATGGTGCTGCGATTGAGGACGCTTGCTGGTTGTGACCGGCGAGTGACGCTGCTCATATCAACCTGGCAGAGCTCGATGCGGGCGGTGATAAAAGGTATCAACCTGGCACTCCAGTGGAAAGTCAGGAAATTACGCATACACACAGATTCACTATGCGTGTACCACTGGATATCAGACACACTGACAGGCAAGACTAGGGTGCACACTAAGGCAGCCAGCAAGATGCTGATCAGACAGAGGTTGGAGACCGTAAAAAAGCTGGTAACAGAGTACAACCTGTCTGTGGATGCGGTACTGGTCACTTCAAATTGCAACCTTGCTGATAGGCTCACTCGGGTGCCACAAAAATGGTATGACACCATGAAGAAGAAAGTCAAGCCAGTACCATTATGTGCCACCTCTATTGAGGTGGCGGATGAAATCAAGAAGATACACCACCTCAGTGGACACCCCGGAGTGAGACGGACATGTTATTTTGTGCAGTTGTCCAAACCTTCAGTGTCCAAAAGTGCAGTGAAAGCGGTAGTCAGGGAATGCTAAACATGCCAGTCAATCGACACCACCCCGGCCAGATGGCGGAAAGGTCAGCTGAGAGTAAGTGCGACTTGGAGCCGACTGGGTATGGACATATACCGCTATGGCATCCTGCACTTCCTCACCCTGATCGATTGTGGGCCGTCAAGGTTTGCAATCTGGCGCCCGTTAATAAGACAGGATTCCTCCAGTGTAATCCGTGAATTGGAATCCATATTTTATGAAAGGGGGCCGCCTGAAGAGATCCTCACAGACAATGACACGGTCTTCTGCAGTGGGGAGTTCAGACGTTTCGTAGACGAGTGGGGGATCCAGCTCAGACACAAATGTGCATATGTATCAAGTGGCAATGGCATAGCAGACCAGTGCCATTGAATCTTGAAGAGGATCGCAAAAGAAAACAATGCACGATCGCAGAGGCGGTCTATAGATGTAATGCAACTCCAAAGGATGGCATGACTGCTGCAAGTGCACCCACCAATGCGATCCATTGCTATCGAGTGCGCATCAAGGACATTGACACTCATCTGCCTAATCGGTAGGAAACCCGAGGGCTGTATGAGTTAGGGACACTGTTTGGGTGACGCCTCCCAATAATCGATACACCAGCAGCTTTCAAAGAGGGCGAATCACTGGCATTATCAGTGAGCAAGCCATGCTAGTCAATGGTACTCCATGCCATGTGAAGAATATCCGGCCTGCCCTGAATATGAACCAGGTGGCGAGTAGCAGTGATGGCGAATCGTCCAACGATGACCTGTGGATCCGTCCTATTCCCCGCGATGGTACAACTGTGAACCCCAATGCTGACGCCGATAGTTCCAGCACCCCTTCTGAGAGCTCCGATGAAGATGAAGTCCAGCCTGATGGTATGACTGTATGCCCTAACGCTGATGCTAATGGTTCCGACACATCTTCTGAGATCTCCAATGAAGATGAAGTAGTCCAGCCAATCCCCCTTCTTAGGAGTGCCCACAACAAACGTCCACCATACCAAATGTGTGGTCTGGAGACCAGGGGGGGGTGTAGAGTTGAATGTAATAATCAAAGAGGAAAGCGTGTGTGTGTGTGTGTGTGTGTGTGTCGTGCAGTCATACAACTTACCTTCGGATGGGATCTGAGAGAAAGAGAAATTAAAGATGGCAGCCATGGATTTATAAGGTGTAGTCTCATGGAATCTCACGAGATCTCATCTTTCACTGCTCATGTATGCAAATGGAATGGAGTCAGTTTTCTGATAAAATGTCTGTTGGCAGAGGCAGTGGGGGAGAGACGTGCTGGAAGTTGAGAGAGAAAGTTGTCAGTGACGAATTCTAGCTGGACTTTTGCGTATTGTATTTGGTTTGTTGTTTTTTTGCTGTTTACCAGCCCATTTAATGTCACTTATATAATAGACTAGCATAGATACTCGGTGTTGGCCGGGTCGACAAAGTTAGGTTTGGACACACCTGCTTTAAAGATATTGAGCATTTTCATTATTATACGTCAACTCCATCGTTACCCCCCCCCACAACAATTTTAAAAATAATGGATAGTTAAAAAACACGAAAATGTAATCGCCTAAAAAGAAGTACGTGACAACCTCCACACCAGATATTTCGGTAGAAAGGATATGCCATCCTAAAGTTTAAAATGTTTAATCTACACGATTAGTTTTGTTTAACTGGGGGGGGTCACCGCTTATTACGGCACTAAAGCCACTCGAGTATAAGTGTTAATGAGTGTCAGTTGGCAGATTTCAATTCATTACACTCATTATTTCTATCCACCCTAACCCACAGGCATACACGTGTATCCGTTCTGGGTATATTCGTTTTATTTAAAATCAAATACGAGACATCGACCGGACATAAATAGGATCCACCAGCGGAAATAGACTGGAGTTAAGTAAATTAAAATCAATCATTGGTTCTCGTCGTGAATTCTTCCATATTAAAAAAGAAAAATAAAGAAAAAATCTGTGTGATGCATGTACTTGTGACGAAAGGAATATATCCTATTCCAAAAATCACAAGTTAACCATAGTTTTATTTTATACTAGCATAGGTACCCGGCGTTGCCTGGGTTGACATGAAGTTCCGTTTGAAACACGCTTGCTATACTAATCATTTTCATCATGGGTAACATGGATACCCTCCACAACAATTTCAAAAATAAAAGAACGGATAAAAACATAAATGTACTCGCCCCCTCCCAAAGTACCTGATACCCTCTCCAGATATTTTGTCAGAAGGGATCACGGTCCTAATAAAACACGATTTGGTGAACCTACATAAAAAAAATAAAAAAATTTATAAACAGTAATGCATGCATTTATTTTGGTAAATGTGTAGTTTAGCGGCGTTATTATTTGCCAGACAAAAACAAAACCTATTTACTTTCAGATAAAACACATTGTTAGACCCAAAGTCTGAAATAAAACCAGAAAAAAATTCATTATTTTTTCATCATTTCTATTTATTATTCGAGGCCGCTATATTGATTTTAAAATTTGCTCTTTTTAAGCTCTTTCGTGAACTATGTTTTTAGCCATCATTTTTTTTTTTGTAATAAAAGACCGTAAAAAAGGCCAAATTTCGCCTTTTTAAGGCCAATCTGTCAAACCTAAAAAGGCAAAATTTTTAATGTATAAGGCGTGCGCATTTAGTCTAATAAAAAATAAAAATGTTTTGTTTCAGCCTTTAGGGTTACTAATTTTTATTTTTTGTCCGTCAAATAATTTACGCCGTTAAACTACACATTTACCTTTTGTAAGGGCACTTCTTTTCTTTTTAGATAAAGGAAATTTTTATCTTTTTTTTTTTTCGATTTACTTCTTGTCATTCTATGTTTCTAATGTAATCCCCCCCCCCCAAAAAAAAAGTTGAATTTGTCACATTTTGGGGTTTTGGTTTATTAAATTCTTAGGTGAAAGTAGAGAATGGTTTCAGAAAATAATTAGATTCATCGTTATTTTATGTTTCCAATGTAATTCCTGCCTCCGAAAAATTACTGATTTCTTTATAGCCGTTTAAGGAATAAAAACAATCTTTTCAGTCTTATTTTCGTTTTTTTTTTTTAATATTAAAAAAAAAAAAAAAAAAAAAAAAATAAAAAATAAAAAAAAAAAAAATAAATAAAAGCCAAACATTTTCCTATCTACACAGAATTATTTTTCCAGCTAGAAAAGTGAAATTACCAACTGATTTTATTTGGCGAACATTTTTTTATGCGTTGCATCTAGGGGCAAAAAAAAAAAAAAAAAGTTTTAAAATGTCGCTGTTGGAAATATTTTCAAATAAATTTAATATCAATATAATTGTTTAATGTTTATTTAATAACTATTTCAAATAGAACACTTCAAATAATTCTCTCGTTAAAAACATTAACTAACCGTGTGACATTCTAAATTTCGACCCGTTCTATTCTGTCCTGTTCCAAGAACTCCATTCCCCTGCCCTCACAGCTTCAGTTTTTATATAATACTGGCAAAAGTACCCGTCGTTGACTGGGTTCAAAAACAGCCTACAGAAAATGGACTGATTTATGAAAGTATGATAGGTTATGAAAAGGAAGGGTTGTAAAGAGAGCTTCGAATTTGGGGATATCAAAACCAAATTAAAATATGGCGGAAGTAAAAATAAAATAGATAAACCTCAATTTATTATACCATACCTGTTCACACTGAAACACTTATAATATTCTGTGGATCTATATTAAAAAATCTTGTTAAACTTCGTTACATATTTCCATTCTATGGAGGTCAGGTGCGAACGAACACTCCATAATTTTATTATACCATATTTCTTCAAACTGAAACATAATTATCAAAGTATACTTACGCAGATAGATATGAAAAGTCTTTAAAGTTTGTGCCTATTTCCATTCTATGGAGGCCAGGCGCGAACGCAGACCCCACAATTATTATACCACCCCTATTTAAGTTAAAACATACTTATCAAAGTATTATGTATATCTATATCAAAAACACTTGTAAACGTTTTTTTCAAATTTTTAAATTTCCATACTTTGTGGACCAGACGTGAACGCAGACCCCACAATTTTAATGAACCACCGTTCTGCCAAATCAAACATACCCATTCCTGTGTCTCGATACATCTATCATGAAATCAGTTTTTTTTAAATAGTCAACCGTATAGGAGCCTATTCGTGACCACACACAGCTTTATAATATATATATATAACGTTTTTTTTTTATGGAGGCAAAGCCTCACTGATCTGCAAATGCATATCAAACGAAGGGGGGATATTAAGAACCAAATTTTTATTACAAAAGACAAACGAAATCAACATTGATTTAATTGTTAAACAATCAAGCTTTATTTCTAATTTCTAATTTAAATACGAAAACAGAAGTTAAAATAATATCACGATGTAGGGACAATCACTCGATTCAATACAATATTTCTGTTGCCATGCAGACTTTATTGACAAAACGGTTGAATCAATTGATCTTTGAAAGTATAAAGAATACAATCGAAGAGTTCTCGTCATTGGTTCGGGCGAATAGAAAATTTGGTACTTGTGCAGTTTACGGACCGTGCTATTTATTTTTTTAATAGAATTTTCTAATTAAATTTTGTTTAAATTAAGTGAAAGTACAGATGAGTTAAATCATCTTAAATAACGTTATTTCAGCACAGATTGTAAACTGCACAAATACAGAAAAATTTCACTGAAAATAGTTTATGCCAACAACATTTAAAATCAACTCTGATTATGGATAAGTGCTTAAGTTAAATTGCTTGTGTGGACAAACTAAACCACTCACCTTTCAAAAGTTGAGTTTTAGGGTTATTCGGGTCTGTTTTTGAATGAATGTCATTTAAAATTGTCGCAGACAAGTAGTAATTATATTAAGACCTTATCTAATGAATTTTCCAATCATCGCCATTTTTCTCTGCTAACGATAATTTAAGTGAAAACAATTGGCGACCATTGGAAACTATTAGAGAATACATGGGATTAAAAAGGGCTTAATATCAAAAACTACGTGTCGGTGACAATTTTTGTGCAACTTTACTATAGTGCAACCAACTTTAATAGTCCAAATAAATCGTATTTTCGGACAAAGGCATTTCAGAAAAAAAAAACAATACGTACTTACGGGTCATGACGAAAATAGTATAGATCCCAAAATTTACGAAATGTCGTCCAGTAAAAGACGTGCTAGAGCTAATTTCCGAGAAAAATCAAAACATGTATCTTCGAGAAGAAGCAAGATGGCAGACTTGAAAGCAGTTATCTCCCTCCACCCCATATTTCAAGCATTGAAAGAGTTAATTTACAGTGAAATTGCAACTTTGAAAAATTGTTTTTACTTTTAATTATTTTTCTACTGGACCATTTTCCGTAACTTTGGGGATTTATACGAATTTCGACACGACACGAAACTACGTAATGCTTTTCTCTGAAATGTATTTTTTCGAAGACACTATGGTAAAGTTGCAGTTTTAAATATATTCGTTTAAAACAGACCCTAAAAATCAACTTTGGAAAGTTGAGTGTTTAATTGGCACTTAGACTAAAATAAGTTCTACATTTTTTCGAGTTTAACATTTTTTTTTAGGGAGTTAAATTACCAGTTCACATAAGAATTTATGTGTAATGACTTGTCTCAAATTGTATAGTAGATTTGTCGTTCACCGTTTGGGGGAGGGAAAAATTCATCGTTTAAGATGATCCTAATTTGATGTATTAAGATATACTTCAAACATGTTAAGAAAGAAACAGTTTATTGGTTATTCGGAATTTTAAACTATTGTTCCAAGGGAGGAAACTATTTTAGTAAAAACTGTAAGAAAGGTTTATTAATCTACTTTTATGTAACAAAGTTATAACATTTAAAAAATGCGACAATATTTTTAACATTCAATTGTAATGTTTTCAACTACTTTAGTAAAATAGAGTTACCTCCCTTAGAAAAATAGATTAAGATTCCGAATAAGGAGTTTATGTATGCAATATAATTGCAATAGCCAAGCCATTAAGTCGGGCGGGGGTGTTTGTATTGTTTGGGATAGGGGGTAATTAAAGCAAGAATTTAAAATGTGGAAAATTTCCCGCTAAGTTCACATTCGTGCTTAAATATCGAGGGTTCTTCTGCAGTCTAAAGCCCGTTTTTCCGTGAGCCTCGCTCGGCAACGCCCGGCGAACGACGGAAACCGCCGGATTATACAGAGTGAGTAAAAAGAGACGCGAGCGAACAAGTGGAAGAAAAATAGTAAAGCCAGTGTCATTGCGCTTAAAGCAACAAGCAAAATGAATTCCAGGCTGGATTTTATTTGTAACCTCCCATGTCAAGAACGGCTTTCAGAATAAATACCACCAACCTCGAAAGCCGTTCTTAACATGGGGAGGTTGGAGGTGTTTATACTATCCTGGGGCAGGTCGTAGAAAAACTTTCCATACGCAAAAAAAATAAAAAATTATATATTTGTTCACTTAAAGTTGCCATAAAAATAAAACGGTAAAAGTTATGAAATTACGGTACGTTGTTTTTTCATTGACATCCGTTCGCTCGATATCATCCGGCGGTTTCCGTCGTCCGTTGTCGAAACTTACGGAAAAACGGGCTTTAGACTGCAGAAGTACCATATCGAGTCTATGCATGTTTTATAGAGACCAACGAAAAAGTGGTTAAGAAACAAATATCACCGTGAGGTTTCAGATTTTTTTTTTTTTTTTTTTAGATATTTCTAGTTTAGCGAGTCTTGGAACGCCAAAATTGATATCTTTGTTTTAGTTATAAGCACTACTTTCGTTTCAAACTTAAACTTTAAAATTGGTAAAACGCCGAAAACTTATCTACGTAGGTGGATAATTTATTTTGCCGTTGATAAGATTTGTTATTTGTTTCTTGGTCACTTTTCGTTGTTTACTGTAGCACATACTAGAATCTTATGAGCAAATACTTTTAAAATGTTTATGAAAACAATTTGTGCATAGTGTATGTGGGGGGAAGGTTCGCTTTACAATATAAATACGGTATCTAAATGATCACTAATATGCAAACAAAGGAATTTATTTTCAGTTAAATGGCGACTCTTATGATCTTTAAATTAGAAACAGAAGATAATGAGGTTTGAAAAGAAAAAAAGCGGTGATTCGATATTTTTTCAAAATATTTAAGTGCTTGTCCAAAATCTCCCTTATGTTTAAATAATAAAAAAAAAAAAATGGAATTAATGGTCTCACCCACCATTTGGGATGGAGAAAGAATTCAAACTTGCAAGATTTGTAATGCCTACGAGTTCCCATTAACCGCTTCCTAATTATTTTTATAAAAATAAAACTTTTCGATCAATTTACAGGATTTTTTGCATACTATATTTTCTTGCAGTCATGATGGTACCTCATACGTATTTTTATTTTTTAATGTAAGGGGAATTCGAGACAAATACCCGAAATATTAAGGAAAGTTTTCCATGCCTAATAGATAAATACTAATTTGAAAAAAATACTGGTTTTTCTTCAAGTTGACCATATTCTATTCTGAACTGCTTCGGATGTTTACGCCAGGTCATCACATCAAAGTAATAATAGGTTCCTTGTTCCCACGTATCCATGATAGTGGTCGGGGAGATGCCGGGGACTCGTTCAAGCCACAGGTGCTCAGTTTTGTGGAAACGCCATCCTCTTTGGTAGAGCTCGCAAGCGGCCGCCATTTGTATAGCGTCGCCGGCGTAGATGTAGAAAAGGTAAAAGAGCAAATCGTCCGTGTAGACAGACAGTTTTATAGGCGGCAATTTTTGCTTGATGTAAGCATTCGTCAGATATTCGTTGGGCAGATTGCAATCAGTGTCCTGAGGGCGGCGTGAGAGTTTCGACCAAGGGTTGCCGAAAAACTCGAAAATCCGCTCGCTTTTATTAACGGGGAAATCGTCCCGACTCAATCCGTCCATAAGCAGGGAGCTGCCAGAAGGAATTTTGTCCGATTTTAGCATGTAAAGCAAAGAAAACACCCCAAATTGATCGGCAACCATTCCAGGCTTTAAATCATACGTTGTTCCGTCAACAGAGACTTTGGTAACTTGTGGCTGGTCACAAGTTAACGTATCTCCATTGTTACCGCTAGGGGGCGCCGCCGTTTCTTCATTCTCGTCAGAACTTCTTTCATCTATAAGGTGTATTAAGCTATTTCTGGCCGACCGCTGGTTTATAGTTACCTTGGTAGGCATCCACTTCTCCGTTGCGTATCCCTCGTTAGAACTACGTTTGGCCACTATTCGGTCGTGTTGACCCCATGTCCATAAAGATGGAGGACTAAGAGTAGCCAATGTATCTATGGGGAGATATTTGCCAGCACTCGAAACCGGGTTTAAATAATCTGCAACCAACGACTGGCCAGATTCTTGTCGGAGAGGGAAATCCACCTTCGTTTTTTTCAAATTATCTAAGAGATGTTCATTCACGGAATCGATCGTCTGGCCTTCTTGTTGAGGCCGCCGCACGAAATGTTTATAACCAGTGTCGTTACGCCAAGGGCTAGATGGTGGTTCGATCGCCACTTCACTTTCCGGGTGCCGAACGAACTCGTGCATCCCGTTGACAAAGTTGACCTTTTCATGCTTAGGGAGGTCGTGTATGTGGTGTCCGAAACCATCATGCGACGGGATGCATCCGATGTGACCAGTTGCTTGAACCTTAAAGTTGTCGGCGTTTGCGATTTGGG
Source organism: Euprymna scolopes (assembly GCF_053919585.1). Classification (NCBI taxonomy): domain Eukaryota; kingdom Metazoa; phylum Mollusca; class Cephalopoda; order Sepiida; family Sepiolidae; genus Euprymna; species Euprymna scolopes. The sequence continues at coordinate 157,756,486 of NC_136488.1, forward strand.
TTGCGTAGTTGCTTGCGGCAAAGTTGAATCTTGTGGAGGTGTTCTGAATGGAGACAGGGACAGTTATCTGGCTCGGGTTGCCAAACAATTGCTCGGAAAAAGCGCCATCTCGCGACGAGAGGCCAAGAAAATTGCCATTGTGGTGTTTGCTGCTTGTATTATCGGTTGTTTTTTTTAACCAGGGGTGAAACTCGGCAGAGTGCGGATTCATCTTTGATAGCCGATAAACACTACGGGTCATGTATAATGCTTAAATGAACGACATCTTTTTTTCCCCCCTTTCCTTTTTCTTTTTCTTTTTCTTTCTTTCTATTTTATAACTACCGTCCAAACTCTCATAGAATCAAAAAAAAAAAAAAAAAAAAATTTTTATTTTAAAGAAATTAACTTATTCAATTTGGTTGGTTGAATAACTTCTACAGATAAAGGGGGGGGGGGTTATTGAATACAATTAAATGGAATATTCTATTCGTTGCTTAAAGAGATTGTTTACGTTTCTGAAGATTTTGAGATGAGGATTATTTGGATTATTTGGACTAGAGGGAATGGTGGAAATTCCAGAGCGGACTTTTTCATATGTAATACATTGATGTTGGCATTCTGTGGATGTTCAGTGTAAATGGAGACGTCCTGATATTATTGTAGCTTTTTTTGTTAAAACTGCAAAAGTATTTATCTAAACTAGCAGGGACTCCCGGCAAAGCCCGGTCGTAAAATACGTTTAAATATGATATTTTAATTATTGCAGATTTCGAATATATTATTAGAGAATCAATTTTCTATCGATTTTTATATATTATAAAGTCGTGATTTAAATATATATATATATATATATATATATATATATATATATATATATATATATATACATATATATATATATATATATATATATATACAAGTTTCGTGGTTAAATGTTAAATTCTGAAAAAACAACATATAGAAAAAAGAACACATAGAAAAAACAACATATAGAAAAAAACAACATATAGAAAAAACAACATATAGAAAAAACAACATATAAAAAAACAACGTATAGAAAAAACAACATATAAAAAAACAACACATAGAAAAAACAACACATAGAAAAAAAACATATAGAAAAAAGAACACATAGAAAAAACAACATATAGAAAAAAACAACATATAGAAAAAACAACATATAGAAAAAACAACATATAAAAAAACAACGTATAGAAAAAACAACACATAGAAAAAACAACACATAGAAAAAAAACATATAGAAAAAACAACACATAGAAAAAACAACATATAGAAAAAAACAACATATAGAAAAGAACAACATATCGAAAAAACAACATATAGAAAAAACAACATATAGAAAAAACAACATATAGAAAAAACAACATATAGAAAAACAACACATAGAAAAAACAACATATAGAAAAAAAAACATATAGAAAAAACAACGTATAGAAAAAACAACATATAGAAAAAACAACATATAGAAAAAACAACATATAGAAAAAAACAACATATAGAAAAAACAACATATAGAAAAAAACAACATATAGAAAAAACAACATATAGAAAAAACAACATATAGAAAAAACAACATATAGAAAAAACAACGTATAGAAAAAACAACATATAGAAAAAACAACATATATAAAAAAACAACGTATAGAAAAAACAACATATAGAAAAAACAACATATAGAAAAAAACAACATATAGAAAAAAACAACATATAGAAAAAACAACATATAGAAAAAACAACATATAGAAAAAACAACATATAAAAAAACAACATATAGAAAAAACAACACATAGAAAAAACAACATATAGAAAAAACAACATATAAAAAAACAACATATAGAAAAAACAACACATAGAAAAAACAACATATAGAAAAAAAAACATATAGAAAAAACAACATATAGAAAAAAACAACATATAAAAAAAACAACATATAGAAAAAACAACGTATAGAAAAAACAACGTATAGAAAAAACAACATATAGAAAAAACAACATATAGAAAAAACAACATATTGAAAAAACAACATATAGAAAAAACAACATATAGAAAAAACAACATATAGAAAAAACAACACATAGAAAAAACAACATATAGAAAAAACAACATATAGAAAAAACAACATATAAAAAAACAACATATAGAAAAAACAACGTATAGAAAAAAACAACATATAGAAAAAACAACATATAGAAAAAACAACATATAGAAAAACAACACATAGAAAAAACAACATATAGAAAAAAACAACATATAGAAAAAACTACACATAGAAAAAACAACACATAGAAAAAACAACATATAGAAAAAAGAACACATAGAAAAAACAACATATAGAAAAAACAACATATAAAAAAACAACATATAGAAAAAACAACATATAAAAAAAACGACGTATAGAAAAAACAACATATAGAAAAAACAACATATAGAAAAAACAACATATAGAAAAACAACACAGAGAAAAAACAACATATAGAAAAAAACAACATATAGAAAAAACAACACATAGAAAAAACAACACATAGAAAAAACAACATATAGAAAAAAGAACACATAGAAAAACAACATATAGAAAAAAGAACACATAGAAAAAACAACATATAGAAAAAACAACACATAGAAAAAACAACATATAGAAAAAACAACATATAGAAAAAACAACACATAGAAAAAACAACATATAGAAAAAACAACATATAGAAAAAAACAACATATAGAAAAAACAACATATAGAAAAAACAACATATAGACAAAAAACATATATAAAAACAACACATAGAAAAAACAACATATAGAAAAAAACAACATATAGAAAAAACAACGTATAGAAAAAACAACATATAGAAAAAACAACACATAGAAAAAACAACACATAGAAAAAAGAACATATAGAAAAAAGAACATATAAAAAAACAACATATAGAAAAAACAACGTATAGAAAAAACAACATATAGAAAAAAACCATATAGAAAAAAAAAACATATAGAAAAAACAACGTATAGAAAAAACAACATATAGAAAAAACAACATATAGAAAAAACAACATATAGAAAAAACAACATATAGAAAAAACAACATATATAAAAAAACAACGTATAGAAAAAACAACATATAGAAAAAACAACATATAGAAAAAAACAACATATAGAAAAAAACAACATATAGAAAAAACAACATATAGAAAAAACAACATATAGAAAAAACAACATATAAAAAAACAACATATAGAAAAAACAACACATAGAAAAAACAACATATAGAAAAAACAACATATAAAAAAACAACATATAGAAAAAACAACACATAGAAAAAACAACATATAGAAAAAAAAAACATATAGAAAAAACAACATATAGAAAAAAACAACATATAAAAAAAACAACATATAGAAAAAACAACGTATAGAAAAAACAACGTATAGAAAAAACAACATATAGAAAAAACAACATATAGAAAAAACAACATATAGAAAAAACAACATATTGAAAAAACAACATATAGAAAAAACAACATATAGAAAAAACAACATATAGAAAAAACAACACATAGAAAAAACAACATATAGAAAAAACAACATATAGAAAAAACAACATATAAAAAAACAACATATAGAAAAAACAACGTATAGAAAAAAACAACATATAGAAAAAACAACATATAGAAAAAACAACATATAGAAAAACAACACATAGAAAAAACAACATATAGAAAAAAACAACATATAGAAAAAACAACACATAGAAAAAACAACACATAGAAAAAACAACATATAGAAAAAAGAACACATAGAAAAAACAACATATAGAAAAAACAACATATAAAAAAACAACATATAGAAAAAACAACATATAAAAAAAAACGACGTATAGAAAAAACAACATATAGAAAAAACAACATATAGAAAAAACAACATATAGAAAAACAACACATAGAAAAAACAACATATAGAAAAAAACAACATATAGAAAAAACAACACATAGAAAAAACAACACATAGAAAAAACAACATATAGAAAAAAGAACACATAGAAAAAACAACATATAGAAAAAAGAACACATAGAAAAAACAACATATAGAAAAAACAACACATAGAAAAAACAACATATAGAAAAAACAACATATAGAAAAAACAACACATAGAAAAAACAACATATAGAAAAAACAACATATAGAAAAAAACAACATATAGAAAAAACAACATATAGAAAAAACAACATATAGACAAAAAACATATAGAAAAACAACACATAGAAAAAACAACATATAGAAAAAAACAACATATAGAAAAAACAACGTATAGAAAAAACAACATATAGAAAAAACAACACATAGAAAAAACAACACATAGAAAAAAGAACATATAGAAAAAAGAACATATAAAAAAACAACATATAGAAAAAACAACGTATAGAAAAAACAACATATAGAAAAAACAACATATAGAAAAAACAACATATAGAAAAAACAACATATAGAAAAAACAACGTATAGAAAAAAACAACATATAGAAAAAACAACATATAGAAAAACAACACATAGAAAAAACAACATATAGAAAAAAACAACATATAGAAAAAACAACACATAGAAAAAACAACACATAGAAAAAACAACACATAGAAAAAACAACATATAAAAAAAAGAACACATAGAAAAAACAACATATAGAAAAAACAACATATAAAAAAACAACATATAGAAAAAACAACGGATAGAAAAAAACAACATATAGAAAAAACAACATATAGAAAAAACAACATATAGAAAAACAACACATAGAAAAAACAACATATAGAAAAAAACAACATATAGAAAAAACAACACATAGAAAAAACAACACATAGAAAAAACAACATATAGAAAAAACAACACATAGAAAAAACAACATACAGAAAAAAACAACATATAAAAAAAACAACATATAGAAAAAACAACGTATAGAAAAAACAACGTATAGAAAAAACAACATATAGAAAAAACAACACATAGAAAAAACAACACATAGAAAAAACAACATATAGAAAAAACAACATATAGAAAAAACAACACATAGAAAAAACAACATATAGAAAAAACAACATATAGAAAAAAACAACATATAGAAAAAACAACATATAGAAAAAACAACATATAGACAAAAAACATATAGAAAAACAACACATAGAAAAAACAACGTATAGAAAAAAACAACATATAGAAAAAACAACGTATAGAAAAAACAACATATAGAAAAAACAACACATAGAAAAAACAACACATAGAAAAAAGAACATATAGAAAAAAGAACATATAAAAAAACAACATATAGAAAAAACAACGTATAGAAAAAACAACATATAGAAAAAACAACATATAGAAAAAACAACATATAGAAAAAACAACATATAGAAAAACAACACATAGAAAAAACAACATATAGAAAAACAACACATAGAAAAAACAACACATAGAAAAAACAACATATAAAAAAACAACATATAGAAAAAACAACGTATAGAAAAAACAACATATAGAAAAAACAACATATAGAAAAAACAACATATAGAAAAACAACACATAGAAAAAACAACATATAGAAAAAAACAACATATAGAAAAAACAACACATAGAAAAAACAACACATAGAAAAAACAACATATAGAAAAAAGAACACATAGAAAAAACAACATATAGAAAAAAGAACACATAGAAAAAACAACATATAGAAAAAACAACACATAGAAAAAACAACATATAGAAAAAACAACATATAGAAAAAACAACATATAGAAAAAACAACACATAGAAAAAACAACATATAGAAAAAACAACATATAGAAAAAAACAACATATAGAAAAAACAACACATAGAAAAAACAACATATAGAAAAAACAACATATAAAAAAACAACATATAGAAAATCAACACATAGAAAAAACAACATATAGAAAAAAACAACATATAGAAAAAACAACGTATCGAAAAAAAACATATAGAAAAAACAACATATAGAAAAAACAACACATAGAAAAAACAACACATAGAAAAAACAACATATAGAAAACACAACATATAGAAAAAAACAACATATAGAAAAAACAACACATAGAAAAAACAACATATAGAAAAAACAACATATAAAAAAACAACATATAGAAAATCAACACATAGAAAAAACAACATATAGAAAAAAACAACATGTAGAAAAAACAACGTATCGAAAAAAAAACATATAGAAAAAACAACATATAGAAAAAAACAACATATAGAAAAAACAACATATAGAAAAAACAACACATAGAAAAAACAACACATAGAAAAAACAACATATAGAAAAAACAACATATAGAAAAAACAACATATAGAAAAAAACAACGTACAGAAAAAACAACATATAGAAAAAACAACATATAGAAAAAACAACATATAGAAAAAACAACATATAGAAAAACAACATATAGAAAAAACAACATATAGAAAAACAACATATAGAAAAACAACACATAGAAAAAACAACACATAGAAAAAACAACATATAAAAAAACAACATATAGAAAAAACAACGTATAGAAAAAACAACATATAGAAAAAACAACATATAGAAAAAACAACATATAGAAAAACAACACATAGAAAAAACAACATATAGAAAAAAACAACACATAGAAAAAACAACACATAGAAAAAACAACACATAGAAAAAACAACATATAGAAAAAAGAACACATAGAAAAAACAACATATAGAAAAAAGAACACATAGAAAAAACAACATATAGAAAAAACAACACATAGAAAAAACAACATATAGAAAAAACAACATATAGAAAAAACAACATATAGAAAAAACAACATATAGAAAAAACAACACATAGAAAAAACAACATATAGAAAAAACAACATATAGAAAAAAACAACATATAGAAAAAACAACACATAGAAAAAACAACATATAGAAAAAACAACATATAAAAAAACAACATATAGAAAATCAACACATAGAAAAAACAACATATAGAAAAAAACAACATATAGAAAAAACAACGTATCGAAAAAAAACATATAGAAAAAACAACATATAGAAAAAACAACACATAGAAAAAACAACACATAGAAAAAACAACATATAGAAAAAACAACATATAGAAAAAAACAACATATAGAAAAAACAACACATAGAAAAAACAACATATAGAAAAAACAACATATAAAAAAACAACATATAGAAAATCAACACATAGAAAAAACAACATATAGAAAAAAACAACATGTAGAAAAAACAACGTATCGAAAAAAAAACATATAGAAAAAACAACATATAGAAAAAAACAACATATAGAAAAAACAACATATAGAAAAAACAACACATAGAAAAAACAACACATAGAAAAAACAACATATAGAAAAAACAACATATAGAAAAAACAACATATAGAAAAAAACAACGTATAGAAAAAACAACATATAGAAAAAACAACATATAGAAAAAACAACATATAGAAAAAACAACATATAGAAAAACAACATATAGAAAAAACAACATATAGAAAAACAACATATAGAAAAACAACACATAGAAAAAACAACACATAGAAAAAACAACATATAAAAAAACAACATATAGAAAAAACAACGTATAGAAAAAACAACATATAGAAAAAACAACATATAGAAAAAACAACATATAGAAAAACAACACATAGAAAAAACAACATATAGAAAAAAACAACACATAGAAAAAACAACACATAGAAAAAACAACACATAGAAAAAACAACATATAGAAAAAAGAACACATAGAAAAAACAACATATAGAAAAAAGAACACATAGAAAAAACAACATATAGAAAAAACAACACATAGAAAAAACAACATATAGAAAAAACAACATATAGAAAAAACAACATATAGAAAAAACAACACATAGAAAAAACAACATATAGAAAAAACAACATATAGAAAAAAACAACATATAGAAAAAACAACACATAGAAAAAACAACATATAGAAAAAACAACATATAAAAAAACAACATATAGAAAAACAACACATAGAAAAAACAACATATAGAAAAAACAACATATAGAAAAAACAACGTATCGAAAAAAAAACATATAGAAAAAACAACATATAGAAAAAAACAACATATAGAAAAAACAACATATAGAAAAAACAACATATAGAAAAAACAACATATAGAAAAACAACATATAGAAAAAAACAACGTATAGAAAAAACAACGTATAGAAAAACAACATATAGAAAAAACAACATATAGAAAAACAACATATAGAAAAAACAACATATAGAAAAAACAACGTATAGAAAAAACAACGTATAGAAAAAACAACATATAGAAAAAACAACGTATAGAAAAAACAACATATAGAAAAAACAACATATAGAAAAAACAACATATAGAAAAAACAACATATAGAAAAAACAACGTATAGAAAAAACAACATATAGAAAAAACAACGTATAGAAAAAACAACGTATAGAAAAAACAACATATAGAAAAAACAACGTATAGAAAAACAACGTATAGAAAAACAACATATAGAAAAAACAACGTATAGAAAAAACAACGTATAGAAAAAACAACGTATAGAAAAAAACAACGTATAGAAAAAACAACATATAGAAAAAACAACGTATAGAAAAACAACGTATAGAAAAACAACATATAGAAAAAACAACATATAGAAAAAACAACATATAGAAAAAACAACGTATAGAGACATAAATTCTTAAATCGAATAAATGTTCTTATATGTTGTTTTTTTCAGAATTTCAGAATTTAAAATTTAACCACGAAACTTATATATTGCTCTATTTTTAAATATTGAGCTTTTCCTTTTTGGCTAGGATCACCTTGAAAGTATTACTAGTAAAATCTATCAGGATTTTTCATCTGAATTCTATCAGTATCTTATCTCGCTTACACCCCCCCACACATATATATATATATATATATATATATATATATATATATATATATATAGCTTGAGTTCCTCCAACTATAATCGAAGCTGAAACCAAAACTTATGAAGAATTCTTGGTAACATTATTTATTACATAAAATGGCGGATCATAACAATTAAACGACAGTCGCTCAGAAAAAAAAGGATGTAAGCGTGACACACAAAATAAAACACACACTATCGCATTTAAATATAGATTCTTCGGGCTACTGATCTTATCTTGAATGTTGTTTTCACAACGTTTCAGTCGATGTACCCTCCGACCTTCTTCAGGTGTATCTTATCGAACGCAGAAATTTTTTGTTGAATTCTGGAATCTGCATTGAATTTCGAATGAAACCCTTTATTTAATTAACGAGGGTAGAATGCTCTCGTTCCGTCAGCCATGACTGGATAGAGGTTCGAAACAATTCATAATTGTGTATTTGAGGGCCGCCCGGACTGAGGATTGAACTTTCAATCTCCAGAAGTGTAATTTTTCCAAATCAGTTTTTTACTAAGTACTCAATCCACTGCGTCACAGATACTCGTGCAAGATACAATTGCAAAAATACAATTGCGAATTATTTAGGGCTTCTACCCAGTCATGACTGACAAAACGAGAGCATGCTACTCTCATGGATTAAATTAAAGAAACTTCTGTATAATGTACATACCCGTGACGGAAAAAAAAATCATATTCCAAGAAATCGAATTGATCAAGTAATTTTACTTTTAAAAAAGAAAAAAAAATACGAGCAGCCAAGGAGTGATGGTCTCGTTCGTCATTTAAAAAAAAAAAAAAAAAAAAAAAAAAGGTGATAAAAATAATTCAAATTTGCGAGATTTGTTGTAATGCCGACGAATTCTTATCAATCGCTCCCAAATTATTTTTTTATAAAATGCTACCCTTGTGGATTAAATAAAAGGTTCCGTTCGAAATTCCGTGCAGATTCTCGAGTTCGACAGAAAGATTCCCGAGTACAAGATACAGTTGAAGAAGATCGGAGATTACATCGACCGAAACGTTACGAAAATAACATCCAAGATTAGAAGAATGCAAATGATACGAAAGGAATTAGCGCTTGTGCAAAATAACCATCTAAGAATTTCAATAGCGACAGAGATTTTCGAGTCACAATGAACACAGTTTCCCGAACGCTCGAGAAAAAAAAAGTATTTATTTTTTTACCAGCAATTTATTGTGTACTAGCTGGATGCCCGGCGTTGCCCGATCGTATAATTTGCATAAAACATGATATTTTAATTTATCCAGATTGCGTATGTATTATTATAGAATAAATCCTCTTTTGAATTACAGCGACCGATAACACAACAACGCTATATATATATATATATATATATATATATATATATATATATATATATATATATATATATATATAAAGAAGAATTTTTGCAGGGGAATATTTTTACGTTAAACCAGCCAAGGTTGCACAGGTGTAACGTAAAATATTCCCCTGAAAAATTATTTTTTATCCATGAGAGAAAAAAAACTATTTTTAAGATCGTTTTTTTTTTTTTCGATTTTCGATACTTTTTGGATGAATTTCTGTACAAAACATATCTAAGAACACTACCAGATATATAAATTACCTTCGTGTGAAATTTACAAAAGATAGGCTCAGCCGTTTCGAGAAACTCTCTTTCTCTCTCTCTCACGCACACATAAAGCGACTTTATATAATAGTAGAGATAGAGATATTTCTTGATTGCTCAAAATCAGACAATGTTACGAAAAGCGTTCTAAAAGTAATGCCTCCTGCTTTAATTCCACCTGAATGGATCAGAGGGGATTACAAATTGCATTGTTATAATGACTGAATTTATGCATTCATGGCCTGAAAGTTTCATTTCTCTGTTGAAGTGTAAGATTCTAAGAAAGAACCCCCTGCCATGGACGTGTGTCAGAAGCAGAGAGGCGTCATTGAATTCGTGACAAAAGTTCATTGAGAATGATGGTGACTATGTAGTAAAATAAATATTGGAGCACAAAAGGTCTCTTGTTTTAATGGTACCACTCCTGTCTTCGGAACTCTTCAACTCATTGAGTTAAGAAATAGAAAGCTTTACTTTTGGAACGACCCTCGTCTTGTTTTTTAATTGGTTTTTGTGGGAGTAGAGAGACTGAATATGCAAGTTGGAGACCAATAAACTTTTCAAAATCTTATTTTATTTATTAATAGCAGACCTCCCAGCGTTGCCCGGTCGTGAAATACGCTTAAATATGATATTTTAATTCATGCAGATTTTATTACTACAGAACCAATAATCAATTTAATATTATTATATTATTATTATTTACTTCTTTTTTTAAACTCCTGTTCACCCCTTACAAAGCATATCGCCACTTGGACATAAAGAGCTACTATTTGGGGGCATGTCTAGGAAGATTAACAAGATATTTGCTTATGTCACATTTAAACTTCTGCATATCAGTACAGTCAGAAAAGCAGGTAGTAGGAAGGGAATTCCAAAGTCTAGCTGTTCGAGGGAAGAAACTATTAGAATAGAAAGCTTCCTCGCATTTAGTGAAGAGATGAGATCTTATTGCTGTTGGGGATATATACGTCGAGGGGGTACAAGTGAAACAAGTTCATCAGAACGCATTCCATTAAAATATTTTTAAAACAGGCACAGTGATAAAACGTTGCAGCGATGAGACAGGGGCTGGAGCTTAGTTGATAAAGTGGGACCGATTAAATTGACAAATCTTTTTTGGACTTTATCTAAGAGTGAAAGACTAGTGGTCGATACTTTTGAAATCACTACTATTTATTGGGTACAATATAATAATCAATACATTATTGGCTCTATAATAATACTAGCATTTCAGCCCGGCGTTGCCCGGGTGTTTGGAGGTGTATGCTGAGCAAAAAAAGGGTCAATTTTTTAAACTTTGACCACTATTATGACACCTTAACATTTATTGTTTTGGGCTCAAATCAAGTTATTAAGTTAGATCCATGTCCAAGGAACCTATATCTAAAATTTCAAGTGTTTAGACCCAAAATTGTCGGAGGAGTTTGGTAGAGTTCTCAAAAATCAAATCGTTGAACTTTGACCCCTTAATCGCCAAATTTCTGGCCGAAAATTGATCACATCGATTTTCCCAAACGCTCAGTGCCCTGTATATCAAATTTCGAGTCTGTAGATTAAAAATTGACAGAGTTATTGCGTAGGGAAATGTAAACAGATACACACACACATACACACACACGTTCACTTATATATATATATATATATATATATATATATATATATATATATATATATATATATAGATAGATAGATAGATAGAAATCTGAAATCTGCATAAATTAAAATATCATATTTAAGCGTATTTTACAACCGGGCAACGCCAGGCGACCTGCTCGTAATATACGTAGAATAAGAAGGCTGCGATTTTGTTGAAAAAAAAGAAAAGAAAAGAAAGATTGGTGATATTCTTTATCGGAAATCAGGTAGAAATCAGAAATCTGCGACAGTAAATCGGTCAAAGAGTCAGATGTTCCAAATATTTGTCTCCAAAATTTATCGTTTGCAGGTCTCAGCAAATTCTAGAATTTTTCGCCGAAACTCGGGAATCCCTGCTTCATTCTTAGATGACTATTCTGCATTTGTACGGATAGTTTTATTTCTTTTAAAATTTAAAAAAAAATGGGGGATCAAGTAAACTATATATCTTACTAGCGGGGGATACCCGACGTTGCCCGGCGTTGCCCTGGTTTTTAGAGGCGTGTGTGGTTGGGTGGTGGTAAAATGAAAACAAAGCGAAGTCATAACCCTGTTAAATATGATAAAAACAATGTTAAAACTATTAAAAAAAAATCGTGTATAAAAACAATTAAAAAATGAATGTGATGAAATAGGAACAGTCTGACGGTGCCCATGTGTTTGAAAAATCCCAAAAATGTTTGAAAGGAAGAGGGGTTCGAACTCGAATCATTGAGGCGAAAGCACAAAAAAAAAACGTGATGAATTAACTAAAAAGTGAATTAGGTCAAATATTAATTCCGCAGTGAAGTTTGTTTTGGTTTAGTTTCAGTAGTCACATCACAGTCGAATTCGAAATGAATGTTTTTGTTTTCTCGAATTCTAAATGAATTTATTTGTTTTAATTTAAGTGTAATGCAAGTGAATTCACGATATCGTTGTGTTCTAATCTTTGTGTAAAAATAAATGTTGAGTTGAAAGTACTAATAAAGAAAGTTCATAGTTAGATTTCACGGTTAGAGTCGTTAAAACCGAAAGTAAAATCCGGTTAGTCTCGCAGATTGCGTCTTACACTAACGAAAAAAAGGCAAAAAGAAAACAATAGTAGTAATCGCGTTTTCGCGGGGTTTGTTGTATTTCTATTTTATTATGGAAAAAACAGAAAGCATAAATCATGGATAAAAGATAAAAAAACCAAAACAAAACAAAAAAAAACGGCATAAGTAACCTTGTACGATTCCAAACCGGTGTGTTTTCTCGTAGTGTTCCTTGTGAACGCATCTGCTGCGGTGTAAATGTTATTTCAAATTTATACCCTGTTATTAAAAGTTTTGAATAATCTTCCAATAGGTTCTAATGCGACCTTTCCCCTTTTTTATCCCCCGTTTTTTATCCCCTTTCTATACTCTTTTTTTTTAGAGAGATCTCGCAACTTTTTATAACCTTTTTATACTCTTTTTGAAGAGCTCCATTTTTCCTTTTCAATTTCTCTCTAATCTTTCCCATTTTCTTTTTGGCGTCGAGAGGTTCTAGGTCGCCCGAGGAAGTCTCTTTGACTGAAACAGATGGCCATTTGTAGCGACCATATGTAACTGTTTACCCTCAAATAATAATAATAATAATAATAATAATAATAATAATAATAATAATAATAATAATATATGCATATACATACATATATATACATACATATATATATATATATATATATATATATATATATATATATAATTATTTACTTAGTTAAATAACGAGAGGGGGGTTGTAAGAGTTGTAGATACTATATAAAATAAGAACTAAGGTAAAAAAAAAAACAGTGAGAGGTTGCGAATGACAGAAACTTAATAAGACGTGGGAAAATTATAATTAATTAAAATTTAAGTATTTGGAATGAAATGTTTTTCAAACATAAAAAAAAGAAGAGAAATATTTTAATATATATTTTGTATAATTAAAATATATCGTAAGAAATCCTTAGGTTAACTCCCGTTTACAACAACAACAACAACAACAACAACAACAACACAAATAATGTGGACAAAGAGACGAAGCAGTACACCACATAATAAGTGAATGCAACAAAGTAGCCCTAAAAGGTGCTAGAACAGGTACGACTGTGTGGGGAAGCACTGCAAATGCAAATGACTGCATTTTGAACAAGCAGACAAATTGTACAGGCATAAACCGGAAGTGCTGGAAAATTAAAAAAAACACACAAAATCCTTTGTGATATGGAGGTACAAACAGATAAACTCAACTAAGCAAGGACGTCATAATAAATAACAAGAAGGAAACACATTGACAAGTTGTAGATTTTGCCATTCCAGCAGACCACAGGGTGAAGATCAAAGAGACGGAAAAAAACGAAGCAAATATGCAGAAATAGAAAAAGAATATGGAACATAAAGAATATCAATAAAATACCAATAATCGGAGAAGCACAAGGAATAATCCCAAAAAACTTGGAAAAAAGAATCGGAATCAAGGCGAAGACTGATACTATACAATCGAAAAGAATGCTATAATATCTGAAGGAAAACCCTCATATATATATATATATATATATATATATATATATATATATATTATTTACTATAATAATTACTAAATGCCTACAGACACTAGTGTTTCATCCTTTCCGTAATCATCAACGCAGAGTGTCTCGATTAACGCCAGTCGAGAGATTCGAACCCCGGCAACGGAAGTCATGTCTGGTTTCATTAGCAAGGACCCGAACCATTCGGCTACCGTCAACCGCGAGAGATACGGTTGAAAGTTAAGCATTTATTCTTATTAAATGCTTTTAACGTCACTCAGAGTGATCTAATCATTATATGACGATCTGCGTATATGAGCTAAGTTGACCGACTTTATTAGAACTGAAAGTGCTCAACGATAAGAAACAAGTTTCTTAAAGGGACTGACATGATTATTTACTATAATAATGATTAAATAATCACATCGGTAATTAGTAACACTTTTATTTTTATTTGACTAGCATCAACGGACGCTAAACGCCAACGGAGCACAATTGCGGGACAAAACGTTTATCTCCAAATGATCGTGCTTATTCTCGTGAAAACAAAAGCGGTAGAAATTTTTACTAAAGACGAACGAAAGACGAACGTATTCAAAAATAAAAACGAACAGACGCAAGAATGCCACTTTCTCCCGGCGCGCCGAGTGGGAAGTCACAGAATCTCAGTGCCAGCTCAGCTGAAGAATGCCAACCATGCCACCAGAAGCACATTTAGATTTAGATGTGTGGCTGTCTTACGGTTGTTGTTGTTGTTGTTGTTGTTGTTGTTGTTGTTCTTCTTCTTCTTCTTCTTCTTCTTCTTCTTCTTCTTCTTCTTCCACGCTTAAACCGAAAGTCTAGTTGAGCAGGCATGAATTACTAAGAATTTTTGGCGGGACCGAAATTGTGCTGTATAATATGGCGGCTAGAAGTGTAGGAATTTCTTCACCAATAAAAGAGAGCTAAATGAACTCTGAATGCAATTGTTAAACGAGACACACTTACTTTATATAAGAAATCCAGTACTAATTTTACATAAGAAATTCGGTACTGTTTTGCTTTGTAGAACGCTGCGTTCAGCGTGACCACATTTTGTAAATGCTTATCAAATAATTCTGTCTTTTGTTTAAAGCAGTTCATAAAAGAATGATGGGAAAATAACCTAATTAAGTTGTCGCGAGGTTAACACATCGCGTATACTAAACTTTTTATTGAACACCGCATCGTCACAAAGGGCGGCAACTTGTTACCCTGAAAGTCACCTCTCCCTTTCTTACAAGAACGCCAAGATAGGAGGCGGAAGGAAAAAAGTATCGTGTGAAATGTTCAACAGTACAATTTCTAACAGAAGATGTTATGTTGGTGACTCCTTCTTTACTGTGTGCTCCTTTAAAGAGTGTCTGTCACAAGGATATTATACCGAAGCAAGCGTTGCCCAATCTCTAGCATCATATTACAGCTAACAAGAAACTTTTTGTGGCGCCATTAATACATTGTAACCAACTATTTTTCTAAAACTAACCGAATGATAATTTGTAAGATAGTAAATTAATGACAACGGGAAGATCAGAAGTTAATCCTCGGAATCAGATCTGAATAGGCTTATAGTTTTTTTTTTTTTTGTAAACTTTAATGAAATTAAACGCATTATATCGATCGAGAGAACGGAAGTTAAATTGATGTAATAAAATCATATTATGAAACTTTTCTTTAATATTAAGGAAAGAAAATAATTGTAGATACTATCAGTTAGTGCGTTTGTTTATTAAAAACAAAAATGGTGGCCATTTTAATTTAAATTTGATGTTTATAATAAAAATGGACACCTTTTAATTGAAATTTGATGCTAATAACAAAAATGGCGTTCCTTTTAATTGAAATTTGATGCTAATAACAAAAATGGCGTTCCTTTTAATTGAAATTTGATGCTAATAACAAAAATGGCGATGCTGATAACAAAAATGAACCCCTTTTAATTTAAATTTGATGCGAATAACAGAAATGGACCCCTTTTAATTTAATTTTGATGCTAATAACAAAAATTGACCCCTTTTAATTTAAATTTGAGGCTAATAACAAAAATGGCGTTCCTTTTAATTTAAATTTGATGCTAATAACAAAAATGGCGTTCCTTTTAATTGAAATTTGATGCTAATAACAAAAATGGCGTTCCTTTTAATTGAAATTTGATGCTAATAACAAAAATGGTGTTCCTTTTAATTTAAATTTGATGCTAATAACAAAAATGGCGTTCCTTTTAATTGAAATTTGATGCTAATAACAAAAATGGTGTTCTTTTAATTTAAATCTTACCCTTTTAATTAAATTTTGATGCTAATAAAAAAAATTGACCCCTTTTAATTTAAATTTGAGGCTAATAACAAAAATGGCATCCATTTTAATTGAAATTTGATGCTGATAATAAAGATCGTATCCAGCTGAAAAATAAAATAAACTCGAATAAAATATTTTCTGAAAGGAATTGAATCGTAATTAATTCTTCTTCATAACTACCTATTCACACATTGAATTTGTATGAGAGATTGCATCAATCACAAAATTTGAGAACCCGACTTACTTCACTTTGTTGTATGGACATCTTCATCAGACTTACTAGCAGATGCACCCGGCGTTGCCCGGTATAAAATATCACGTTAAATTCCTTAAGAAAAAAAAAAGTAAAAAAACAAAAAACAAAAACAAAAACGAAAAGCAACTGAGACATGTGTATGTGAGGGTTTTTTTTTCTTAACATTCATTGTTTGTAAGTAAAACAAAAATACTCGAGCTGATGTCGAAAACGAAACCTAAAGACAGTAAGCCAAGTACAATAACAATCAGTCCAGTTTGTTACCATTTTAAAGAGTGTTTTCAAACCTACTTATTCTTAACATAAAGAAGCTGCCATTTAGCGATTCGCGCATGCGCAGTCGTGGAACAGTTAAGTAACAGATAAAAATCCAATGACTTCAAGTACCAATTTTCCAAATTTGACTCTTTTTTCCGGATGAAACGGATTAAAAAGTTTTCGACGTGTCTGAATGCCCTAAATACCAAATTTCAAGTCTGTAGATCAAAAATTCGTTGAGTATATATGTTGAGAAGTATCCTCACACACGAACACATTCTTACTTTTATAGATATAGAGATAAGATTTCTCTCCAGATTAAAAAGAAATGAGAATCAATGATTGAGTCTGGAAACGCATATTCTTCACTTGGCATTATTTTAAAACGATTTACGAGAATATCATCGATAATGAATAGGTTTTATTTTCTATACATTTTAAAAACATTTATTTACATTATTTTCTTTCATTTTGCTGTATTTCAATGTCATATTGGGCCGAGTTAAACATGGTAGTTAACGAGAGCCGTAGAATATTTCAGTGACACCTTAAAGGTCAGAGATGACTGCAGGCGGAAGTCAATGAAAGCATGTGACTTTCGGCTAAAGAGTTCCTGTATCTTTGGCTGGCGAAATTCCAAGCAGAAAAGACGTGTCTGTGTACTGCCCGCAATATGGAGATGGGAAGGAGCACAATGTGGCATAGTGTAGCAGAACTAATTATCCGCCTGTCTATCTGTCTTTCATTCTATCTCACGCGCATGCAAGTATCCTGCTTCTTTCTTTTTTATGTGGCCGTCTTTCGTTTTAGATGAATTTGTTTTTATAAACTTCGGCGTCCAAGTAAGTTTATCACCAAGCGAAAACAACGAGTTCACGACGACGACGACGACGACGACGACGACGACGACGACGCGGGTGTATAATGATTTATTTATATAGCAGTAAGTGAAAATACAACAACATGGCAATACTATTATAAAGGTACTAAGCAACATTTTTTCCGATATAAAGTTGAAGAGAATCTACACAAACACGTTGTACCAACGCGAGTTTGCTAGCTGGGTTCTGCAGTTAAAGGATTTCCCCCTCAGCATCAAAGCTACAGAGCCTAAGCAAATTTTTTATGTTTTTTCCCCTCTTGATTGCGCTATGTCGCTGGTCCTGTGTAGTTATATGGAGTCTATCCGTCTTCTTTCTTTGAAGGATTAGTTTATTAATAATCGCCGGAGGCGCCCCTACTAGGGAATGCTGACGAGTTTTTTTTTTTTTTTTTTTTTTTTGCAGGCTAGAGTGGTCTTCCTCTAGGGTGCTGGCTCTTCAATACCACTTTCTGACCCTTGTGTCACATCTTCCCGCCATTGTGGCGGGGTGAGGTGAGATAAATAACTCTTATGGTTTCGGTTAAGTGATAGGTAGAACTCGAAAATGCCTGAAAGATGTGTGGGAAAAGCGAGATGAGAAACTTGATCATTTAAGGTGGAAAGCTAATGATTTATCATTGAGTTATTTTTCGACCTTCTAAGAAGAGGTGCATTAGTAAAACTCGGCAAGAAGGCGTCGCAGGGACTAACGTGGTATCGAGAGGACGAAAAATGATCATGAGAGATAGCTGTGAGAGCAGCAGGGAAACTAGGGTCGAGTGGGTGTGCAGAATACGAAAAGACATTGCATTCACACAGATAATACACGTCACACGTTTCTATTTCTATTTTGTTCCTTACGCAAATACACCGTTCAGTTATACAAGTGTGTTACTTACGCAAGTTGTAAAAATGCATCAAATTACATCGTCGGTGATGTTGTATGTCTGGGATCGTCAGGTGTAACGGGTCTTCAATCACATTCCGCGTCAGCCGACATTTTGGCATATTGGCTTTAATAGATGGTGGAATGACAGAAATGCTAGCACGAATCATTGAAATGATAAACCATAATCAGATACACACATACGCGCACACAAGCGCACACATGCTCACACACACATAAACACACGCAAACACGTGCAAACACGTGCGCACATACACTCACAAGCACACACGCTCACACACGCACACAGACGAACACATACATACACAAGTACACGTGCACACACGCTCATACATACAAGTACACATACACACAAAACATATACACACACGCTCACACAAACACATACACACACGCTCTCACACACAACACATACATACACAGTCATATACATACGTAATGTGGTCGTTACATTTTAACACAGACTCGACGTTATATATGAAAGACTCGCAAAGAAACAATGGAAAGAAATTTGACACGATTTTTTTTTTTAGTTTAAAGAAAATGCATTTATTAACGGTCGTTTCATCGCTAAACCATTGACATGTAATTTTCCAAACTAGTGACAATATAAGTGAATACCTGCTTTTCGTCTTAGGGATCAGTTAACAGTTTCTCAGTTCGCAGCTATAACCAGCTACTATGTAAGTAATTCGTTTAACATTTCACGGTTTCCCTAAAATCTAACAAAAGTTTGGAAGATTAGCGCATCTCACATCTTGTTTAAAGTTCTTGTCGTCCCCCACGTGCTTAAAAGTCCTGTCATGCCGCCACATGCTTAAATGTCTCTCACCAACACATGCTTCCAATCCGCTGTCGCTGTCGCTGCCATGTTCTTTATTTTTCTCTACCGGTTTTTCTTTCCTTCCTTCCTCCTCCTCCCCCGCTGTTACGTTACCTCGCACCACGGCTTGGTCATTTGCATACGTGAGAGATCGCTACTGTTACATACGTGTCAGTGGCTTCATTACGCACCCACATACTCACACACACATACACATACACACACGCGCGCGCAGATACAAAAACACACACACAGATATCACACAGTGGGACCCGAAAATCGATAATTATTTTTCCAAATCTTTGAAACAAGCATGACAAAGACAGTCAAGTGTTTCATACTTATTTATCTATAAGTGGTGCATAAACACCTAACAATAACTTTATGTAAGGGGAAAATCCAAGAAGGAAGCGAGTAACTAGCATTAATGGGAAAGGATAAAATAAAAAATCGAAACATTGAAGCCGGAAAACTGCATGTCTTTTAATTATTTTCAACTGCGCTATCTACACAAGGGCAGATAACTCATTCAAATTTGTACTAATTCTAATCTCTGCGATGAACATAGTTTACTTGTAAAGTTTAACTGAATCTGAACATATTAAAATCTTGGGAGTCTCTAAAGTAAAAATGAAAATTAGTTGTTTTTTTTTAAAATAAATTTTCACCCTAAATAAGGCACAGTGCCACTTTGAAGTAGGCGACTACTATGGGGAATATAAGTTGCAGGGGCATTATGAACGAAGATTAGTAGCAAGATGTTTGTTCACATTACACTTGACATTCTGCATGCTAGTACAGATCTCGGAAGGGAGTTCCAAAGTCTAACAATTCTGGGAAAGAAACTATTGGAGTAAAAGGATTTCTTACACCTAGGGATCTCTACTGTGAAGGGGTGGAACTTAGCTGCTTGTCGAGTTTGTCGGGGGTAATTACGTCGAGGGGGTATAAGTGCTTGTAGTTCATCAGAGCATTCATCATTAAAGTACTTGTAGAACAGGCAAAGGGATGCAACATTTCGTCGGTGGGACAGAGACTGAAGCCTAGATAACAGTTCAGGACCTATCAGATTGGCGACTCTCTTTTGTACCCTGTCCAGGAGTGAGAGACAAGCAGCAGATGCACTAGCCCAAATGTGACAACAGTACTTCATATATGGGCAAATGGTGGCCTTATAGAGGTACAGGTACAGGCGTAAGTAGTTTTCTAGCACGCTAGAGAGAGCCCACTTTCTTTGCAGTAGCCTTGGCAATACTCTCAATCTAATCCAGTTCATATTCCCTGTAAACGTTAGGCCGAGGAGTTAAAAAGAAGTACTTTCAGGTAATGTGTTCTTGGTCATTGCTATTGGTGTTAGAGGGGTCATTGCTATTGGTGTTAGAGAGGGTTTCCTGTAATTATTGAAGGAGACAAGTTTAGTTTTAGCAGCATTGAATGTGACCTTTTTTATCCCCATTCCACTACAGATTGGAGGTCATCCTCTAGTGTTTCTGCCATTTCCTTAGATATGCGTTCATTTGTTTTCCCCTCGTACCTGTTATAGAGGGTGGTGTCATCAGCAAATATACCCATCTCCGAAACAATTTTATCAGGGCGGTCATTTATGAATATCAGGAATAATAAAGGTCCAAGGATAGACCCCTGAGATACTCCCGCATTTATATCATATTGTTTAGATGTACGACCGTCGAGGACAACTTGGATTTTTCTCTTACTTGAGAAGGATTTAATTACATTATGCATTCTTCCAGTGATACCATATGATCTAATTTTCCTTAGAAGACCATCGTGCCATACCCTTTCAAAGGCCTTGGATATATCAAGGGCTACCGCCCTATCTTCGCCTGTCTTGTCCAGTGAACGGTATATACGTTCAGAGATTACAGTTAAAATATCTGCTGTGGAACGGGCTTGCCTAAATCCATATTGTTTGTCGGTCAGGAGTTTAGCAGCTGTAAAATGTTGAACTAGGGCTTAATTATTTAAAGATTCCAATATTTTGGCGAAAAACGGGAGAAGGCTAATGGGGCGATAATTTAATGGGTCAGTTCTTTCACCAGAATTCTTGAAGACTGGTACCACAGAAGCGGTTTTCCAGCAGGCGGGAAAGCAAGATTCGTTAAGGCATTTATTGCAAAGTTTGGAGAGAACTGGAGCAACCTCAGCTGAGCATTTTTTTAATAGCACAACCGAGATGAGATCGGGTCTACTTGCTTTTGAGGTGTCTAGGTTTTTATGATACCGTGTACCTGAGAAGGGGTGATTTTCAAATCGTCTAGTGTGGCGTCTGTCCGCAAAGGAAAGTCGGGTAGGGACTGGTGTGCCGGGTCCAGTGTGGAGTTTGAGGCAAACCGACTGACAAGCAGATTAGCCTTGTCGGTTGCCGTGCAAGCAAACCTCATTATTGTTTAATAGGTGGGGAACCGTTGACTACCCATTATTTACTACACTGTTGTAGATTTTCCAAAATTCAGTTCTTTCTCTTATCGAAAGTTTACATCATGAAAGACAATGGACATTCCCTGTAAGGGTAACTGCACATGTACTTGTGAAGTAAGAGTTACGCAATCCCCAACAAAAGGAAAAAGCCAGGACGACTGGAAACAATGCCGAGATAAACGTAGAGCAGGTAGAGCGGGTAGAGCACCTTGTATTCCCAAATAGCTACTCGTTTAATACTGACCAGGCTCAACGTTGCTTAACCGGTGTGTCAGCAAAGTTACGCCACACATATGCATATACATATAAACAGGGCCCAACGAGGTAGCGTAAAAACAAATTCACACACACACACACTATATATATATATATATATATATATATATATATATATATATATATATATATGTCTTATTTATAGTATTCCGAATTTTACTGGGTTTATATAATTGAAAATTCAGTAATCGTTCATATACCAATAATTTAAAGCCAAAAAGAGATGACTTAAACTGTAAGCTACAAAATTATCATACTTCATAACTGAGCATTCATATATTATTTTAACAAAAACCAAGACATCAAAGAATAGATTGATGGCAACAAACAGTGTATTTCATCGTTAGTTACAATTGTTTCAAGATTATTCGGACAAATTCAAACATTATGTTGTTGGAAAATTTTCACAAAAACAGCCTTTCGTCAGACTTATTGAATAAAAAACACTTCAATTTAATTAAAGAAATCAATGAATAGTATTAGTTAAACATATTAAGTGGACATAGGTAATTAGTGGTAACGTTGTATGATAATTTGTTTGAAATTTATTTAAATGGAGATACGAAAATAAGTAAATATATAAATCTTTAAAAAACTTTGCAAAGATGAGATATAGGTAAAATAGTTTCGCTTGTTTTTTATTTTCCTTATAAGGGAAATGGTTTCCATAATGTTTTATTGATAAAGTGTTTTTACTAAATAAGTTTGATGAAAGGCTGTTTTTGTGAAAATTTTCAAACGACATATTGTTTGAATATGTCCGAATAATCTTGAAACAATTGTAACTAACGATGAAATACACTATTTGTTGCTATCAATCCATTCCTTGATGTCTTGGGTTTTGTTAAAACAATATATATATATATATATATATATATATATATATATATATATATATATATATATATATATATATATATATATACTAGCAAAAGTACCTGTCGTTGACTGGGTTCAAAAACAGCCTACAGAAAATGGACTCTGATTTATGAAAGTATGATAGGTTATGAAAAGAAAGGGTTGTAAAAGAGATAGCTTCGAATTTGGGAGTATCAAAACCAAAGCAAAATATGATGGAAGTAAAAATAAAATAGATAAACCCCAGAATTTATTATACCATACCTGTTCACACTGAAACACTTATCACAATATTCTGTGGATCTATATTAAAAAACCTTGTTAAACTTTGTGACATATTTCCATTTTATGGAGGTCAGGCGCGAACGAACACCCCATAATTTTATTATATCATATTTCTTTAAACTGAAGCATAATTATCAAAGTATACTTACGCAGATAGATATGAAAAGTCTTTATTAAAGTTTGTGCCTACTTCCATTCCATGGAGACCAGGCGTGAACGCAGACCCCACAATTTATCATACCATCCCTATTTAAGTTAAAACATACTTATCAAAGTATTCTTATGTACATCTATGTCAAAAACACTTATAAACGATTTTTTAAATATATTTTTTACTATAATAATTAAATACCTACAGACACTAGTGTTTCATCCTTTCGGAATCTTCAAGGGGTGTTTATAAATAAATATGGAGCTTAAACGTTTGGACAATGTTAATCATTGTAATTTCACTCACCTACTTGGCAGCAGCCGACATAGCGTAACCGTTAGAAACGCCGATTGTCTTCTAGGCGGTGAATTTTTCAATCCTAGCTTGAGGCAGTTGCTAGTCTCTCTGTATATGCAATGTGATAGTTTTGTTTTATCTTGGACACGACGTTGTGTAGAAAAGTCTCGCAAATAAAAAGGAAATTCGACACGAGTTTTTTCTGTAGAAAGAAAAGGTATTTATTACCAGTCGTTTCAACACGAATCCTCTGACACGTATTTTCAAAGCCAACAGAGTATGGTCACTTTCCTGCTTTTCTACCTCTGGATCAATTAACAGTTTCTTAGCCTGCAGTTATAACCAGCTCTTATGCGTGTAATTCGTTCGACGATTCACAATCGTCCGGCATCTTGCAAAAGTTCAGAGCATTAACGGTCCTGCATCTTGTTCAGAGTGACTTTCGCGTCGACATGCGCTTTCTCGCCTCTTTTTATCGCTTCCTCTTCCTCCTATCCCGATTCTGTATATTTAGTGGCTTCGTTACATATATACGAATAAATATATTATTTTTTCGATCTATCCTAAATACCTAGGCATCGAAACTGATTGTGCACATATAATCCAATTATACACACCTCCATAATATATTTGTGAGGAAGAGTCTCCTTGCTGGTTCTGTTGTTTAGTGCCTTAGGTAGAAAAGTACTAATTAAAAATCCGTTCTTGACAATAAGCCCGACAGGTGCGGGACCAGAAACTGACTCAATACTTGTTGGACTGAGGTATGCCGTCTGGATATTACTCAGGAAGTTCATCAACCTAGGCCTTGCCACCCGGCTTTCAGGTAGGGTAAGTTTCTTGCTTTCTGCTCGAGGCGCCCCGACCGGGGAAGGCCCAAGCTATTTTTGTTAGGCAGAATGCACCTCCTTTCTTGACCTTGTGTCACATAATGCTGGCCAGCATTTAAATCTCAATCAGCTTAACATTCAAAGACCAAAATATATAATAATAATAATAATAATAATAATAATAATAATAATAATCTACAAACACACACAAACACATTACGATCTTCTTAATTTGCATATTTATTTCATAAACAGCTTCTAATAAATTAATATTCAGTAATATACAGTCGAAATTTTGCATTGTCACATATTTATATATACGCAATAGTTTCGTCAGTAGTAAAATGTATTATGTCACTGAGTTCTAAAAACCGATACTACACTTTGAATTATTTATTTCCAAAAAAATATATAAAAATTACATTTTAAACAAAAATATGCTAACTGCATAGACCCGGCGTTGCCATGTTAAAACATATTGCCGGGCGGAGAGTTTAGTCATATAATGTTTAAGATTCACCGAAACTTCTAACTTGTTACAATTTTCTTGAAAGAAAGTGACCACATGTCGAATTTATGGAAGCATAAAACACATCGACATTTGTCTATGAAAATCAAACAGGAAATAACTTCCGTAGCTTAAAGGGTAAATAACTTCCATAGCTTAAAGAGGAAGTGAGTATCATAGCTTAAAGCTTGTTTCCTTTTTTTAAACGCAACTGATGTCGACTAATAGATTAAAATCATACGATAGTTAGTGATTGGTTAAATATTACTTACGATCTCGGTCAGAATCAACATGCGTATTGTAGGTAAAGAAGAAAATGTCCAAGTCGACCAGGATGAACAGCAGTACAAGCACACATGAACATCTGAAACTAAGGATAGTAAATGAAACTAATAACTTTGTCAACCCGACTGATAATATATGTCGACGTTGATACAAACACAGTGGGGGTGAAATGGAAATTCAAAAACATCAAATAAGGTTGATACGCCGTAAATCGATCCAATCAATCCAAACTTCTCTTTACCAAGTGGATATTCGGTGTGTGTGAATGATTTCGGCATTTATCATTAGTGACTAATTTGTGTAATAATTGTCATGCTGCTGACTAATCAGGGTTTGATATGAACATAATGTATATAGACACAGCGAGTGTTTCATTTAGGCTGATTTTATGAGTATTAAAGGACATAAGCAATTTGAACAATTTATCCTCATTGTCTTTCTACCAACTTTCCATCCCCTTGCGCACAATAACGAGTCACTTCCGGTCCTACTTTTATCTCTTTAACCTAAAGTCAGATTATAAAGATTTGAAACAGTCTAAACCAGGCATGAAGCCTGTTTGAAGCACACTTGTGACCTGCATAAAATAAACTGAATTTCCTCATTTAACGCTCAAAAGTGTTTTTATCATTTTAAATTAAATAAATTTGCACCATTCACACAAACAAAAAATGGCGCCCGTATTATTTAGATTTTTCGGACTACTGTTCTCTCTTGAGTGTTATTTTGAAAACGTTTCGATCCATGCATTCCAAACTTCTTTAGATATATTTTGTCGAACCCGGGAATATTTCTGTCGAAATTGGACTCAACCGAACTCACCCGGCCTTTGGGCCTGGGGTTCGCCAAAGATGTGCATACAAACAAGCCGACATGACTATCTCTGTACACGGACTTCCATGCGGTACGCACGCGAACTTTCTTTCTCATGCTACAGGGCTGTCTCTAATAACTCGTGATGCACGTTTCCACTACTACGATAGACACAAACATAAACTTTTCTCTCACTCATCTGTCTAATCTTTAATCTACGTCTCCACACAAGAACACTTTCCATGACGAACCTGTTTTCTTATTATTACTAACAAACATAACCAATTAAGTTGTTTTTAAATGAGATTTCATGTTTTCCCATTTCTACAAGCAATAAACTAATCTCTTCTCAAAGCGCGAGAGGGTAAAGCTTGGGAGGCTGACCTTCTAGAACTGCACAGAAGCATATTCCAGCCCGACAGAAAATAGCCCTTAACCATTTAGGCCCATACCCTATCCACGATTTGTTATGAAAAACACTATACCGACCGTGTAAGATCAGCTGACCCCCTAAACTAGAATTCCCTTATCACAGCAGCAGCAGTAGTAGTAGTAGTAGTAGTAGTAGTAGTAGTGGTGGTATGCTTATTTTGATAACATTTTGTAGCGAGTGTTCACTTTTAAAATTCGTTTTTCGTCCCTACCCGACAACTAATAATAATAAAAGGGTGGGGGCTTGAAATCGCAACTTATCAGCTCTGTGTCGGCACTTAAAGCTTGATTCTTCCCAAGCCTTCCCTTTCCTGCCACCGTATTTGGTTAGCGACCCGATGTTCAATTCTCTACCAACCAGATGTCAGGTAACCTAATCCTACCCCTATGTATTCGTTTTTTTTTTTTTTTAATTTTTTATTTATTTTTCTTTTTTTCTTTTTACTTTGTTCTGTTTCATTTTCTCAAGTATTCATTTTTGCAGCTAATTTTCCTTCGGGGTAGAGGAGTTAATGCCGATCTATTCGCGTGATATCCCGGTTAAATATAGACCCTATTTTACTTGCATACCT